>NC_041388.1:666303747-666321016 GCF_002162155.2 Triticum dicoccoides | reverse complement strand
TGTGGTGCGCCATTACTATGTCAACTAGTAATGGCGCACCACACCCACGGTGCGCCATTAGTAACAAATTTTGTTTTTTTTTCAAAACTTCTAATGGCGCACCGCACACCAGGTGCGCCATTAGTATATTACTAATGGCGTACCTGTATGTGGTGCGCCATTGCTATATTCTAATGGCGCACCACACACGTGGTGCGCCATTAGTGTCCATTTCATCTATAGCCGTTTTCCTAGTAGTTTAACCTAGGGTGACACAGAAGTAATGCCAGTTCATCAATGTAATGTAGGCATGTATTTTGAATATAGTCATACGTGCTTATGGAAAAGAACTTGCATGACATCTTTTGTCCTACCCTCCCGTGGCAGCGGGGTCCTTACGGAAACTAAGGGATATTAAGGCCTCCTTTTAATAGAGTACCGGAACAAATCATTAACACATAGTGAATACATGAACTCCTCAAACTACGGTCATCACCGGTAAGTGTCCCGATTATTGTCACTTCGGGATTAACCATAACACATAATAGGTGACTATAGACTTACAGGATAGGATCAAGAACACTCATATATTGATGAAAACATAATAGGTTCAGATCTGAAATCATGGAACTCGGGCCCTAGTGACAAGCATTAAGCATAGCAAAGTCATAGCAACATCAATCTCAGAACATAGTGGATACTAGGGATCAAACCCTAACAAAACTAACTCGATTACATGATAGATCTCATCCAACCCATCACCATCCAACAAGCCTACGATGGAATTACTCACGCACGGCGGTGAGCATCATGAAATTGGTGATGGAGGATGGTTGATGATGACGATGGCGATGGATTCCCCTCTCCGGAGCCCCGAACGGACTCCGGATCAGCCCTCCCGAGAGGTTTTAGGGCTTGGCGGCGGCTCCGTATCGTAAAACGCGATGAATTCTTTTCTCTGATTTTTTTCTCCCCGAAACACAATATATAGGGTTGGAATTGGAGTCGAAGGAGCTCCAAGGGGGCCATGAGGTAGGGGGGCCCCTGGCCTTCATCTTTTGCATGTATTTTTTATATTTTCCAAAAAGTTGCTCCGTGAAGTTTCAGGTCATTCCGAGAACATTTGTTTCTGCACATAAATAACACCATGGTAATTCTGCTGAAAACAGCGTCAGTTCGGGTTAGTTCCACTCAAATCATGCAAGTTAGAGTCCAAAACAAGGGCAAAAGTGTTTGGAAAAGTAGATATGACGGAGACGTATCAGAAAACGAAGTGTGGAGTTTGACTGACTTGCCTGATGATTGGCGAGCCATAGAAAATAAATGGATCTTTAAGAAGAAGACATACGTGGATGGGACCATCTATAAGGCTCGGCTTGTTGCTAAGGGTTACCGAAAAGTTCAAGGGGTTGACTACGATGAGACCTTCTCACCCGTAGCGAAGCTAAAGTCCATTCGAATCATGTTAGCAATTGCCGCATTCTATGATTATGAGATATGGCAAATGGACGTCAAAACGGCATTCCTTAATGGTTTTCTTAAGGAAGAATTGTATATGATGCAGCCGGAAGGTTTTGTCGATCCTAAGAATGCTGACAAGGTGTGCAAGCTCCAGCGCCCAATCTATGGGCTGGTGCAAGCATCTCGGAGTTGGAACATTCGCTTTGATGAGATGATCAAAGCGTTTGGGTTTACACAGACTTATGGAGAAGCCTGTGTTTACAAAAAAGTGAGTGGGAGCTCTGTGGCGTTTCTCATATTATATGTGGATGACATACTATTGATGGGAAATGATATGGAATTCTTGGAAATCATGAAGGCCTACTTGAATAAGTGTTTTTCAATGAAGGACCTTGGAGAAGCTGCTTACATATTAGACATCAAGATCTACAGAGATAGATCGAGACGCCTCATTGGTCTTTCACAAAGCACATACCTTGACAAGATATTGAAGAATTTCAATATGGATCAGTCCAAGAAGGGGTTCTTGCCTGTATTGCAAGGTGTAAGATTGAGCACAGCTCAATGCCCGACCACGGCAGAAGATAGAGAAAAGATGAGTGTCATCCCCTATGCCTCGGCCATAGGGTCTATTATGTATTCCATGCTGTGTACCAGACCTGATGTGAACCTTGCCGTAAGTTTGGTAGGAAGGTACCAAAGCAATCCCGACATGGAACAATGGACAGCGGTCAAGAATATCCTGAAGTACCTGAAAAGGACTAAGGATATGTTTCTCGTTTATGGAGGTGACGAAGAGCTCGTCGTAAAGGGTTACGTTGATGCTAGCTTCGACACAGATCTGGATGACTCCAAGTCACAAACCGAATATGTGTATATTTTGAATGGTGGGGCAGACAGCTGGTGCAGTTGCAAGCAAAGCATCGTGGCAGGATCTACATGTGAAGCGGGGAACATGGCAGCCTCGGAGGCAGCACATGAAGCAATCTGGATGAAGGAGTTCATTACCGACCAAGGAGTTATTCCCAATGCGTCGGGCCCGATGACTCTCTTCTGTGACAACACTGGAGCCCTTGCCCTTGCCAAGGAGCCTAGGTTTCACAAGAAGACTAGGCATATCAAGCGTCACTTCAACTCCATTCGTGAAAATGTTCAAGATGGAGACATAGATATTTGTAAAGTGCATACGGACCTAAATGTCGTAGATCCGTTGACTAATTAAACCTCTTCCACGAGCAAAACATGATCAACATCAGAACTCTATGGGTGTTCGATTCATCACAATATAACTAGATTATTGACTCTAGTGCAAGTGGGAGACTGTTGGAAATATGCCCTAGAGGCAATAATAAAATGGTTATTATTATATTTCCTTGTTCATGATAATTGTCTATTGTTCATGCTATAATTGTGTTATCCAGAAATCGTAATACATGTGTGAATACATAGACCACAACATGTCCCTTGTGAGCCTCTAGTTGACTAGCTCGTTGATCAATAAATGGTTACGGTTTCCTGACCATGGACATTGGATGTCATTGATAACGGGATCACATCATTAGGAGAATGATGTGATGGACAAGACCCAATCCCAAGCATAGCACTAGATCGTGTAGTTCGTCTGCTAAAGCTTTTCTAATGTCAAGTATCATTTCCTTAGACCATGAGATTGTGCAACTCTCGAATACCGTAGGGATGCTTTGGGTGTGCCAAACGTCACAACGTAACTGGGTGGCTATAAAGGTGCACTACGGGTATCTCCGAAAGTGTCTGTTGGGTTGGTACGAATCGAGACTGGGATTTGTCGCTCCGTGTGACGGAAAGGTATCTCTGGGCCAACTCGGTAGGACATCAGCATAATGAGCTCAATGGGATCAAGGAGTTGGTCACGGGATGATGTGTTACGGATCAATAAAAAGAGACTTTCCGATAACGAGATTGAACAAGGTATAGGAATACCGACGATCGAATCTCGGGCAAGTTTCATACCGATAGACAAAGGGAATTGTATACGAGATTGATTGAATCCTCGACATCATGGTTCATCCAATAAGATCATCGTGGAACATGTAGGAGACAACATGGGTATCCAGATCCTGTTGTTGGTTATTGACTAGAGAGATGTCTCGGTCATGTCTGCATGCCTCCCAAACCCGTAGGGTCTACACACTTACGGTTCGATGTCACTAGGGTTATAGGGGAAGTTTGTACGTGGTTACCAAATGTTGTTCAGAGTCCCAGATGAGATCCCGGACGTCATGAGGAGTTCCGAAATGGTCTGGAGGTAAAGAATAATATATAGGAAGTGAGGTTTTGACCACCGAAAGTGTTTCGAGCGTCACCGGTAATGTACCGGGACCACCAGAGGGTTCCGGGGGTCCATCAGGAGGAGCCACCAGGCCCGGAGGCTTGCATGGGCCAAGAGTGGAAAGGAACCAGCCCCTGAGTGGCTTGGTGCGCCTCCCATCAGGGCCCAAGGCGCAGCTAGGAGGGGGAAAGGGGAAACCCTAGGCGCAGATGGGCCTAAGGCCCACCCTAGGGCGCGCGCCCCCCTCTCTCCCCCTCTTGGCCGCCCCCTCCATCTCATCTAGGGCTGCCCCCCCCCCCCGCGTAGGGGTGGGAACCCTAGAGGGGGCGCACCCTCCTCCCCTCCTCCTACAAATAGTGGGGGTTTTGGGGCTGCCAAAAACACGAGTCTCTCTCGGCGCAGCCCTACCTCTCCACATCCTCGTTCTCCGTAGTGCTTGGCGAAGCCCTACTAGAAACCACGCAGCTCCACCACCACCAAGCCATCGTGCTGCTGCTAGAGTTGTCTTCCCCAACCTCTCCCTCCTCCTTGCTGGATCAAGGCGCAGGAGACGTCACCGGGCTGCACGTGTGTTGAACGCGAAGGCGCCGTTGTTCGGCGCTTAGATCCGAATCGACCGCGATCTGAATCTATGTGTGCATGACTCCCCCAACCGCGTTCTTGCAACGCTTCCGCATCGCGATCTTCAAGGGTATGACTCTCTGTTGTAGACATATCGTGCACTCTCACATGTACAATAGAAACTCATCCCCCAACAGAAAGTCATCCCTGATCCTACCTGTCACAATAGCCCGCGAGCAAGTGACTTTGTGAAAGGTCCTGGTGTTCCTATCGAACCAAATATTCTACATGCACAATGCTGCTAATTTGAAGAGCTCGTACTCGAGCCGTAGGCTAGACGCCGGGAGCTCTGGCATATCGTTGGCATCCTAGTGTTCGTTTTTGATTGCATTATGTGTGTAGGTTAGTATGTTTGAAAAGATTTCCTACAAGAATTCGTAGACATATCGTGCACTCTCACATGTACACGCTACATTTGTTTGGAGTTGTGTTTAACTTATCGATATATTTATTGTCTTTCTTTAAACAAATAGCTCATTGAATTTTGGAGCCCATAATTCTCGCTTGCTTATATGAACATAAAACACGGCCATAACATTGGATTGCCAATTTTTTGTAGATTTAAGTTCGAGAAGGGACAAAATAACATGGAAAATATGATCAGATTTTGGTAACCTAAATAATTAAGAAAAAAATATCTTTCCATTTTTCTTGAAAAGCATACATTTGCAATAAAAATCACTAAGTTTGGAATCTCTCCCAAAAAAACTCCATCATGATATCATAATTCTTTTTGTATTCTTTAATTGAATGTTTTTAAACCGTTCAATGTTTAAAATCGCCAACTTTTGTAGAAACTTCATTTCATCATGCGGTAGGGTAAGCATAGTACGTCTCCTCGGCCCTTCGATACGCCCAATCAGGAACCCTATTAGCATGTAACGCGCTGGATTCACAACAACACGCACATGGATCCCCTTCTCCCTTGAGGGGTTCCCCTTCGGTTCATTGGGTTTCTATTGGTTTTCTCTTTTGATTTTTCATGTCCGTGTGGTTTTTTCTTGTTTTATTTAGTTTTTCCCTTTTGTCTCAGGGTTTTCCATTCTTTTCTATTGTTACTTTTATAATTATATGAAAATTTTAAATTTCACAATCATTTGCAAAATTCATTATCTTTTCAAATTGTTAGATATTTTAAAAAATTCAGGAATGTTCTAAAAAATTGATGGACAATTTTAAAAATCATGGATGGTTTAAAAACCTTTGAACATTTATAAATTATTTATGATTCATGGACATTTTAAATTCCACAAACATTTTCAAATCTATGGATTTTTATCGCATTCTTGAACTTTTTTAAAATGTGCACGTATTTTTTAAAATCTGGGAACATTTTTAAAACTCTTTGATGTATTTGAATTAATGAACATTTTTGTATGGAATTAGAGGTGCCACATGGCCCCATGTTCATTAAGAAAATGGACTCTTTTACAGGAGATGAGCAACATCACTTACATCTCTAACACAAACCATATCAGGATGCCAAAGAAACACTAACAGCCATACCAGCAGAAAACTATAGAAACTGATCTCGGTAGTATCAACTCATACCCATAGCAACAAGACTAGGAAGCCAACAGACCTTGTTATCATAGAAATATAGAGGCAATAGACTAAACAGAAAATTAAACAAGCATCAACCATAACATCCATTGGGGTAGCCAGAAGCAATCCAAGTCTTCGAAACCAGCACCTCCAGCAATTAACGAACATCTTTTAAATCTTGTATGTATTTATATACTGAATTTAACATTTTACCTATCCAAAAAACATTTTTGTCTTTTTTACCTATATTGGGCAGGAATGTAGCCCACTTTATTGCTGCACACACCACAGTTTGGAGTTCAGGCGTTGCTCTACGTTTTAACTAGAACATGAAGCTGCGGGTTGCCGCGCCTGTCTTAATGAAAGAATTATTTAAATATGTAATTTTTTAAAACCTTTAGTTTCAAGGGGAAAATGAAGAATTGTTACAGTAAATCAGTGTGGATAGTGCAGCAGGTTCAAGCTCTAGGTATAGGTTGAAAATCAAAGGGTGACAACTCCATGTAAATCGCCATCATAAAAGTTTGTTTACGTAGGACATTTGCTAAGATGTTTGAATAGGTGGTGGAGTGTGTCTGATTTCTTCTAAGGCGGCAAGCAATAGAGAAGCAGGAGCTAATTTAGTAACTACTATTGAAAAGGCATGCACTCTTCATAACATTAGTGTAGCATAATATTAAAAGATTACTACTCCATCTTTAAAGAAATATAATAGTGTTTAGATCACTACTTTAGTGATCTAAATGCTCTTATATTTGTTTACGGAGGGAGTAAGTCAAAAAGTCATAAACAAGGAACTTCACATAGGTGTGAAACATTTGGTGATGTCGAACATGGAAAACTAAAATGCATATTTAACTTACATAGGGGGAGGGAGGCAAAGTTTGTGGAGGGTGCGACCCTGCCGAGAGCTCCACGCACCGCTTGAACTTGCTTTCACCCAGCTTTTCCATTGGTGTTGTCACTCTCTCTCTCTCTCTTAGTGCTATATGTGAAGCTGTGTGTTTATATCACCCTAGAAGCCTAAAATTTCTCGAGAATGATGCAATGGAACACTATAATTGTAATTATGTGATGGTTGATACGTCTCCAATGTATCTATAATTTTTGATTGCTCCATGCTATATTATATACTATTTTGGACATTATTGGGCTTTATTATCCACTTTTATATTATTTTTGGGACTAACCTATTAACCGGAGGCCCAGCCCAGAATTGCTATTTTTTGCCTGTTTTAGGGTTTCGAAGAAAAGGAATATCAACGGAGTCCAAACGTAATGAAACCTTCGGGAACGTGATTTTCTCAACGCACAAGACCTAGGAGACTTGGACCCTACGTCAAGACACAAAAGAGGAGGCCGCGAGGTAGGGGGCGCGCCTACCCCCCCCCCCTCCAGGCGCGCCCTCCACCCTCGTGGGCCCCCTGTAGCTCCACCGATGTACTCCTTCCTCCTATATATACCTATGTACCCCCAAACGATCAGATACGGAGCCAAAACCCTAATTCCACTGCCGCAACTTTCTGTATCCACGAGATCCCATCTTGGGGCCTGTTCCGGAGCTCCGCCGGAGGGGGCACCGATCACGGAGGGCTTCTACATCAACACCATAGCCCCTCCGATGAAGTGTGAGTAGTTCACCTCAGACCTACGGGTCCATAGTTAGTAGCTAGATGGCTTCTTCTCTCTTTTTGGATCTCAATACAATGTTCTCCCCCTCTCTTGTGGAGAATTATTCGATGTAATCTTCTTTTTGCGGTGTGTTTGTTGAGACCGATGAATTGTGGGTTTATGACCAAGTCTATCTATGAACAATATTTGAATCTTCTCTGAATTCTTTTATGTATGATTGTTTATCTTTGCAAGTCTCTTTGAATTATCAGTTTGGTTTGGCCTACTAGATTGATCTTTCTTGCAATGGGAGAAGTGCTTAGCTTTGGGTTCAATCTTGCGGTGTCCTTTCCCAGTGACAGTAGGGGCAGCAAGGCACGTATTGTATTGTTGCCATCGAGGATAACAAGATGGGGTTTTCATCATATTGCATGAGTTTATCCCTCTACATCATGTCATCTTGCTTAAGGCGTTACTCTGTTTTCATTAACTTAATACTCTAGATGCATGCTAGATAGCGGTCGATGAGTGGAGTAATAGTAGTAGATGCAGGTAGGAGTCGGTCTACCTGTCTCGGACGTGATGCCTATATACATGATCATGCCTAGATATTCTCATAATTATTCTCAATTCTGTCAATTGCTCAACAGTAATTTGTTCACCCACTGTAGAATACTTATGCTCTCGAGAGAAGCCACTAGTGAAATCTATGGCCCCCGGGTCTATCTTCATCATATTAATCTCCTACTACTTAGTTATTTCCTTTCCTTTTTACTTTGCTTTTACTTTACTTTGCATCTTTATCATCAAAATACCAAAAATATTATCTTATCATATCTATCAGATCTCACTCTCGTAAGTGGCCGTGTAGGGATTGACAACCCCTTATCGCGTTGGTTGCGAGGATTTATTTGTTTTGTGCAGGTACGAGGGACTGGCGCGTAGCCTCCTACTGGATTGATACCTTGGTTCTCAAAAACTGAGGGAAATACTTATGCTACTCTGCTGCATCATCCCTTCCTCTTCAGGGAAAACCAACGCAGTGCTCAAGAGGTAGCAAGAAGGATTTCTGGCGCCGTTGCCGGGGAGGTGTAACATCCCAAATTTTCAATTTGGACTGTTATACACTAGATCATCATTGCATATCATATTCTATTGCATTTTGGTAGATCCTAGAAAATTCTATGCAACTCAAGGACCCAAGGAGAGAGTTGGGGATTTCGTTATTTTCATATTTGAGTTTTCTCAAATTCTGAAAATAGGATCATTTGATTTTATTTATTTTATCTTCAATTATTTCTATTAGAAAAATATGAGAGAGGGAATAAAATGACTTTGCCAAAATAAAGAAATATTGAGGACTTAATAATAAAATCAAATAAGATTTTATTTTGGTGTTATTGGCTATTTTATTTGAATTTAGGAAAATTGCGCGTTTTTCAAAATTGCACTTAGGCCCCAAATAAATGTTCATCCTGTGTGGCTTGATTTTAGAAGTCGGGGAAAATTTATTTCGGGATTTTTGGAGTCCGTTTAGTATTCCTTTTGTTTTTTTTCTGAGCGTAACTATTCAAAAAAACGCGAACCGACCTAACGGGCCGTGTCCGACCCGGACACCTGGCCCAGCCGGCCTTATAAGCCGGGGAGGAGCCCAGCCGACCCCAAACCCTAGTGCCGCCCGCTCTGCCACCGCCGCCTCTGCCGCGCCGCCCCGCCGCCCGCCGGAGCCGGAGCCGCCGCTCGCCGGAGGTTGACCTCGCCGCCGCCGGTTTTTCTCGAAAAAAACCATTCGGTTTTCCTCAGTTTTTCGTTCGGTTTTTTTAGTTTCGTTTTTTTAAATAGATCAGTTTTTCCGGTTTATTTATTAGCGAGCGTTCAGTCATTCATTCGTTTTAACGAACGCATTCATCGTTTAGATCCAGATAATAAACGTTCATTCGTTAATCTGTTCGTCGTTTTTCTTTTTCTCGAATTAAATCCGCGATTTTCCGATCGCGATTCCTGATCCGATTTTCGTTTTAGTATAACTTTTCGCTTATTTATCAGAATCAGGCGATTCAAGTGCCTGGAGTTTCGTATCGAAGCCCTCTTTCTGTTTAACCAACTCAAACAAGTTTTTGCCACTGTAAAAATTACCCTAGATCCAGAATAGTAAATGAAGCCTGTTTCTTTTGCTATTTGTCTTTCGTTGCTTCCTTCGATTTGATTCTTTTTGCCAACCGGAGTTCTTAAGTTGAACTTTCTGGTTAGATCTCTTATTCGAGCTTTACCTGTGCATTAGCTGAGTACTTATTGTATGCTTGTTTGTTTGTGATAGAGTACCCGGAGTGCGTCGCTTGCTACTTCGAGTCGCTAGGTTTCCCGGATCATCAGCAAGGCAAGTAACACTTTGATCATACCTCCTACTACCAATTTTTATTGCATTAGATCAATCCTCACACATTGCATGATTAGGATCTAATTAAATTGTGGGTTTGGGAAGTATTTGAGGTAGTACCTATTACCTGTTTATTATCAAACCTTTGGGAGTTACTTCTACATTTGCTTTTTATGCCATGCTATGCTAGTAGATGTGGATTGAGTGAGTGTATCCATGACAGATCTGAGATTGTTAAATTAATGGTTTATCTAAGGTGGCAACGTAAATACACATCTGGGTGGATTGAGGCACCTGGGTATTCCAGCGACTGCCTGTTTTCTTTTGGACCGCCACCCAGGCTCAAAGGGATCATGAGATTATTCATGCTAGAAACTTCCGTGTGCAGCCACAAGCTACTATGGGCTCTAGCATAGTTGACTAAGTTGTGCGAACTTTTACAGTGGTAGATTAGCAGATGTAGGGGAAAGTAGGTGTAACGGTCTACTCGATCGTAAGGTGCTAGCGCTTCTGAAAGACTATGTCTCGGTCATCCATTTCCCAAACACCATGTAGTGCGAGAATCCCAACGGAGGAGATCGAGTCTTGTGGGGAAAAGTGCGCAAACCTCTGCAGAGTGTATAAACAAATCATGGTTAGCCGTGTCCCCGGATATGGACATCTTGAGTATCTAGTACCTGGATTATCATGTGAATCTCATCACGTTACTCTAATTAATTTTGTTGGGTTTTGTTTAATGATGATGCTTAATTGGGATTGAGAATGTTGTCAACCATTCTCAATGTTTAACAACTACCATGATAGTTAAATAAAATTTATTCCTTTGCAGTAGGGAAAAATTGGCTTTACGCAAAACTGTAACCATAGAGCTTTCCACCAGCCAAATATGCATATAGTATAGCCTATATCTTTCATTGCTCTCTATGTGTTACATTGCCCGCATATTCCATGTGCTGACCCGTTTTGGGCTGCAACGTTCATGTTGTAGACTTTTCAGACGACGATTAAGGTGCCTTTAGGTCATGGTTCTATACTCAATGATGCCGTTGGAGTTGATGGACTCACTTATCTTCCAAGCCTTCCACTGTTATCGCTATTAGATGGCCTTAAGCCATATTTATTATAATAACTTCTCTTTTGAGACACTCGATGTAATAAGTGCGTGATTGCTACTCTGTTATAAATCCTTCAAGTACTGTGTGGTGTCAGCATTACTGATCCAGGGATGACACATGAGCACGGAGATTGGACCGTTTGAGGTCTAGTCGCTACAAGATGGTATCAGAGCACACACTGACTGTAGGACACGACCACTAAGCTAAAGACCTAGATCACTACTCACTCTCTTCTCATTCTAACCTCTCAACTTTTCTACTCTTTTAGGATGACGGATGCAAGGAACAAGTTCACGCAACCGGATGAAGATACACCCTTTGGACGTCACTTGAAGGAAGTCACTAGATACCTGAACATAGGAGTACCAAGCTTCACCGGAACCTACAACGGCACTTTACCTGAAGAGGAGTGCTCGATGATTCAAGTTCAAGTTCCAGGAAGGACGTTCATGCCAGTCACTGAGCCCATAGAGTTTTCTTTTGATGCACCCACTTGGAATCTAGGAAAGAGCATGGCAGCTCACATCGCCATGGGACGCATTGGAGAAGTTTACCGCAATGATCTCAAGGATACTATCTACCAGATTTGTGGGCGCCGAGATGAGCACTGGGAGATGATCAGGACTAGGAAGGATAGATCAATTGCAGCTTTTATCCAGGAGTTAAACCAGCACATTCGATGTCAGGAGAACCAGATGTGCGCCGACATGATAGATCTGAAGAAGGCGAGGACAAGAATCAAGGAACTGGAGGAAGAACTCAAGGCCACACGTGAAGATTATGAAGAGGAAATCGAAGTACTAGTGGACAAGAATGTCGACCTAACAATGAAGATCGGAATATTTACGGGAGGCCCTACACTAGTAGAAGAGGACGAAGAACCCAAGGAGATTCGCCCGGAAGACTACATCATCATCGACGACACCGACTCGGATCCAGATGATAGCGATGATGACTATGTTTGAAGCTGGAGCAGATATCATGGAGTCTGCAACCAAAGAATATTTCTAGGAGACCACCCCATCAGTAGTAGTAGTCCACCATGTAAATATAGTAGTCCGAGCACTTGTGCGATAGTTAGATCGATTGTATGCCCTTGTGTGACTGATTGAATGAAGTGAATTGTTTGCTCTTGCCTCATGTGCATATGGGTAGTGTTTTCTCTCTAGACCCCTCTTTATTCTTAAATCTCGTGTTTTCTCAACCCTCAAATGCCTCCGAGACATGACCCCGGATTTACCTTCCCACCGGAGCTCACTCAGTTGATCTAGCAGCAGAACACATTGATGCAGTTGTTAGTACAGAATCAGAATCAAGGGAACAACAACAACCCACCACCACCACCACCTATTGATCACTTAGCCTGTTTTCTTAGGCTGAATCCGCCGGTGTTTTCTAGTAGCACCGAGCCGATAGTAGTAGATGATTGGCTCCGCAAGACAGCAAGGGAGTTGACCACGGCAGGATGCACAGATGTGGAAAAGGTGAAGTTTGCTGCACATCAGCTTGAAGGACCCGCAGCATCATGGTGGGAGAATTTCACAGCCACTTTCCCTGTCGACACTATCACATGGGACCAGTTTCAGCAGGCTTTCCGTACTGCCCATGTTTCAGCAGGAGCTATGGCCATGAAGAAGCGAGAGTTTCGCAACTTGCGCCAAGGAGGAAGGACAGTTGGCCAGTATGTGGAGGACTTTAGTAAGTTAGCACGTTATGCCCCAGATGACGTAGCTACGGATGCAGCTAAGCAGGAGAAGTTTCTGGAAGGACTGAATGATGAGTTGAGCATGCAGTTGATGGTAGCAACCTTCAACAACTACCAGGAGCTGGTAGACTGTGCTCTCATGATTGAAGGGAAGCAGCAGCAGATTGAGAACCGCAAGAGGAAGTATGGCCAAGGGAAGTACAATTCAGGAGCTCAGCAGAAGCCACGTTTTACCCCTAGACCGGGAGGACATTTTCAGCATACCCATGGAGGAGGTAGCTCGCACAATCACAATGGCACCAAGAATGGTAATGGGAATGGAGGAAGCAACGGCCAGAACCGCCCCAACCCATCAACCCCAGCCAAGAGAGACCTGATCCAAGTCACTTGTTTCAAGTGCCAAAAGACGGGAAATTATGCAAATGAATGTCCTGAATCCCAAAAATGGAAATGGCAATGGAAGATCTAGGAAGAAGCCGAACCCTTTCAACAGGGGACAGGTGAACCACGTTAACATGGAGGAGGTTGAAGAACAGCCGGATGCAGTAATCGGTAAGTTTTTGGTGAAGTCATTTACTACACTTGTTCTTTTTGATACTGGTGCATCGCATTCATACATATCAAGGGAATTTGCGGATAAGTATAACCTGCCCACCAAAGTTCTTACAACACCTATGTTAGTAAGCTCACCAGGAGCGGAGTATATGGCTAGTAAGGGATGTTTTCAAGTGCCATTGAGTATAGGTAGGCATGTGTTTCCCTCGGATTTGATCATTTTGGAATCACAAGGTTTGGATGTAATTCTGGGTATGGATTGGCTGTCGATGTATGGAGGAAACATCGATTGCGCCAGTAAGTCAATTTTTCTTACCACCCCAGAAGGAAGAAGTATCAAGTATGTATCTTGGCATGTGCCGAAGAGGACTCAAGTAAATTCCCTAACAGGAGTTGTACAAGAGGAAGTACCAGTGGTGAAGGATTTCCCTGATGTATTTCCAGAAGAGTTGCTAGGCATGCCACCGGATAGAGATATTGAGTTTTTGACTGAGCTTTTGCTAGGCATAGGGCCAATATCTAAGAGACCATATAGGATGCCCGCAAAGGATTTGGTGAAGATTAAGAAGCAGATTAAGGAGTTACTAGATAAAGGTTATATTTGCCCAAGTTCTTCGCCTTGGGGATCGCCAGTACTTCTAGTGGAGAAGAAGGATGGATCGTTAAGGATGGTTGTTGATTATCGAGGATTGAATGAAGTAACAATCAAGAACAAGTACCCACTGCCGATGATCAATGATCTGTTCGGTCGATTGCAAGGAGCTAAGGTATTTTCCAAGATCGATCTGCGATCAGGATACCATCAGTTGAGGATTCGAGAACAGGATATACCTAAGACGGCTTTTACCACCAGGTATGGGTTGTACGAGTATACCGTTATGTCATTTGGTCTGACTAACACACCTGCATATTTTATGAACATGATGAACAAGGTATTTATGGAGTTTCTGGATAAGTTCGTCATAGTGTTCATTGATGATATCCTGGTTTACTCAAAAAATGAAGAGGAGCATAAGGAGCATTTGCGTTTGGTACTTGGTAAGCTCACAGAACATCAGTTATATGCCAAGTTTAGCAAATGTGAGTTTTGGTTGAAGGAAGTTGGATTTCTCGGACACGTTATATCCGGAGAAGGTATAGCAGTAGATCCCACCAAGGTTGACACGGTGACAAATTGGGAAGCCCCAACAACGGTTGGAGAAATCCGGAGTTTTCTTGGACTCGCAGGATACTACCAGAGATTTATTGAAAATTTCTCGAAGATTGCAAAGCCTATGACGGAGTTGTTGAGGAAGGATACCAAGTTCATATGGACTGAGGAATGTGAGTCCAGTTTCCAGGAGTTGAAGAAACGTTTGGTAACATCACCTGTGTTGATTTTGCCAGATCAGACCAAGGATTATGAGGTGTATTGCGACGCTTCACGTCGAGGACTTGGAGCAGTGCTTATGCAAGAAGGAAGAGTTGTTTCATATGCCTCACAATAGCTTAAGCCTCATGAGTTGAATTATGCCACGCGTGATTTGGAGTTAGCGGCCGTAGTGCATGCATTGAAGACCTAGAGACACTTTCTCATTGGAAACCATTGTGAGGTATACACGGATCATAAGAGTTTGAAGTATATTTTCACGCAAAAGGAGTTGAATCTCACACAAAGGAGATGGTTGGAGCTCATCAAGGATTATGATATGAGATTGCATTATCACCCCGAAAAGGCTAACGTAGTAGCTGACGCGTTGAGTCGTAAAAGTCATGTCAACACCTTAATGACGGGAGATTTACCAAGAGAGTTAACCGAAAATCTTCATGAGCTATGTTTGGAGATAGTCCCGAAAGGCTATGTAGCAGCATTGGAGATTCAGTCTACTTTGATGGATAAGATCAGAGAAGCCCAGAAGACTGACAAGGAGATTGCTTCTATTAATGAGAAAATGAGCAAAGGAAAAGCTAAAGGATTTCGTGAGGATGAGCATGATACCTTATGGTTTGAAGACCGTGTTTATGTGGCCAATGACCCGGAGATCAGGAAGTTGATTCTGCAAGAGGACCATGATTCACCATATTCGATTCACCCAGGAAATACCAAGATGCATTTGGATTTGAAGGATACTTTCTAGTGGACCGGAATGAAGAAGGATATTGCGGAGTATGTAGCAGTTTGTGATGTATGTCAGAGAGTAAAGGCAGAGCATAAGAAGCCAGCAGGATTGCTATAGCCATTGCCGATACCCGAATGGAAGTGGGATAAATTAGGCATGGATTTTATTATAGGATTGACCAGAACACGTTCAGGCTATGACTCTATTTGGGTAGTAGTCGATCGTTTGACAAAAGTAGCTCATTTCATCCCAGTGAAGACTACCTACACCAGTGCTAAGTTGGCAAAGATATACATGACCAGGATCGTATGTCTGCATGGAGTTCCAAGGAGCATTGTATCAGATAGAGTAACCCAGTTTACCTCAAAGTTCTGGAATCAGTTGCATGAAACTTTGGGTACCAGGATAGAGTTCAGTACAGCTTTCCATCCGCAGACAGATGGACAGACCGAGAGAGTCAATCAGATTTTGGGGGATATGCTAAGAGCTTGTGCGCTAGATTACGGATCTAGTTGGGACGAGAATTTTCCATATGCAGAGTTCTCTTATAACAACAATTACCAATCCAGTTTGAAGATGGCCCCTTTTGAAGCCTTGTACGGAAGGAGGTGCAGGACCCCATTGTCATGGGCTGAAGTTGGAGACCGCCAGTTGTTTGGACCGGATCTGATTAAGGAGTCTGAACAAAAAGTAAAATTGATTCACGATAGGCTCAAGGTAGCCCAGTCCAGGCAGAAGAGCTACGCAGATTCTAAACGCAAGGAGACAGTATACGAAGTCGGAGACCGAGTTTATCTTTGAGTATCTCCACTTCGAGGAGTTAAGCGCTTTGGAGTTAAGGGAAAGTTAGCGCCACATTTTGTAGGCCCATACAAAGTTTTGGAACGTATGGGAGAAGTAGCCTACAAGTTGGAGTTGCCCGAAGGATTGTCAAGAGTTCACGACGTGTTCCACGTTTCCCAGTTGAAGAAGTGCCATGCAGAGATGGCTGATATACCGCTGAGAGATACAGTGCCGCTGGAAGCGATTCAGTTGGATAGTGATTTGACCTATGAGGAGAAACCAGTCAAGATTCTAGAATATGCCAGTCGAGTCACTCGCAGCAAGGTTATAAAGTTTTGCAAAGTACAGTGGAGCCACCACACGGAGGATGAAGCCAACTGGGAGCGAGAGGAAGAATTGTTGAAGGACCACCCTCACCTATTTTCTAGCAAACCCGAATCTCGAGGGTGAGATTCATCTTAAGGGGGGTAGGTTCGTAACATCCCAAATTTTCAATTTGGAATGTTATACACTAGATCATCATTGCATATCATATTCTATTTCATTTTGGTTGATCCTAGAAAATTCTACGCAACTCAAGGACCCTCAGAGAGAGTTGGGGATTTCGTTATTTTCATATTTGAGTTTTCTCAAATTTTGAAAATAGGATCATTTGATTTTATTTATTTTATCTTTAATTATTTCTATTACAAAAATATGAGAGAGGGAATAAAATGACTTTCCCAAAATAAAGAAATATTGAGAATTTAATAATAAAATCAAATAAGATTTTATTTTGGTGTTATTGGCTATTTTATTTGAATTTAGGAAAAATGCGCGTTTTTCAAAATTGCATTTAGGTCCAAAATAAATGTTCATCCTGTGCGGCTTGATTTTAGAAGCTGGAGAAAATTTATTTCGAGATTTTTGGAGTCCATTTAGTATTCCTTTTGTTTTTTCTGAGCGTAACTATTTAAAAAAACGCGAACCGACCTAACGGGCCGTGTTCGACCCGGACACCTGGCCCCGCCGGCCTTATAAGTCGGGGAGGAGACCAGCCGACCCCAAACCCTAGCGGCGCCCGCTCTGCCGCCGCCGCCGCCGCCTCTGCCGCGCCGCCGCCCCGCCGCC
>NC_041388.1:666290193-666303128 GCF_002162155.2 Triticum dicoccoides | reverse complement strand
CCGCCCCACGCCGCCCGCCGGAGCCGCCGCCGCCGACCCCACCGCCGCTCGCCGGAGGTTGACCTTGCCGGCGCCGGTTTTTCTCGAAAAAACCGTTCGGTTTTCCGTTGGTTTTTCGTTCGGTTTTTTTAGTTTCGTTTTTTTAAATAGATCGGGTTTTCTGGTTTATTTATTTAGCGAGCGTTCGCTCGTTCGTTCGTTTTAACGAACGCGTTCATCGTTTAGATCCAGATAACGAACATTCGTTTGTTAATTTGTTCATCGTTTTTCTTTTTCTCGGATTAAATCCGCGATTTTCCGATCGTGATTCCTGATCCGATTTTTGTTTTAGTATAACTTTTTGCTCGTTTATCGGAATCAGGCGATTCAAACGCCTGGAGTTTCATCTCGAAACCCTCTTTCCGTTTAACCAACTCAAACAAGTTTTTGCCACTATAAAAATTTCCCTAGATCCATAATAGTAAATGAAGCCTGTTTCTTTCGCCGTTTGTCTTTCGTTGCTTCGTTCGATTTGATTCTTTTTGCCAACCGGAGTTCTTAAGTTGAACTTTCTGGTTAGATCTCTTATTCGAGTTTTGCCTATGCATTAGCTGAGTACTTATTGTATGCTTGTTTGTTTGCGATAGAGTACCCGAAGTGCGCCGCTTGCTACTTCGAATCGCTAGGTTTTCCGGATCATCAGCAAGGCAAGTAACACTTTGATCATACCTCCTAATACCCAGTTTTTATTGCATTAGATCAATCCTCACATATTGCATGATTAGGATCTAATTAAATTGTGGGTTTGGGAAGTAGTTGAGGTAGTACCTATTACCTGTTTATTATCAAACCTTTGGGAGTTACTTCTACGTTTGCTTTTTATGCCATGCTATGCTAGTAGACGTGGATTGGGTGAGTGTATCCATGACAGATGTGAGATTGTTAAATAAATGGTTTATCTAAGGTGGCAACTTAAATACACATCTGGGTGGATTGAGGCACCTGGGTATTCCAGCGATTGCCTGTTTTCTTTTGGACCGCCACCCAGGCTCAAAGGGATCATGAGATTATTCATGCTAGAAACTTCCGAGTGCAGCCTAGCATAGTTGACTAAGTTGTGCGAACTCTTACAGTGGTAGACTAGCAGATGTAGGGGAAAGTAGGTGTAACGGTCTACCCGATCGTAAGGTGCTAGCGCTTCTGAAAGACTATGTCTCGGTCATCCGTTTCTCAAACACCATGTAGTGCGAGAATCCCAATGAAGGAGATCGAGTCTTGTGGGGAAAAGTGCGCAAACCTCTGCAGAGTGTATAAACTGATCATGGTTAGCCGTATCCCCGGATATGGACATCTTGAGTATCTAGTACCTGTATTATCATGTGAATCTCATCATGTTACTCTAATTAATTTTGTTGGGTTTTGTTTAATGATGATGCTTAATTGGGATTGAGAATGCTGTCAACCATTCTCAATGTTTAACAACTACCATGATAGTTAAATAAAATTTATTCCTTTGCAGTAGGGAAACATTGGCTTTATGCAAAACTGTAACCATAGACCTTTCCACCAGCCAAATATGCATATAGTATAGCCTATATCTTTCGTTGCTCTCTATGTGTTACATTGCCAGCATATTCCATGTGTTGACCCATTTTGGGCTGCAACGTTCATGTTGCAGACTTTTCAGACGACGATTAAGGTGCCTTTAGGTCGTGGTTCTATACTCAGTGATGCCGTTGGAGTTGATGGACTCACTTATCTTCCAAGCCTTCCGATGTTATCGCTATTAGATGGCCTTAAGCCATATTTATTGTAATAACTTCTCTTTTGAGACACTCGATGTAATAAGTGTGTGATTGCTACTCTGTTATAAATCCTTCAAGTACTGTGTGGTGTCAGCATTACTGATCCAGGGATGACACCTAAGCACAGAGATTGGACCGTTTGAGGTCTGGTCGCTACAGGAGGTCTACGCAAAAGTCAATATACCAAGTACCATCACATACCCTTATCTCCCGCATTACATTATTTGCCATTTGCCTCTCGTTTTCCTCTCCCCCACTTCACCCTTGCCATTTTATTCGCCCTCTCTCTCTATCCTCCCTCTCTTTCTCTATTTGCCTCTTTTTGCCCGCTTCCTTTTTGCTTGTGTGTTAGTTCGTTTGTTTGTTGTTATGGCTAGTCCCTTATCTTCTGCCACTTTGTCTGAAATTGGGGAAATTATTGTCGATATGGACAATAATAATATCATGAAAAATTCTGATGCTCCTGCTAAAGAACCCATCATCTTACATACAAAAAAATTCCGTGTTGGTAGTGGTAATATTATTGGAAAAGGAGTTATTCAAGATTTCTTTACTTGTGCCGGTGCTTTACCTTCTATGGGTAGTTCTATCCTTCATAGAACTAGTAGTCTTGCGGACGCTATTGCCATGCTTGTACTTGAACTTGAAAGACAATTCATGCACATGAATCCTTGCATACAAATGATTTCCTAGAACTTTCTAATATTGAGCATTCTTCTGTTAAGCGTGCCGCTACTATCTTTTTGGCTCATGAGTTTAGATTCATAATAAAAGAGGCCAAAGAAATCTTTGCGCATTATAGGATGGACGCTTGCCGTCATCCCATAGAGGCCATCCTCTTTGATCAATAAGAAATAATGCGTTTTCAATCTCTAAACTATGTTGCTTTCAATAAAAATCTTAGAAAAAGGGTTCCTACCAATGTTTTAGTTGATAGAATTTCTGAACTTAATGATGATTTCGCTATTCGAAATAATGAACTAGGATATTCTCTTGAATATAGGCTCACAAAGTTTTGTCAAAAGAATGCTTATAATGATGAATTGGTTGTGCAATATGAAGGACCAAAGGAGGAACCTATACCTCCCAAGGTTGATCTTGGGGACTTTTGTCCCATTAAATTTAGCCCTTTCGATTACTTTTGCTTGCTTCAAAGAAAACTTGCTGCCGAACTTAGACAATATGAAATGAGTTTTAATAATCTATCTTAATATTATGGCAATACATATATCTATCCTTGCTTGTTATGCCTAGCTAGGGGCGTTAAACAATAGCGCTTGTTGGGAGGCAACCCAATTTTATTTTTATTCCTTGCTTTTTTTCTCCTGTTTAGTAATAAATAATTTATCTAGCCTCTGTTTTGGCTGCATTTTTTGTGTTTAATTAGTGTTTGTGCCAAGTAGAACCGTTGGGAAGACTTGGGGAAAGCCTTGTTACACTTGCTGTAAAAAACAGAAACTTTAGCGCTCACGAGAACTGCTGCCATTTTTATTTGGAAAGTGATATTTAGTTAATTCTTTTTGCAGATGATTAAATGATAAATTCCTCACGTCCAGCAATTTATTTTAGAATTGTTTGGGTTCCAGATCTTGCGCTAGCTACAGATTACTACAGACTATTCTGTTTTGACAGATTCTGTTTTTCGTGTGTTGTTTGCTTATTTTGATGAATCTATGGCTAGTAAAATAGTTTATAAACCATAGAGAAGTTGGAATACAGTAGGTTTAACACCAATATAAATAAATAATTAGTTCATTACAGTACCTTGAAGTGGTCTTTTGTTTTCTTTCGCTAACGGAGCTCACGAGATTTTCTACTTTGAGTTTTGTGTTGTGAAGTTTTCAAGTTTTGGGTAAAGATTTGATGGATTATGGAACAAGGAGTGGCAAGAGTCTAAGCTTGGGGATTCCCATGGCACCCCCAAGATAATCTAAAGACACCTAAAAGCCAAAGCTTGGGGATGCCCCGGAAGGCATCCCCTCTTTCGTCTACTTCTATCGGTAACTTTACTTGGAGCTATATTTTTATTCGCCACATGATATGTGTTTTGCTTGGAGCGTCTTGTATGATTTGAGTCTTTACTTTTTAGTTTACCACAATCATCCTTTCTATACACACCTTTTGAGAGAGCCATACATGATTTGGAATTTGTTAGAATACTCTATGTGCTTCGCTTATATCTTTTGAGTTATATAGTTTTGCTCTAGTACTTCACTTATATCTTTTAGAGCATGGTGGTGGATTTGTTTTATAGAAACTATTGATGTCTCATGCTTCACTTAGATTATTTTGAGAGTCTTAAATAGCATGGTTATTTTCTTAAAATCCTAATATGCTACGTATTGAAGATTAGTAAAATTTTCTTATGAGTGTTTTGAATACTAAGAGAAGTTTGATGCTTGATGATTGTTTTGAGATATGGAGGTAATAATATCAGAGTCGTGCTAGTTGAGTAGTTGTGAAATTGAGAAATGCTTGTGTTGAATTTTGCAAGTCCCGTAGCATGCACGTATGGTAAACGTTATGTAACAAATTTGAAACATCAGGTGTTATTTGATTGTCCTCCTTATGAGTGGCGGTCGGGGACGAGCGATGGTCTTTTCCTACCAATCTATACCCCTAGGAGCATTCGTGTAGTGCCGAGGTTTTTGATGACTTGTAGATTTTTGTAATAAGTATGTGAGTTCTTTATGACTAATGTTGAGTCCATGGATTATACGCACTCTCACCCTTCTATCCTTGCTAGCCTCTTCGGTACCGTGCATTGCCCTTTCTCACATTGAGAGTTGGCGCAAACTTCGCCGGTGCATCCAAACCCCGTGATATGATACGCTCTTTCACAACTAAACCTCCTTATATATTCCTCAAAACAGCCACCATACCTACCTATTATGGCATTTCCATAGCCATTCCGAGATATATTGCCATGCAACTTTCCACCATTCCGTTTATCGTGACATATTCATCATTGTCATATTGCTTAGCATGATCATGTAGTTGACATAGTATTTGTGGCAAAGCCACCGTTCATAATTATTTCATACATGTCACTCTTGGTTCATTTCATATCCCGGTACACCGCCGGAGGCATTCATATAGAGTCATACTTTGTTCTAGTATCGAGTTGTAATCATTGAGTTGTAAATAAATAGAAGTGTGATGATCATCATTTTCTAGAGCATTGTCCCAAGTGAGGAAATAAAAAAATGCCATAAAAAGAGAAAGGCCAAATAAAAAAATGAGAGAAAAAGAGAGAAGGGACAATGTTACTATCCTTTGCCACACTTGTGCTTCAAAGTAGCACCATAATCTTCATGATAGAGAGTCTCTTGTTTTGTCACTTTCATATACTAGTGGGAATTTCATTATAGAACTTGTCTTGTATATTCCAACAATGGGCCTTCTCAAGTGCCCTAGGTCTTCGTGAGCAAGCAAGTTGGATGCACACCCACTTAGTTTCTTTTGTTGAGCTTTCATACATTTATAGCTCTAGTGCATCCATTGCATGGCAATCCCTACTCCTTGCATCAACATCAATCGGTGGGCATCTCCATAGCCCATTGATTAGCCTCATTGATGTGAGACTTTCTCCTTTTTTTGTCTTCTCCACATAACCCCCCTCATTATATTCTATTCCACCCATAGTGTTATGTCCATGGCTCGCGCTCATATATTGCATGAAAGTTTATAGGTTTGAGATTACTAAAGTATGAAACAATTGCTTGGCTTGTCATCAGGGTTGTGCATGATGAGAGCATTCTTGTGTGACGAAAATGGAGCATGACTAAACTATATGATTTTGTAGGGATGAACTTTCTTTGGCCATGTTATTTTGAGAAGACATAATTGCTTAGTTAGTATGCTTGAAGTATTATTATTTTTATGTCAATATGAACTTTTGTCTTGAATCTTCCAGATCTGAATATTCATACCACAATTAAGAAGAATTACATTAAAATTATGCCAAGTAGCACTCCGCATCAAAAAATTTTTTTTTATCATTTACCTACTCGAGGACGAGCAGGAATTAAGCTTGGGGATGCTTGATAAGTCTTCAACGTATCTATAATTTTTGATTGCTCCATGCTATATTATCTACTGTTTTGGAAATTATTGGACTTTATAATCCACTTTTATATTGTTTTTTGGGAGTAACCTATTAACCGGAGGCCCAGCCCAGAATTGTTGTTTTTTTGCCTGTTTTAGGGTTTCGAAGAAAAGGAATATCAAACGGAGTCCAAACGGAATGAAACCTTCGGGAACGTGATTTTCTCAACGAACAAGACCCAGGAGACTTGGACCCTACATCAAGACACAAAAGAGGAGGCCACGAGGTAGGGGGCGCACCTACCCCCCCCCATGCGCGCCCTCCACCCTCGTGGGCCCCCTATTGCTCCACCGATGTACTCCTTCCTCCTATATATACCTACGTACCCCCAAACGATCAGATACGGAGCCAAAACCCTAATTCCACCGCCGCAACTTTCTATATCCACGAGATCCCATCTTGGGGCCTGTTCTAGAGCTCCGTCGTAGGGGGGCATCAATCACGAAGGGCTTCTACATCAACACCATAGCCCCTTCGAGGAGGTGTGAGTAGTTCACCTCAGACCTATGGGTCCATAGTTAGTAGCTAGATGACTTCTTTTCTCTTTTTGGATCTCAATACAATGTTCTCCCCCTCTCTTGTGGAGAATTATTCGATGTAATCTTCTTTTTGCGGTGTGTTTGTTGAGACCGATGAATTGTGGGTTTATGATCAAGTCTATCTATGAACAATATTTGAATCTTCTCTGAATTCTTTTATGTATGATTGGTTATCTTTGCAAGTCTCTACGAATTATAAGTTTGGTTTGGCCTACTAGATTGATCTTTCTTGCAATGGGAGAAGTGCTTAGCTTTGGGTTCAATCTTTCGGTGTCCTTTCCCAGTGACAGTAGGGGCAGCAAGGCACGTATTGTATTGTTGCCATCGAGGATAACAAGATGGGGTTTTCATCATATTGCATGAGTTTATCCCTCTACATCATGTCATCTTGCTTAAGGCGTTACTCTGTTTTCATTAACTTAATACTCTACATGCATGCTGGATAGCGGTCGATGAGTGGAGTAATAGTAGTAGATGCAGGCAGGAGTCGGTCTACTTGTCTCGGACGTGATGCCTATATACATGATCATGCCTAGATATTCTCATAATTATGCTCAATTCTGTCAATTTCTCAACAGTAATTTGTTCACCCACCGTAGAATACTTATGCTCTCGAGAGAAGCCACTAGTGAAACCTATGGCCCCCGGGTCTATCTTCATCATATTAATCTCCTACTACTTATTTGTTTCCTTCGCTTTTACTTTACTTTGCATCTTTATCATAAAAATACCAAAAATATTATCTTATCATATCTATCAGATCTCACTCTCATAAGTGGCTGTGTAGGGATTGACAACCCCTTATCGCGTTGGTTGCGAGGATTTATTTGTTTTGTGTAGGTACGAGGGACTGGCACGTAGCCTCCTACTGGATTGATACCTTGGTTCTCAAAAACTGAGGGAAATACTTACGCTACTCTGCTGCATCATTCCTTCCTCTTCGGGGAAAACCAACGCAGTGCTCAAGAGGTAGCAATGGACAATTACCAATTGTAGTGAATGGTTACTGTATCACCATCCCTAACACTTAACCACTCATTAGTCCAATAACTTATGGGGAATTCTAGCAGATATACAAATGCATATATTCAATTTTTTATGCACTCAACTTATTAAATAACTGATGCAGCTAGCAGAACATACCTAAAAGGCCCCAGCATAGGCTCCATTATCATCTAAAGTACAGCTGAAATTATAGAACTAATAATTATTTTCATATGTTTTCCATCAAGTTGCACATTTTTAGTTTTACTCAACGCTGCAACTGTATCTTAGACGTCCCACTTTGATTATGAATCGAGCATCGTTTCAAATCATCTAACTCGTAGAAAGGCTAGTCAGCACCATTACACATGCAACTAACTCACAAAATGTTTCGCTTGATCAGAAGAAGAATGACCTGATATTGATATAGCACAGAAAATGAACGGTGTAGCTTGATAAAAAATTATTTTGTTTAATCAGAAGAGAAGTCAAAATTTGGTTGCAGTTTGGGTCATAGTAATAGTTTAAGCTCTATAATTAGGGAAAATTTTGTTTTTGCCATTCTAGATTTTGCGAATTTTCCTTATGCCACTCTAGATTTTGACATTTCACTTTTGCCACTCTTAGCTTTTGACAATTATCACAATTGACATTCCGTGGCAAAAGCAAAATAATTTTATTTCATTTTTGCCACCCTTAGCTTTTGAAATGTATCACAATTGCCACTCTAGAAATTTTGCTTTTGCCATGGAAATGGCAATTGTGATAATTGTCAAAAACTAAGAGTGGCAAAAGTGAAATGTCAAAATCTGGAGTGGCATAAGGAAAATTGGCAAAATCTAGAGTGGCAAAAATAAAATTTTCCCCTATAATTAACTGGATGAGAATGAGATTTGAACATGAACACAATGTACTTACATGAGCCAAAGATAGAACCGGTACGAACTCACTGAGGATCAATATACTGGGAAGAGGGAGGAAACACACATCCCTAGCTCTTACAATAGACACACTTTGTTTTTTGCAAACTTGTATCATAATTATTCATTGACCAATCTGCAGCTGCATGGTTAACTGATGAGTAATATTTGAAGCTGAAATATATGTCCGTAGAAAAGTCTTGATATCTGATTGACATCAATCAAATCGAAAATAACATGGCAACATCAGAAACCCACCATTGGTTGTGAGCAGTGAAGATTAACAGTGTTAGAATATTTAGGAGGGATAATTACCTCAGGTTAATGGTGAAACTGTCATCGTATTTTTCACATCACACCAGACAATTCATCAACCAATTCAAGTGCAAAGGTCAAAGAGACATGTCAATTGGCCATGCCATGGTCAGCAAGCCACCGTAAAATTCTTGAGCTCCGCCACCGCCGGACGCCGAGATAGGGGGTTGGTAGTGCCGCAGGGCGCCAGAGGATATGCAAGCTCGATGGTTGCGAGCTTGGTGGTTAGCTTGCACCATCTTCGTTGTTGTAGCCTCGCGATCATGGATAGCGCACAAAAGAAAAGGATGATGATGCGAGTGGAGGAGAGTACTTGTAGGCAGAAACTGCCATCCATTAGAGCTAGAAGCAGAGGAAACACAAGGCCGGCCACCTTCTGCGCCATTAAGCTTGAACCTTGAAGAAACGGCTATGGCGCCATCATGGCCTTCCCCATGCTGCCACTCTGCCTCCACCAACCTGTTGTCGTCGCTCCGCCTTGCGAGCAGACCAAGTTGTTTTTTTTTAGGAAATGCAGACCGAGCTGGTTTGCTTGGTTAGAAGGAACTGGGCCCTCGCGACCATGCGGCCCAGTTCATGAGAAGGCTCCGAAATTGACCAGTGGAGCGGCGGCCCTTATGAAGTTGGCCCGGCCGGCTCGCACAGCCTGACGAGGCAAACGAGGTCCATGTATGTCGTCAGATGACAGAGTGATCTGATGTGCTCGTACGTTTGATCGGACGGGTACATGAGTCAAATCGCTGAGAGAGGTCGTAGGTCGCTCTGTTATACTATTTTTTAATACCACATTGCTTGTGGAAGGTAGATTAAACATATTTATAAGCTTACCCATGAAGAATGGTAGCACAGCACGGCAAGCGTTGTTTTTTTTTACGCTCACGGCAAGCATTGTTAGCAACTCAAACATTGATATATGATGATACTCTCTCCGTTTCTTTTTACTCCACATATAAGATTTGGTCAAAGTCAAACTGCACAAAGTTTGACCAAATTTATATAAAAAAATATGAGCATCTACAATACTAAAACTATATAGTATGAACATACGTTTCATGGTGCATCTGATAATATTGATTTTATATTGTGAATGTTTATAATTTTTTATATAAAGTTAGTCAAACTCTACAAAGCTTAACTTTGACCAAACCTTATATGCAGATTAAAAAGAAACGGAGGTAGTATGATTATTTAGGTGTCGGATCCGGATGGCCCACATGACATGCTATGGTTGCCTTTTTGGTGTGTGTCCTAATTGTTAGACAACATTGCATCAGGAAGCGGATTTGGTTCCACGCGCACCTCTCATGAATAGTAAATTTGAAACAATACTAGAAAAAATCTAATCTTTTTTGTAACATACATAATCGATCGGTACACTCACGTATGAAGTTTCAAAAAGAAATAACATTCATGGTATTCTGGGAAAGATGACAAAATCGAAGCAATATTAAAAACATCATTTGATGAGTAAGGCCTTGATTGTATTTTATTCACTAAGAATACCATGGGTGTAATTTCTTCACGAAACTTCACACGTGAGTAGAATGGTCGACCAAGTTTGATACCTCGGAATTACAAAAAACAAAATTGATTTTTTTTTAATTTACTATTCATGCTGGTGCACATGGAACCATGTTCACCTTTGTATTTTCGACATATTATAGTACTACTGCATATGATGTGGTACATGCGGGTTAGCAAAAAGTTAAACATATTTCTATGTTTCCAGCAGTTGTGCTAAGAACATATGATCTCGATAGGTACAATTGCATGTGACTTTTACCTAATTAATATACCCCTTCAGTTCCAAATTACCAGGCAATTCTTTGACCAATAATTACCATTAAATAAGTATTCCAAAATACTTACTCATGATTATACTTTGTATTACAAATGTTACATAAAAATGAATAATTGTTTGTCAAAGGTTATCATAACAATACCTAATAAGCTTGGTAATTTGGGATGGAGATTTTGTGGACATATCGTGCACTCTCACATGTACATGCTAGATTTGTTTGGACTTGTGATTAACTTATCTATATATTTACTGTGTTTCTTTAAACAAGTAGCTCATTGAATTGAGCCAAAAAAATCACTTGGTTATGAACACAAAACTCGGCTATAACATATGCATTATCACATATTTTTATGATGTAGGCTCGAGAAGAGACAAAATAACATGTAAAATATGATCAATTTTTGTTAACCTAAAAAATTAAGAGAAAAAACTCTCTCCATTTTCTTGAAAAGAGGACATTTGGGATAAAAATCACTAAGTTTGGAATCTCTCTCAAAAAACTCCAGCGTGATATCATAATTCTTCTGTATTTTCTAAATGTATTCATATGTAAATTAATAGCTAAATGTTTTAACCCATTCAATGTTCAAAATCATAACTTTTGCAGAAACTTCATTTCATCATGTGGTAGCTTAAGCATAATATGTGTCCTCCACGCTTGGTTACGCCCAATCAGGAATCTTATTTCGTGCGTAACTCGCTGGATTCACAACAAACATGCACACCCCCCCCCCCTTTACCCCCTAAGGGGTTTCCCTTCGGTTTGTTGGGTTCCTATTGGTTTTTTCTTTTCATTTTCCGACTCGTGCGGTCTTTCCTTCTTTCCTTTACTGTTTTTTCTTGTTCGTGGGTTTTTCTTTTGTTTCATATTGTTCCTTTTATAAATTTATGAACTTTAAAATTGTTTATAAAATTCATGAACATTTTTTCAAATTGGTGATTTTTTTAATTCAAGAACATTTTTGTAATTTATGAATAATTTTAAAATTCATGGATGTTCGTCAAATTTGTGAACATTTTGAAACTCCATGAACATTTTTGGGATTTCTAGCCCAACACATGTAGTTGTTGGGATCACAAAAAAATGGCGGCGACAACACTTGATTAATTTTGTTGGTGGTGCTTCTTGAGTACCAGAGTCTTGAGCTCCGGGGTGAAAACACTAGGTATGAACCGATTAGGTTATACTTGGCAATGGCGATGTTTTTGCGAGTTACCTTGTTGAGGCATTACTCGGATAGCTTGGACTTGTTATTCAGGGTGAAAACCTAGAATCTCGCCTCTGGTGGTTGGATCCGGTGACGATGGCTTTTGAGCGTCATTCCCTTCCTAAAGGCATTATTGTTGAAGAACCTCATTGTCTTTGTGGTGTAAAGAGATGGTTGGTGTGGATATAGTCGTAGTTGTAGCTTGTCAATTGATGTTTTGGTCGCTTTGGGGTTTTCGTTTTTTCTCGCTTAGGTAGAGCTTTGGTCTTGTATGGCTTTCCTCTTTGTCGATGTGTTTGGTTGCGTGTGTATGTTTATGTTGATTGTGTGCATTCTAGTCATGTACAGGTAGGGTCTGTCCTCATTATGTTTGTATTCTCTTGATGCTTCATTTTGAGTCAATCGAATCCACCATTTATCGCAAAGGAAAGGACATTCAGATTGTATTACCTCCCAACTATCAAATGCAGTGTCGACATCTTCAAGGCTCACATCTTTATTGTGCTCAGAATGTGGTAGTTTATAGTCCACTTTGAGCCATTCATCTTCCAAAATTTAGTCGACTGTTATCCTCTATAAAGAATAGAACAAGCGTAACCTCATTGTTTTCTCAAACTGATGCAAATAAACCTTCTTTTATAACGTTTCTAGGATAGGGAATATGATTTGGATTATAGGATGGAGATCTTCCTTCAGACAAATACTTCCTTCATTCACAAATATAAGACGTTTTGGATATTTCAATATGGATTACATACTGACCAAAATGAGTGAACAAACGCTAAAACGTGTCTATATGTTGGGGAACGTAGCATGCAATTTCAAAATATTCCTACGATCACGCAAGATCTATCTAGGAGATGCATAGCAACGAGAGGGGGAGAGTGTGTCCATGTACCCTCATAGACCGAAAGTGGAAGCGTTAGGTTAATGCGGTTGATGTAGTCGAACGTCTTCATGATCCAACCGATCGACTAGTATCGAACGTACGGCACCTCTGAGTTCAGCACACGTTCGGCTCGATGACGTCTCTCAAACTCTTGATCCAGCAGAGGGTCGAGGGAGAGTTCCGTCAGCACGACGGCGTGGTGACAATGATGGTGATGTGATCTGCGCAAGGCTTCGCCTAAGCACTACGACGCTATGACCGGAGGAGTAAAATGTGGAGGGGGGCACCGCACACGGCTAAGAGAACAATTGATGTGCTTTTGGGGTGCGCCCCAACCCTGTATATAAAGGAGGGGAGGAGGAGGCGGCCGGCCAGGAGGGGCGCGCC
>NC_041388.1:666279599-666289899 GCF_002162155.2 Triticum dicoccoides | reverse complement strand
TTTTCTTTCTTCACCGGAGGGAAAAGGAAGGAGAGGGGGAGGGAGACGAAAGGGGGGCCGCGCCCCCTCCTCCTTGTCCTATTCGGACTCCCTAGGAGGTGGGGCGCCACCCCCCTACGGGCTTCCTTATCTCTCCCCTATGCCCATGTAGACCCAATACTTCCCCGGGGGTTCCGGTAACCCCTCAGTACTCCGGTAAAATACCGGAATCACTCGAAACCATTCCGATGTCCGAATACTATCTTCCAATGTATGAATCTTTACCTCTCGGCCATTTTGAGACTCCTCGTCATGTCCGTGATCTCATCCGGGACTCCAAACAAACTTCGGTCACCAAAACACATAACTCATAATACAAATCGTCATCGAACGTTAAGCGTGCGGACCCTACGCTTCGAGAACTATGTAGACATGACCGAGACACATCTCCGGTAAATAACCAATAGCGGAACCTGGATGCTCATATTGGTTCCTACATATTCTATGAAGATCTTTATCAGTGAAACCGCAATAAGAACATATGTTATCCCCTTTGTCATCGGTATGTTACTTGCCCGAGATTTGATCGTTGGTATCATCATACCTAGTTCAATCTCGTTACCGGCAAGTCTCTTTACTCGTTCCGTAATGCATCATCCCGCAACTAACTCATTAGTTACATTGCTTGCAAGGCTTATAGTGATGTGCATTACCGAGATGGCCCAGAGATACCTCTCCGACACTCGGAGTGACAAATCCTAATATTGATCTATTGTCAACCCAACAAACACCTTCGGAGACACCTGTAGAGCATCTTTATAATCACCCAGTTACGTTGTGACGTTTGATAGCACACATGGTGTTCCTCCGATATTCGGGAGTTGCATAATCTCATAGTCAGAGAAATATGTATAAGTCATGAAGAAAGCAATACCAATAAAACTTAACGATCATTATGCTAAGCTAACGGATGAGTCTTGTCCATCACATCATTCTCTAATGATGTGATCCCGTTCATCAAATGACAACACATGTCTATGGTCAGGAAACTTAACTGTCTTTAATTAACGAGCTAGTCAAGTAAATGCATACTAGTGACGCTCTGTTTTGTCTATGTATTCACACATGTACTAAGTTTCCGGTTAATACAATTTTAGCATGAATAATAAACATTTATCATGATATAAGGAAATATAAATAACAACTTTATTATTGCCTCTAGGGCATATTTGCTTCACTATATACATCTTATTTACGAAAAAGTTAGAACATCTTATACTTGTGAATGGAGGGAGTAGCTTATTGTTGTTTGGAGCCAAAAACTATCGCTTGGTTAGGAACACAAAACGTGGCCATGACATATGCATTAGCATTACTACATATTTTTAAAGATGTAGCTCGTCCGAGAAGAAAAAAAAGAGGTTGTAAAAACAATATTTGTCAGAACGAAGCCGCTGCCGCCACCACAATTTGACACGGTAGATTGTGGCCTCCCCTCAGTCCCGCACCATTAGAGCCGACAGAGGAGTATGGGGCAACTACCTACCAGTGGTTGAGGAGTAATAGCGCGGAGCGCCCGAAAAATCACCTCTCTAAGGTTTGGAAAGGAGAAAACGGTTCAGTCATAAACAAGACTTTATAATACAAATTACTAGTTAAAGTTACTTCTTTTTAACTATTCAACATGCAAGATTGTCAACTTTGTAGAAACTTCATTTCGGAAAATTGTGCTTCCCCGTCCCAATTAAAACATTGGTTTTCATGAAAGTCAAACTTCACAAACTTTAATAGATGAAATATCTATATCTACAATGCTAAGTATATACCATACGAAAATATATTTCATGATAAATCTAGTGGTATTGATTTTTCTCTATTGGTACTCTCTATCTCTACACGGGTGAGGAAATCATTTTTCTCTTTTCTTTTGTTTATATACACACAATGACTATGTTTTTTAGACAAGCCCAACTACCACGTTTTTCTTCTTCAGAACTACCACAATGACCGGAGAGCTCCTCGCGAGCGTCTTCAGCACCAACTAGCGATCGTGGCGCCCGCAGGTCAAATCATGGGCCGCAGCCCAGCGCGCCTCGCCAGCTTGCTCGCTAGCCTCCCTACTCGCTTACGCCTTGGCTCACTTGATCGCTAGCTGGCTCCCGCTCGTATCCCTAAATCGCTACAGTACATACTCATTTTTCTTAGAAAAAAAAACAACCAGTTGGCTGCAGTATGTATTCTTGTTGTTAGGAAAAAGTTAATCAATTTTGAAAACAGTCCGACAAATTTTACAAAAAGTTCATCGAATTTGGAAAAAACCATTGAATTTGAAAAATAGTTCATCAAATTTCAAAAAGTTCATCAAAAATGGAAAAAGTTCATCGAATTTGAAAAAAGTTCATCGGATTTCAAAAAAGTTCATCTAATTTGAAAAAATGTTCATGGAATTCAAAAAAAGATCGTGGAATATGGAAAAAGTTCATTGAATTCATAAAAAGTTCATTGAATATGGAAAAAAGTTCATCGGGTTTGAAAAAGTTCATCGAATTTCAAAAACAAATTCATCATTGAAAAAAGTTCATCAAATTTGAAAAATGTTCATCAGGTTTGAAAAAATGTTCATTGGATTTTAAAAAGTTCATCAAATTCAAAAAAAATCATTGAGTTTGAAAACAAAGTTCATCAAATCAGAATAAAGTCCACGAATTTCAAACGAAAATTCCTGTATTATAAAAAAAGCTTAAAAGGGTAAAATAGAAATGAATAAAAATAGAAAAAAATAACAAAACCATTCCAGTAAAAAAAGAAAGAAGAAAAGAAGGAAAAACCTGTAACTAAACACCTGAAGCGCAGTTGGCTGGTTGGTTTGGGTAGCGAAGGTTGAAGCAGGCGATAGCTGTTCAAATCACGGTACGTACCTACACGTATTGTTCTTTGCATCTTTAAAACCGAAAAAATGAACTGTGGGCCGCCGGCCCAGCGTCGATAAGGGGGTGTGCGCCCTGTACCATTAACACTATATCGGACGCAGAAGGCGCCAAATAGGGTTTGGCCAATGACCGAGTTGCCCATTTGAGAGAAACGGCCCTGTGTGGATATTGTGCCAAATTGTAGTCCAGTGCATTGCGGCACGCAACACAGTTCGGAATTTGGCTCTATGTTTTAATACCACATCGCTTGTCGAAGAGAGATTAAACATGTATATAACCTTTCCCACGGTGAAGTATGGCACAGCGTGGTGAGCGCTGTCAGCAACTCAAATACTGGTATATGATGATATGAAATTCTGGACTCTGGAAGACCACACGACACGCTGTGGTTGGCATTTTTTGTGTGTCCGCCTACCTTGTTTGTAGGCGTTGACTGCTCGGAGATTGCTTTTTTTTTCTTGCGGGAAGAGATTGCATTGTTGCTTCTGAAACAAGGACGGAATGTTTTCGCAGCATTGCATCTTCTTTTACGAGGCGTGGATTTATGACTCCATCATGGAGTAGTACTCCCTCCATTTCTAAATATAGTGCGTATTAGTTTTCTAGGGAAATTCCATATTATAGTGCGTAGTTTGAGCTCAATCCAATTATGGACGAAATTAGCCCTCCACCAACCCATCAAACGCAGAGCCTCCCTCCCTTGTTTATTTGTTCTGGTACACATCAGATGGGACAGACCCAGATGACTGGAGGGTGCCGTAGTTTCTCTCTAATTTTCTATTCTATTGGCATGGAACCTCGAACAGAACGATTGGGGCTTTCTCGTCCAAAACTTATCGCCAGCACATGCATTGGTATGTGGGCTGTTATCTATGCGCATTACATTTAGGAATGGAGGAAGTAATAGCCAGCAGATCATACTAGTACCATCATTTTTTTAACAAGATAGTAGTGTTATCATGGTAATTGATACATTATGTGGTATCTGCAGCTTATCAAAAAAGGTACACCCTCGGTTCATACCATATTTATAAGTTTTCAGAAATTGTGATGATAAAAAAGGATCATGTATGATTGTTTGACAAAACCTAGTATATCTGGTCATTAATTTGGAACACAGAGGTTATGAGTGTATGATCATTTGTGCTTTACACTTACTATATGACCTAAAGATTGTAACTGGGTGCACACCATCAACCATCTCAAATCGATAACATGCACCTTAAGAATGTGTAGCTCAAATTCTTCTTTTAGGACGTGTTAAATACTTTAACTTAGGGTAACCCGGTGTATAGAACTTTATGTATAATATTTTTCGTAGCTTGCAAATTATCATAAGTTCTTCCCGCAAAAGAAATAATATTTGGTCCTTAATTTGCCTTACTTTTTTCCAAAAAGGAGGCAGATTTATTATAAAGATTCATCGGAAGTGCAAAATACTTCAATCATAATAAAATTACATTGAGGTCCATGGACCATCGAACGACCACTACTGTCGTCAAAACGAGCCATCAATGTGCCGCGCTACTGCCATAGCGGAGCCGACCTAACCTTGTCGATGACAGCCGGGAAGTCTTCGTCCATGTCCCTTAAGGACCAACGCCCCGAGGCCGCGGTCGACGCCGCTGAATCCTTGAATCGATCTGAAGAACCTGACATCAAATCCCGTAGTCGTGCACGCACGACGAGAAAACCTATCCTCGACACCCCAAGGAGCTGGCGGGAATCTATTCCGACTGGTGAACTTGAAGAGGATCAAAGCCCGGAAGACTGACTCAAAGAACAAGCGACGCCATCCGTCCGAGTACTGCCCTTGCGAGGACTAAAATCCTAACATATCTACTAGCTGAAGCCGAGGCACCAGGATATCATTCTAGTGAGTGTCTGCATCAATACACGGTGCTTCTAAAAAAATCATCATTTGATCTTAGGATCACCTGATTTACATGGAACAACATATCATGAGTGCATACATACCGACGCATAAGCATCTACTCTTTTTACAAGATTTCTTGCGAAAAAGAAGACAACGTTTAGAAGATCAGTAAAGAAACTAATCCAGGAATGATGCAGCTGTGTTGTGGTCGATTTGCAAGATGCATGATAATGCATCCTTTTTATTATAATCCAGTCATAATCTTCTATATCTAAATAGCTAGCCCTCACTAATATATTTCTCTTAACATGCAAGCATGTCACATCATCAAGCAACATGCATGGCAAAAGGTCCACCACAACATGCATTCATGCACATGAAAATGTCCACCTCAACATGCAAACATATATTAGATATTTTACGATACATTAATCAAACACAATAAAGCATGTGGATTTGCAATTTTAGTTTTCGTAGTATCACTATTCACGTTCCATAGAAATCACATATCATCGAAATGTATTGCAAATATTCCCGCAACAACGTGCGGGGTATCATCTAGTTACTAATATGGTGGATCACACATCGCTTAACGCCCATTTTGCAGGACTTTTATACGTACGGCTTAGGAGAAGAGCACACTTGTTCACTCACCAACGCGGGAGGGGGGGGGGGGCTTGTACTCCTATGGAGTAGCAAGTACATGTTTTCACCTTTCCCATCTAGTTAGGGCTGCTTCATGAGGTACTTCGGCCATGATTGTCATGGCGGCGGTACTTGGGTTAAACCTCATTGAGGTCTATCTTCGATGTGGATGATCTTCTTACTGTGGCCAGTGGCATCTATGGGGCGAGGTGGTGAGGCGGCAACAACAGTCTAGAGGTAAAATAATGTCCTCTCCGCCACATCACCGCTCCGGAGGTGCGCCTAGCACGGCTTAGGATGCGTGGAGGTGTGCTTCCACCAGATCTGCTTGGGTCCTGTTGGCGTTGATCTCCCAACGCTAGTGGTCATTGATTTGTTTGTAGGTCCTCCTGATCTATGTTGTTCTTCATAGATTTGTTTGTAGGTCCTCCTGATCTATGTTATTCTTCATAGCAGTGGATGGTGTTTTGATGTGTTAGCCGGACGATTTTTTGAATGTCAACTAGACCAGCTTCGGTGAGGATGGGTCATGAAGATGCATCAAAACCCTCGCGAATGCTTTGCATTTTTCTGATCAGAATGCGTGCCCAATACAAAAACAAAGAAAGGCACACAACCCTGGCGCGAAATAAAGCAAGGCTTGCCTTACAATCTCAAGTCTGAACTACCATTATTCATCTTACGATTCTCAAATACTTCCAATACAAAAAATAAAGAAAGGCACACAACCCTGCTGCAAACTAGAGCACATTCAGGATGCCTGTTAGGCACCCCGTTGCAATATTACAAGGAGCTTGTCCGGGAGGGCCTCGTTGTACATGTAAGTGTACAATCGCGCTCGGTAAAAAGAAGGCGCTGTCTTCGACAAGAGACGGCGGACTGGACCATCGATGCGGTGCCGGAGAAATATACAGTACCCAGCGCCCAGCGGCATCACCTGAAGGGGTGGTCCATCGATACAGCACCGCAAGATAGTTCCATTCCGTGAAGTATCAATCATCTGAAGGATAGAGCAAACGTGTTAGGACAGGAGGACAAGAGGGTGGAGAACAACAGTTAGGAGTTGAAGGCTCGAAGCTCACCGCTACTATTTCGCAATTGTGTTGGATTCAGTTTTCCACACAATGTCTTTTAGTTCTGACGAGAAATTCTTGTAGAACTGCATGCAGTTTTGAGGAAACGGTGTTAGTTGTTTCAGAGTGCTAAGAGTCAGAATGGTTCAGAATATTTGCCAATTAGGATCGAAATGTAAACTGTTTGATATCATACACTGTGAAACTCCAAGGTGTCCCCTCCAGTTTTACGAAGTTCAACCATATGGAGTGTTGGAGCAACCTCAAAAACCTGCAACCGATTATATGTCATCAGTTTTATGAAGGATTAGCACTTCAAATGTGAAGTCAAAGCAAAAGTTGCCACAGCCTTATAAAGCCATCGCACTGGTATTTCAAAATCACTTAATAATTTCTATTTTCAGAAACATTGGCTGCTTGAAGAATATTTTAATCAGAGGTAACAGCAATTCTTTTAGTGGAATTTGTAAACAATATTTTAACGTCTCAGTATTGGCGATAGAGTGGTACCTCCGTTGCTACAGATAAATGGCCTTTTCTTCCTGTCTTGTCACCTTTCAGTTTCATCTGGAAGTTCAAAAACAGAAATCCATATCAGTCCTGAACTGCTCAAATTCTAACAAACTCTTGAAGAACATAATGGTTACCTTATAATTTTGTTTCCGCACATTGAAACCAAGAGGGCCACAGGCTTCCTCTATTTTAGACATGATCTCTTGTGGTGTACGTTGCGACGCAAAGGATGTTTCCCGCTTTACCATCCCCTATATTAGGAAGGATCAAATTATTTGCGAACCAACAAGGTTTACTAATAATGCAAACTTGTGCCAAAAGAAGATGCCAAGATTTCTAAAAATGGGCAATTAAGTGACTGGCAGAATGATGCACCCTGCATGTCACTACTTACAAATAAAGGCTATTCGCCCCGCTTTATAGAAAAGCACTGACCAACAAGTGAACTGCATGTCACTACTTCAGTAATGACATTCAGACAGTCAGGGATATCAAACTATTCGACTATAAATCAACATTTCTATGAACCTACCATCATCTCTTTCTCAAACAAATTTCCGAGGTTGAATCCCTCAGACCTTGAAATAAGAGCAAATGCATTCATGGATTCTGGTTTCTCTCTCCTCTCCGCCACAAGGTGTTCCTACGAAATAGGAAGGCAAAGGTAATAAATAAAGATGAATCTTTAAAACATAATATTTCTGGGGAGACAGATATGTCAACTGCAGACCAGGAAAGGACATTCAGATTGTATTACCTCTGAACTATCGAATGCAGCATCGACATCTTCAAGGCTCACATCTTCATTGTGCTCAGAATGTGGTGGTTTATAGTCCTTTTTGAACCATTCATCTTCCAAAATTTGGGCGATTGTTATCCTCTGCAAAAAGGAGAAAAAACAAGCGTAAACTAATTATTTTCTCATATTCTAACGCAAATAAAGCTACTAAAGAAGGAAGCTTCAGATATAAGAATTCACGGGTCAGCATGACAGGCACTTACAGTGTGAGGATTGGGATCGAGAATGCGCTTAATAAGATTTCTCGCACCGGTAGAAAACCATGGTGGACAAGAAACATTAGCTCTGGAGATCTGTAGACAAAACGGCAATAGTCTTGTCACTACCAATTTCACATGACAAGAAAGGTATGTCTACGGCAGCAACTTACCAATTTATACAGAGTCATTAAGTTGGGGTCATCAAAGGGCAAATATCCAGCCATAAGGACAAATAAGATTATGCCACAGGACCACACATCAGCAGCCATACCATCATAACCTTTATCAGCAAGCACCTAAAGAAACAATCTAATGATTACACTCCTGAAAGGCTGAAACACATTTATTAGACAAGGTAGAAACACAAAGGCAAAAAATTCACCTCAGGTGCAACATAATTGGGAGTTCCACAAGCAGTATGCAGAAGTCCATCCTCCTAAAATAAAAAACAAAAGGAGGTGATCAATATTCTTTCCGTTAACTGTTTCTCGTGTTCAAGCACAGTGCCTTATGTTTCTGAAAATGAAAAGAAATGCATACTTCTAGCTACTAGCCAACTAGGTAGAGATCATACTTTTGTTTGCGGAGAAAATGCGCTGAGACCGAAATCCGAAACTTTGAGAGCTCCATATGAATCAAGGAGCAGATTTTCTGGCTGCAAATGGCACATAAAACATCCATAAATTAGGAAGTGTATCACAGAGCATCAACGTTTAAGTTACATATATCAGGAACCAGGTAGGATAACTGGACAAACCTTGAGATCTCTATGGTACACTCCACGACTATGACAATAATCAACCGCATTTATAAGTTGGTGGAAGTATCGTCTTGCTTCATCTTCTCCTAGCTTCCCAGAATTGACCTAATTATCCACAAAATAATGGTAATTAGTAAATGAGTAACAACTAAAACATTTATGTAGCCTTATATAACTGACCTACGAGATAAACTCATGACATGTAAAAATAATTGCACACAAAGTAAAAGTCATAACATCCAGCGCATGAAGTTTGAGAGTCTTACGATCTTATCAAAAAGCTCGCCTCCCTCAACAAACTCAAGAACCATGTATATCTTTGATTTGCTAGCCATCACCTATGAAATGCACACATGTTACCTGAGATGAAAGATATAAAAAACGCTGTCTCTGTAAAAAAAAACTAGAGTATACCTCATGCAGCTGGACCACATTTGGATGTCGTATTAGCTTCATTGTGGCGATCTCCCGTTTAATCTGAAAAGGCGGGAATAGGCGGTCAGCGTCCATAATCTGATCAGATCTGTACGGAGGACGCAGGAGTTGAACTAAACATGGCATCTATAGCACCCTAGCATCGTGTATGATTAGATCACATCATCCTTAATTTGCATATAGCAGAAGAAATACGATATCTATAAAATCCTCTTGTAAAATGAGCCTGACGTGGGTGATGCAGGTGCAGAGTGGCCCCCGTATAAGAGACCCGTTTTGCAAACCTAATTCGATGGTCACAATTTTCAATTCATATTCTTTGACATCAACCTGTTCTCTTTTTTTGGATTAAAAAAGATGTTCTCTTTTTTTTTTACCTTAATAACAACCAAAAATCATGAGCAAGGATGACACCGGAAAAACAATCCCCACGGACGGACGGACAGAGAATCTCGACCATGAGAGAGACCTGAACGTCGCAAAGTTATTTGGGACGTTCTTTTCGAATTAGGTGGTCGGTCCTCCGATGAATAAATTATGATCTCCCGGTCGTAATCTAGGGGTTTGTCTGTTTGTTTCTCAATTCGACGAATCAGCCCGCCTAGATTCATCGTTAATCATTAATTAAGGTGCTCCCCCGGGCAACGCCGGATGGAGGTAGCAAGGAAGCGTGGGATTGATTTGGGAGGGACGGACGGACCTGCTCGACCATCTTGTGGCGGAGGACGTGGTTGCGGTCGAGCACCTTGATGGCGCAGGTGGCGGCGTTGCGGGTGTCCTTGGCGATCTTGACCTTGGCGAAGCTGCCCTCGCCGACGGTCTTGCCGAGCTCGTAGGGGCCCACCCGCGTCGTGCGCCTCGGCCCCCCGCCCCTGCCCGCCGCCGCCGCCATCCCTCCTTTCTCCACGGCGGTGGTGGTGGCGGTGGCGGATCAATTAATCCAACCAAATCAATCGATGGATCAATGGGTGGATGGATGAGGGTAGGAGGTAGGTCGACGCTGGGTCGTTGGGTGGGACGCTGGTCGGGTCTCTCCCTGCCGTTGGTGCTTTTTTGCTCTGGAATTCACGGCCGGTTTATAAGGGGGGGG
>NC_041388.1:666274252-666279318 GCF_002162155.2 Triticum dicoccoides | reverse complement strand
GAGAGAGAGAGAGAGGATAGAGGCGGGGGAGACGGGGGCGGGTGGAAGCGCGTGGAATGAGACGGATGGCGGCGGGCGGGCGGGCGCACTCAGTGCGCGGGTCCCACCCTCCTTCCCCCGTGGGCCGCGCATGGGCACCGCTTGGCTGGGCCTGGGCGTCGCGTGGATAACTACTGTCTGCTACGAGCACGAGCGGCGGTGACGGGACGGTAAAGAGAGAGGGCCAAAAGCCAAAAGGTTAGCAGTACGCTACGTGAGACACGGTGGAACTTGGACCGGCGCACGCGTGCGTTCATCTATCCTGATCCTAGTCTCGTGGGTGGCGGCAAAGATGAGATTTCCCGCGTCTGCTTGTTCCAATCGTGTTTTTGGTCGTGGAAATGGCCGTGTGTCTATCCACGGAGGTGCGCGAGATAAACCGGGCCGCTCGTGCGTGCGCGTAGCTTCCAAGAAGGAGCGGCGTACGGGTGCGGGCCGTACGCCAATCATGCACACGCTGAAAACGACCTCACCCGGCGGTCAGTCAGTTAGGGCGTGTTCGGAAATTCTCCAGCTCCTCCGAATCCTTGACTCCCGCTCCTTCGCCTCAAATACTGCTCCTTGTAGAAAATAGCGGCGCTGAAAGATGTTCGGCAGGCAGCTCTGCTCCCGATTCATGTGGAGCTGGGCGGGGAAAAAGGAACGAGCGAGTTGGGCGTGGCTAGGCGAACCGTTTTCTTCCTCTGGTCACTTGGCGGTGGCAGTTTCTCTGTAAATCTTATCAACTCCGTGATTTAAGGATCTGAGATCTCAAAAATTGCTGCTCCGCGTAATGGCACTGCAACCGGCTCCACTCCGCGTTTTCTGCTCCACGGAGTTTGCCCGTTCGGCGTCGCTCCACCAACTCCGGGAGCGGAGCTGAGGAGCGGAGAGCATCCGAACACGGCCTGTCATCTCGGGTCGGTCAGACGGCTCCTAGCCCGACTCTGCCACGGCCCTCCGCGAACACCCGCGCCCCGACAAAATATGTCTAAAACACTTCCTCCACATCTAAATATTAGCCCATATTGCACTTGTTTCTAGACGGATTCTCCAAAGATAGCTGTGTAAAAGACAGACGTGTGCTTCTGGTGTTATGTATCTTCTTGATGCTCCATTTTAACTTAATAAAATTCAAACTTTATATCAGAAAAAAGATCAAGTTCATACTAAAAATACATGGTGCCTCTCGTTTCAGGCTGCGAGTGGGACAGTAGGTGAAAGTCCCAGCATAATCCACATGGTCCCAATACAGTTTGGTGTTAAAAAGGTGGGTATCCCACCAAAACTGATGTAGATTAAGTGGGAATAAGCGGGATTCCCACTTAACAAAGTAGAGCAGTTAACTGAACAACATCGCGCCACTACCGAGCAACATGGTAAGGGCATCTCCAACGGCAACCCCCAAATTTTCTCCCGCATTCGCGGACACGGGAGAGGGGGGACCAGTCCGCGACACAGATGCGGGAGGACGACATCCAACGCTAGCAGCATACATTTCAAACTTTTTTTTGCAACAAACAGGATGAAATTCATCCAAACACGACCGGATTTCATACAAACACGACGGATTTCATACAGACATGGAAGATTTCATTACATTTTGAATATTTTTTAGAAAAAGGACCCGCCCCTAAACCTATCCTACGGCGGTGGCGCCCGGCGTCCAAGCCCGTGTCGTCCTCCATCCGCCGTCTCCATGAGCATAGATGATAAGACCGATGAAGTGTAGGTGCGGTCTCCGTCGAGGAAGAGTAGAACACGGGAGACGGACCGGACTACATGGGACAGAAGGCACCACAGCCTCCCGTGACCTACTCATCCTCGGAGGAGTCCGCGACCTATCAGTCGCCGGTGGACGTGAGGTCCACGCTGTAAATGGTGGCGCCAGCGCTGTCTTCGTCCCACCAGGCCAGCTGATGGTTCGTCGGCGGCGCATAGGAGGCGCAACTGGCGTTGTTCTCCTCCGCCATCGCCTGCAGTTGCGCCTCTGTGGCGGCCGCTTCCTGGCGAGCGACGGCTTGAGCGAGGACGACATCGTAGATGGCACGCTGCTCCGCCATGAAGTTGGGCTTCGCCGCGGCCATGGCCACCACGGCCTCCTCGCTTGCGTGCTCACCGTAGATCTGGCCCTCAGCTAGCCGGCGCTGCTCCAGCAGGAACAAGTTGTACCATTGTTCCTCCTACGCCTGCTGAAACGCCAACACAGGCACCGGCGTAGGCTGCACCTCTGCCATGGTGGAGTTGAAGTGTGCTTGCTCCTACTCCATGGTGAAGTCGGCGTACGCAGGAAGTGCGGGATGAAGGAAATATTCCCTAGAGGCAATAATAAAGTTGTTATTTATATTTCCTTATATCATGATAAATGTTTATTATTCATACTAGAATTGTATTAACCGGAAACTTAGTACATGTGTGAATACATAGATAAACAGAGTGTCACTAGTATGCCTCTACTTGACTAGCTCGTTAATCAAAAGATGGTTAAGTGTCCTAACCATAGACATGAGTTGTCATTTGATGAACGGGATCACATCATTAGAGAATTATGTGATTGACTTGACCCATCCGTTAGCTTAGCACTATGATCATTTAGTTTATTGCCATTGCTTTCTTCATGACTTATACATGTTCCTATGACTATGAGATTATGCAACTCCCGAATACCGGAGGAACACTTAGTGTGCTATCAAATGTCACAATGTAACTGGGTGACTATAAAGATGCTCTACAGGTGTATCCAATGGTGTTTGTTGAGTTGGCATAGATCGAGATTAGGATTTGTCACTCCATGTATCGGAGAGGTATCTCTGGGCCCTCTCGGTAATGCACATCACTATAAGCCTTGCAAGCAATGTGACTAATGAGTTAGTTTCGGGATGTTGCATTACGGAACGAGTAAAGAGACTCTTCGGTAACGATATTGAACTAGGTATTGAGATACCGACGATCGAATATCGGGCAAGTAACATACCGATGACAAAGGGAACAACGTATGTTGTTATGCGGTTTGACCGATAAAGATCTTCATAGAATATGTAGGAACCAATATGATCATCCGGGTTCCGCTATTGGTTATTGACCGGAAGTGAGTCTCGGTCATGTCTACATAGTTCTCGAACCCGTAGGGTCCGCACGCTTAACGTTTGATGACGATCGGTATTATGAGTTTATGTGTTTTGATGTACCGAAGGTAGTTCGGAGTCCCGGGTGTGATCACAGACATGACGAGGTGTCTCGAAATGGTCGAGACATAAAGATTGATATATTGGAAGGCTATGTTTGGACACCGGAATGGTTCTGTATGAGTTCGGGCATTTTCCGGAGTACCGGGAGGTTACCAGAACCCCCCGGGGAGTCAATGGGCTTTATTGGGCCTTAGTGGAAGAGAGGAGGAGGCGGCCAGGTGGAGGGCGCGCCCCCAAGCCCAATCCGAATTGGGGTGGGGGGCTATGATGACCCACAAGTGTAGGGGATCTATTGTAGCCTTTTCGATAAGTAAGAGTGTCGAACCCAACGAGGAGTAGAAGGAAATGATAAGCGGTTTTCAGCAAGGTATTCTCTGCAAGCACTGAAATTATCAGTAACACATAGTTTTGTGATAAGGTAATTTGTAACGGGTAACAAGTAAATAAGGTGCAGCAAGATGTCCCAATCCTTTTTGTAGCAAAGGACAAGCCCGGACAAACTCTTATATAAAGGAAAACGCTCCCGAGGACACATGGGAATTATCGTTAAGCTAGTTTTCATCATGTTCATATGATTCGCATTCGGTACTTTGATAATTTGATATGTGGGTGGACTGGTACTTGGGTACTGCCCTTCCTTGGACAAGAATCCCACTTATGATTAACCCGTATTGGAAGCATCCGCAACTACAACATAAGTATTAAGGTAAACCTAACCATAGCATGAAACATATGAATCCAAATCAGCCCCTTACGAAGCAACACATAAACTAGTGTTTAAGCTTCTGTCACTCTAGCAACCCATGATCTACTTATTACTCCCCAATGCCTTCCCCTAGGCCCAAACAATGGTGAAGTGTCATGTAGTTGACGTTCACATGACACCACTAGAGGAGAGACAACATACATCTCATCAAAATATCGAACGAATACTAAATTCACATGACTAATTATAGCAAGACTTCTCCCATGTCCTCAGGAACAAACGTAACTACCCACAAATCATATTCATGTTCATAATCAGAGGGGTATTAATATGCATAAAGGATCTGAACATATGATCTTCCACCGAATAAACCAACTAGCATCAACTACAAGGAGTAATCAACACTACTAGCAACCCACAAGTACCAATTTGAGGCTTTGGGACAAAGATTGGATACAAGAGATGAACTAGGGTTTGGGATGAGATGGTGCTGGTGAAGATAATGGAGATTGACCCCCTCCCGATGAGAGGATCGATGGTGATGATTTCCCCCTCCCGGAGGAAAGTTTCCCCGGCAGAACAGCTCCGCCGGAGCCCTAGATTGGTTCCGCCTCGTGGCGGCAGGGTTTCGTCCCGTGAGCTAGCTTATGATTTTTCCTCCACGAAAGACCTCATATAGCAGAAGATGGGCATCAGAGGGCTGGCAGGGGCCCACGAGGCAGGGGGCGTGCCTAGGGGGTAGGGCTCCCCCATCCTCGTGGATGGTGGGTGGCCCCCCTCTGGTACTTCTTTCGCCCAATATTTTTTATATATTCTAAAACTTTCTCCCTTGAAGCTTCAGGGCTTTTGGAGTTGTGCAGAATAGGTCTCTAATATTTACTCTTTTCCAGCCCAGAATTCCAGCTGCCGGCATTCTCCCTCTTCATGTGAACCTTGTAAAATAAGAGAGAATAGGCATAAGTATTGTGACATAATGTGTAATAAAAGCCCATAATGCAATAAATATCGATATAAAAGCATGATGCAAAATGGACGTATCAACTCCCCAAGCTTAGACCTCGCTTGTCCTCAAGCGAAAGCCGAAATCGAAAAAAATGTCCACATGTTTAGAGATAGAGGTGTCGATAAAAATAAAATACAGACATGAGGGCATC
>NC_041388.1:666234485-666274007 GCF_002162155.2 Triticum dicoccoides | reverse complement strand
TCATATGATCTCTTATGCCAAAGTAACAATTCAATCACAATTTCAAGTATGAATCAGAAACTTCATTGAGAACCAACAAACTATAATCTCAGTCATTGAGGCAATTGCAATTTATCATAACATAGGAAAGAGTCAATAAGAGCTTTTCAGGAAGTCCACATACTCAACCATCATTTAGTCTTTCACAATTGCTAACACTCACGCAATATTTATGGGTATGAAGTTTTAATCGAACACAGAGAAAGATAGGGGCTTATAGTATTGCCTCCCAACCTTTTACCTCAAGGGTAATGTCAACAATAATAGTTCATGAAAACTCACATCCAATTAGCTATATATATCTGGATCTTTCAAACACATTGTGCTTGCCAAAGGATAAAATATAAAAAGGAAAGGTGAAGATCACCGTGACTCTTTGCATGAAGTATAAGACAAGAATGAAAGATAGGCCCTTCACAGAGGGAAGCAGAGGTTGGCATGTGCTTTTATAGTTGGATGCACGAAGTCTTAATGCAAAAGAACGTCACTTTATATTGCCACTTGTGATATGGAACTTTATTATGCATTCCGTCACTTTTATTTCTTCCACATCACAAGATCGTATAAAGCTTATTTTCTCCACACTAATAAATCATACATATTTAGAGAACAATTTTTATTGCTTGCAACAATGACAACTAACTTGACGGATCTTACTCAATCCATAGGTAGATATGGTGGACTCTCATGGAAAAACTGGGTTTAAGGATATTTGGAAGCACAAGTAGTACCTCTACTTGGTGCAAAGTATTTGGCTAGCATGAGAGGGAAAGGCAAGGTCAACATGTTGGATGATCCATGATAATATAATTTATTTCAGATGTAAGAAAACATAACCCATTTGTAGGATCGAAAGTATGTCTAGAGGGGGGGGGGGGTGATTAGACTACTTGACCAATGAAAAATCTATCCTTTTCCCAATTTTAGTCTTTGGCAGGTTTTAGCTATCTTAGCACAAGTCAAGCAATCTTAACACAATTCAAGCAAGCATGCAAAGAGTATATGAGCAGCGGAAAGTAAAGCATGCAACTTGCAAGAATGTAAAGGGAAGGGTTTGGAGAATTCAAACGCAATTGGAGACAAAGATGTTTTTGTCGTGGTTCCGATAGGTGGTGCTATCGTACATGCACGTTGATGGAGACTTCAGCCCACGGAGGGTAACGGTTGCGCGAGTCCACGGAGGGCTCCACCCACGAAGGGTCCACGAAGAAGCAACCTTGTCTATCCCATCATGGCCATCGCCCATGAAGGACTTGCCTCACTAGCGGTAGATCTTCACGAAGTAGGCGATCTCCTTGCCCTTACAAACTCCTTGGTTCAACGCCACAATCTTTGTCGGAGGCTCCCAAGTGACACCTAGCCAATCTAGGAGACACCACTCTCCAAGAAGTAACAAATGGTGTGTTGATGATGAACTCCTTGCTCTTGTGCTTCAAATGATAGTCTCCCCAACACTCAACTCTCTCTCACAGGATATGGATTTGGTGGAAAGAAGATTTGAGTGGAAAGCAACTTGGGAAGGCTAGAGATCAAGATTCATATGGTGGGAATGGAATATCTTGGCCTCAACACATGAGTAGGTGGTTCTCTCTCAGAAAATGTGTATTGGAAGTGTAGGTATGTTCTGATGGCTCTCTCTATGAATGAAGAGTGGGTGGAGGGGTATATATAGCCTCCACACAAAAACTAACTGTTACACACAATTTACCAATCTCGGTGAGACCGAATTGAGAAACTCGGTCAGACCGATTTAGCAAACCTAGTGACCGTTAGGATTTTCGGTGGGACTGAGATGCAACTCGGTAGGACCGATATGGTTAGAGTTAGGGCATAACGTAATCTCGGTGTGACCGATTACACAAACTCGGTGGGACCGATTTTGGTAATAAGCTAACCAGAGAGTTGGTCAGGTAAACTCGGTGGGATCGATTTGCTCATTTAGGTGGGACCGAAATGTTACAAAAGGGAAACAGAGAGTTTACATTGCAATCTCGGTGGGACCGATCGCTCATCTCGGTAGGACCAAAACATTACGAAGGGAAACCGAGAGATTACAACCCCATCTCGGTGTGACCGAAATCCCTATCGGTGGGACCGATTTGCCTAGGGTTTGTGGCAGTGGCTATGACATCTGAACTCGGTGGCGCCGGATAGAAAGAATCGGTGGGGCCGAGTTTGACTTTTGGTTTAGGTCATATGTGGATGTGGGAAGGTAGTTGAGGGTTTTGGAGCATATCACTAAGCACTATGAAGCAAGAACCTCATCAAGCAACACCTCATCCATCGTTGATAGTATTGGCTTTCCCTATAGAATCAATGTGATCTTGGATCACTAAAATATAAAATGTAGAGTCTTGAGCTTTGAGCTTGAGCCAATTTTTTTGTCCTTAGTATTTTGAGGGGTCCACTTTCCTCATCCATGCCATGCCATTCATTGAGCTTTTCCTGAAATATTAATCTTGGAATAGCATTAGCTCAATGAGCTATATGTTGTTAGGAATTACCAAAACCACCTAGGGATAGTTGCACTTTCAATCTCCCCCTTTTTGGTAATTGATGACAACATATAGATCAAAGCTTCGACAAATGATAATAAGAGTGAAAAACATTGTCGCTTTGAGAAGTATGTGAAAAGCAAGAGCTCCCCCTAAATTTGTGCATAGTTTATGATTTGCTTTGGACTGCAAATGCACAGAGAGTTAGGCTCATGGGTTACTCTTCCATGTCACATACATCTTGGTGGAGCACTCAAAATGATAATAATTAAATACATGCACTCATCACCAAGCAAAGTGAATGATCATATAGGGATAAAATGACAATGTCATCCAACAAGCATTAATGTAGCATATGATCAAACACGCATGATCATCCAAGTATCACACAGACAAAAAGTATCTCAAACAAGCAAAGCAAATAAAGTTCAACCACCAAAGAAAGAGAGAATAAAAAGCAACGCTCTCTCTCGAAGCCTATGATCTATACATTTTTCTCCCCCTTTTGCAACAAGTTACCAAAAAGTTCCTAGAAAATGCATAGCACTAAATCGTCTCTCAGGCTTGGTCTTCAGGTGGTGGTGTCCGGATAACTCCAAGAACAAAGGCTTCAGTCGATGTAGATGGAGCTGATGGAGTAGGTGCTGGAGCTGGTGGCACTGAAGCTGTAGCTGGTGCAGATGAAGTTGCTCTAGTGTCTGGAACAGTTACTGCAGCAGATCTCTGAGCTCTAGGCACTCTGGCAAATGCATCAGTGGTTGTCTTGCCCTTCCTCTCCTGCATATCGTCCTGAAGTTGCTCCATAACAGACAGGATCTCAGTTACCTTCACATCCAAGTCATAGAACTTTTGCTCGACGATCCTTTCCAAGCTCTCCTGGTTTTGAGTCAAGGTGGCCAGCCCTTTCTCAATCCTTAAAGTGGATGCAATCAGGTAGCCAAGCTGATCTTGCTTGCTCTTCAGAAGATACTGAGATGCTTCTTCCATGGTTGGCATCCTTGCAGCTTTCTCAACCTTTGCCTTCTCCCTCTTTGCTTGTGCGTGCACAGAAGATGGTTCATTTTCATCCATCACCATAGTGTTTTCCTCAAATTCTGGGTAGATGGGCTGGTGCTCCTTGTCCAGCAGAGTGCCAGTGCCCATCTTGGAGTTAATCAGCTCCTGGATCTGTGGGGCATACCCACAACTCCTCTTTTGGTCAGCGGTTGTCCTCTTGATAGTTTCAACTATAAGACTCATGACCTTGAACTTTTGTGGGACATCAAAGATGTGAAGCAAGTTAATTGCATGGCCTCTGATCATCTTGTGATCACCTGACTTTGGCAAGAGAGTGTGCCTGAGGATCCAGTTGATAGTTGGCAAGCCTGACAGAAGGTAATGTACATATCCAAACTTGTGTGTCTCAAGAGCAGCATCTGGGATCTCCTTGTACATGTGTGCCATTGTGTTGTGATCCTTCTTCTTGTTGGCATAGACATCCAAGTCATCTTCACTCTCTTTTGGGGCATTGATCAACTTAGCCCATTCTGCAACTGTTGACTGGTACCTTCTACCTTCAGGCATCTAGACAATCCTTCCATCTGGGTAGAAGTGAGCTGTGGAGTAGAACTGCATGATGAGCTCATCATTCCATTTTGTGAGCTTCTGAGCCACAAACTCATCAACTCCACAAGCCTTGAAATTGTCATACACACCTGGATAATGTTCATCATTCTCACTGATGTACTCCCAGTCGACCCATCTCATGTCACACACTATGGGCTTCTTGTCAAGCAACACTGACTCATAGAAATCCCGATGTTCTTTGGTATGGAACCTATAGTCCACAGCAGTCCTTCTCCTCGTGGCATATGGATCAGAATCTCTCCATAGCCTCAATCCTGAGTCCTTCCTGATCTTCATGTTCTCAGCTACTGGATGAGCATCCTTGTGATATGGAATTTTTGGCTTCAACTTCCTCAAAACATGTGACTCATCATCTTCTTCTTCCATTGAAGCTTCAGGCACTGGGGCCTTGTTTTTCTCCTCAGCAGGGATGTTCCTGGTGCTCCTCTTTGGTTTTGGCTTTGGAGCCGGAGCAACAGCCTTAGGAGTAGTCTTAGGCTTAGATGGAACAGCCCCTGCCCTGATGGCATCACCCATAAGCTTCTGAGCTTTGGGTGCTGGTGCAGCATCTTCTTCCTCTTCCTCTTCAGAATCTCTCATGATTGAGGATCTCCCAAGCACTCTGGCAGTGGTCTTCTTGACCCTCTCTTTCCTCTTCTTCCGTTCTGCAGCAGCTTCTTTGGGTTCAGATTCCAAGGGTACTTGAGTAGAGGCTCTGGCTTTAGACATGGGAATTCTCTTTGCAGGCACTTTGGTTTTCATACCAGGCTTAGTTGCAGTAGAAGTGATATATTCCTTTTTAACCACTTTCTTCTTGGAAGTGGCCTCGTCCTTAACTGCCACATAGTCTTCATCCTCAGATTCAGACGTTTTCTTCTTTCTGGCCCTGGTGGCAGCTTTGGGTAAGTTGCTTGGGGTGCTCCTGCTACCCTCATCAGAGCTGCTAGAGGGACTAGTGCCCTCACTCAAGTGAACCTACTCCTCTGACATGTTCTGGCTGTCACTCTGATCAGACATATTGCAAACACAGACAGCAGACCCTGTGAATAGATATAGATGAGATAGAGTGGATGAGCATCACAAAATGCAGAGGTTTTTGCAAAAGAATGAGTCAAAAACTTAGTTTTAGTTTTCCACAAAAAGCATTTCGGATCAACCGATTTGTAAACTCGGTGATACCGAAGCAGCTGTTGGAACCTAAACTAGTGAACTCGGTCAGAACGAGTCACAGTTCGGTGGCACCGAGACTGCTAGGGTTTCACAAAGTCCTGAACTCGGTCACACCGATTTGCAATTCTCGGTCAGACTGATAATCACATGTGCAATGGCCTGAGCCGAATCGGTGGTACCGAGTTCCACAACTCGATGGGTCCGAGATGGTTTCGGCAGAAACCTAACCCTAAATTTTCAAATCACGACTAAACTATGGAGTGTTTTCGATGGATAGAATGATAATCGTGGCAAGATACATGGCGAACACAATGTGGTAGGAATCAGATAAGGATAGCACAGTGATCGAGTTCATACCCTAGTTCGGCGATGAACTCGCTAGGGCGGCAACGGCGGGGATGATTCCGTTGACGGCGGCAGAGACCAGAGGCAGGAGGCGGCTGGCGACGAGGAGGACGATCCGGAGACCCTGGAGGCAGAGCAGGCTAAGCGCGGGTCGAGGAAGTTTGGAAATTTTACAAAATTTGACCCGTGGATATATATAGCCCGACCCTATCGGTGTGACCAAGTGGAACAACTCGGTGGCACCGAGATTCATAACTACAAGCAGTTACTGAAACTCAGTGTGACCGAAAAGTTTGAATCGGTTGCACCGAGGTTGAAAACCTAGATCGACTTAGTGATCTCGGTATGACCGAAATGGGTGAATCGGTCAGACCGAAACGCACAAAGAAGTTTTGGAAGTTTAAGTCTATGACGAATCGGGGACTCCGAGTGCTCCTCACACAGAGTGGTTCGAATCTGACTTGATGAAATTTTGTGATGCAGCATGAATAGAGTTTGAGACGAGAAAAGCATAGAGAAGGTTCTTAGGCATTCTTGTCCATCCACTTGGCCAAAAGAAAAGGAACCCAATCAATCAAAACAACAAGTGGATGTCCTTGAATGAGCAAATTATGCAACCAACATGCTCACACAATAAAATGACAATTGAAATATGTGGCAAAGCATGCACAAACAATTCTAGCATCTATCAAGCAATTGGCGATGACTAGGTCATGTATATATGAGTATGTTGACTTAGGAGTCAAATGAGAACATTTGATCATAGGTCATACTCATCGTTTAAGCACAAGTGGGGTTACCACTTTTACATAAAGCGTTGTTGTGTTCACACCATTAGAGTTGCTTTAACTCAATTGTTAGAGTAAAGCTCCCCCTAGATGTGAGATCCCCCCTAAGAGGGATGAACTAACCTTGGGTTTTGTCGACGATGACTTAATGTAGGTGTTGAAGATGTGGATGCTCTATGTTGATGTAGATCATTTGGAGCTATCCTTTGGAGTGAGTTGCAGTTTCAATACCTACACGGGTTAGTCCCACAAGGAACAAACAAGGATATCCATAGACATAGAGTGATGCACACACAAGATGATGTCTATGAAAGCTTTAGGTTACCTTGTCCCTTGTCTTACCAACAACAGGGTTTGTGACTCCTTGAACTAGTGCAAGATGTGGAAGTTGATTGCACTTGTTCTTGCCAAAATGATAAGAGTGAAGTATGTTGGCGGAGTCACCCTCAAGAACTCTCTAGTTCTTCTTCTTCGGGATCCACACCATCTTGATGGGAATCCTCGGAGTTGTAGTTGTACTTGATGAAGTGGAACTTGATGTAGTCTTGGGAACCCACTTGACCAAAGCCTTAGGAGCTTCTTCAAATGCATCAATTTCCTCTTGAAGCTTGTCCTTGCCTTTTTTGCTTGTGGTCTTGTGGTGGAAGATCATCTTGAGCTTGTGTCCCTTTGGAAGAAGTAGGATCATACTTCTCTTGTTGAGGAACAAACTTCGTCTTGGGGTATTGATCTTCTTCCCACTCAACTCCATTGGCATTGAAATTTCGTTCAAAACCAATACCTTGATTCTTCCGGTGCCTTCCTTGCTTGCGTACAATTTCCTCGAATTGCTTACTCCCGGCAAGGCTCTTGTAAACACCTTTCTCTATAATTCCCTTCAATAAGCTATTTTGTTGCTCAAGTGTAACTTGGCTAAGAGAATCATTAGTGGAATCAAGAGAACTACTAGAAGCAACAACATTGGATTTAGCATGATAATTGTTACTACTAGAGGAAGAATCTTTCTTGTTCTTGTTACTAGAATTGACTTGAGGCATGTAAGTGGATAAGAGTAAACACTTGGCAATGTAAGAAGAACTTTTCTTGCGAAGATCATCATTGATTGCCTTTAAGAACTCATGCTCTTGCTCAAGGTTGAGCTTTTCAAAACGTAATTTCTCATGAGTCCTTAAAAGTTCTCGATGATCTCCTAAGATAGTTTCATGAGCTAACTTAAGAGTGTTTAGTTCTTTAGTTAGAGACGCAATCTTCTCCTTATCATTGTCATTCGTTTCATCATAGTATTCATCACTATAGTTGTCAACAAGTAAATCATCATCACCTAACAAGTCATCTTCATCACTATTGAAATCAACATACTTGGGGTGTGATACCTTTGGGCCTTTGGCCATGAAGCATCTTCCAATTCCTTCATTTGGTGAATCAAATATGTCGTAGGAGTTGGTTGACACAAGTGCTAGACTGGCAACACCTTCATCTTGAGTATATTCAGAGTCGGAGTGATAGCTTCTCTCGGAGTCATTGTTGGAGTCGGAGCTGGATACCCATTCACCAACATGAGCTTGATGTCTTCGTTTTGTGTAGCTCCTTGATGACTTGTCCTTCCTTTCTGAATCCTTGCTTCTCCGAGAGGGTCTTCATTCATATCGATCATCCCTACTCCTTCTCTCCCTTGATGGTGATTCTCCTCTTCTACTTCTTATTTTGGGAGAATCTTCTCTTCTCTTGTGGGGAGCCGTACACTCATTGGAGTAGTGTCCGGGTCTTCCACAATTGTAGCAGTTTCGCTCTCGACTAGAAGATCTTTTGTCATTGTAGGACCTTGACTTGGAACTTCTCTCTTTGCTTCTATTCTTGTAGAACTTGTTGAAGTTCTTCACCATTACACCGAATCGTTTAAGAACAAGTGGGGTTACCACTTATGATTAACCCCTATTGCAAGCATCCGCAAATACAACAGAAGTATTAAGGTAAACCTAACCATAGCATGAAACATATGGATCCAAATCAGCCCCTTACGGAGCAACGCATAAACTAGGGTTTAAGCTTCTGCCACTCTTGCAACCCATCATCTACTTATTACTTCCCAATGCCTCCCTCTAGGCCCAAACAATGGTGAAGTTTCATGTAGTCAACGTTCACATGACACCACTAGAGGAAAGACAACATACATCTCATCAAAATATCAAACGAATACCAAATTCACATGACTACTTATAGCAAGACTTCTCCCATGTCCTCAGGAACAAGCGTAACTACTCACAAATCATATTCATGTTCATAATTAGAGGGGTATTAATATGCATAATGGATCTGAACATATGATCTTACACCAAGTAAACCAACTAGCATCAACTACAAGGAGTAATCAACACTACTAGCAACCCACAGGTACCAATCTGAGGTTTTGAGACAAAGATTGGATACAAGCGATGAACTAGGGTTTGAGATGAGATGGTGCTGGTGAAGATGTTGATGGAGATTGATCCCCTCCTGATGAGAGGATCGTTGGTGATGACGATGGTGATGATTTCCCCCTCCTAGAGGGAAGTTTCCCTGGCAGAATAGCTCCGCCGGAGCCCTAGATTGGTTTCGCCAAGGTTCCGCCTCGTGGCGGCGGAGTTTCTTCCCGAAAGCTTGCTTATGATTTTTTCCTTGACGAAAGACTCCATATAGCCAAAGATCGGCATCATAGGGCTGCCAGGGGGCCCACGAGGCAGGGGGCGTGCCCCCACCCTCGTGGATGGTGGGTGGCCCCCTCTGGTACTTCTTTCGCCCAATATTTTTTATATATTCTGAAACGTGCTCCCATGAAGTTTTAGGACTTTTGGAGATGTGCGGAATAGATCTCTAATATTTTCTCCATTTCGAGTCCAGAATTCCAACTGCCGGCATTCCCCCTCTTTATGCAAAACTTGTAAAATAAGAGAGAATAGGCGTAAGTATTGTGACATAATGTGTAATAACAGCCCATAATGCAATAAATATCGATATAAAAGCATGATACAAAATGGACGTATCAACTCCCCCAAGCTTAGACCTCGCTTGTCCTCAAGCGAAAGCCGAAATCAAAAAATATGTCCACATGTTTAGAGATAGAGGTGTCGATAAAAATAAAATACGGACATGAGGGCATCATTGTCATTCTTATAACAGCAACATATATAAATATTGTCATATGATTTCTTATGTTAAACTAACAATTCATTCACAATTTTAAGTATGAATCATAAACTTCATTGAGAACTAACAAACTATAGTCTCAGTCATTGAAGCAATTGCAATTTATCATAACATCGGAAAGAGTCAATATAAGAGCTTTTCAACAAGTCCACATACTCAACTATCATTTAGTCTTTCACAATTTCTAACACTCACGCAATATTTATGGGTATGAAGTTTTAGCCGGACACAGAGAAAGATAGGGGCTTATAGTTTTGCCTCCCAACATTTTACCTCAAGGGTAATGTCAACAATAATAGTTCATGAAAACTCACATCCAATTAGCTATATATATCAGGATCTTTCCAACACATTGTGCTTGCCAAAGGATAAAATGTAAAAAGGAAAGGTGAAGATCACCATGACTCTTGCATGAAGTATAAGACAAGAACTAAAGGTAGGCCCTTCGCAGAGGGAAGCAGAGGTTGTCATGCGCTTTTATGGTTGGATGCATGAAGTCTTAATGCAAAATAACGTCACTTTATATTGCCACTTGTGATATGGAACTTTATTATGCATTCCATCACTTTTATTTCTTCCACATCACAAGATCGTATAAAGCTTATTTTCTCCACACTAATAAATCATACATATTTAGAGAACAATTTTTATTGCTTGCAGCAATGACAACTTACTTGAAGGATCTTACTCAATCCATAGGTAGATATGGTGGACTCTCATGGAAAAACTGGGTTTAAGGATATTTGGAAGCACAAGTAGTACCTCTACTTGGTGCAAAGTATTTGGCTAGCATGAGAGGGAAAGGCAAGGTCAACATGTTGGATGATCCATGACAATATAATTTATTTCAGATGTAAGAAAACATAACCCATTACATTGTCTTGCTTGTCCAACATCAACTCTTTAGCATGTCATATTTTAATGAGTGCTCACAATCATAAAAGATGTCCAAGATAGTATATTTATATGTGAAAACCTCTCTTTATTTATTACTTCCTATTAATTGCAACGATGACCAAAACTATGCTTGTCAACTTTCAACAACTTTTATTCATCATACTCTTTATATGTGAAGTCATTACTCTCCATAAGATCCATATGATCTCTTTATTTCTTTTTAGTATTTCTCTTTTATTTTATTCCCTCAAGATCATAGCAAGATAATCAAGCCCTTGACTCAACACTAATCTTTATTATATATAGCTCACGGACTCGATTGCATAGAAGGATCATAAAGGAAAACTCAACTAGATCATACTAAAACTTTATTCCTACAAGATCAAGATATTACCAAAAGGATCAAACTACGAAAAATGGTAAAGATAAAAGTGTGATGGTGATACAATACCGGGGCACTCCCCCAAGCTTGGTAGTTGCCAAGGGGAGTGCCCATACCCATATGCTCAGTTCTTCTTTGTTGGTGAAGAAGGTGTTGGTGATGATGGATAGTCGCACATCGAGCGTAGGAGATCCTCCAATTTGTGGATAATGTCCTTGAGTGCTATGATATGCTCCTTCAACAAAATATTTTCACTTGTGAGATACTTGTTTTGAATGCGATCTAACTCAATCATCTTGAAAGCTTCAATCTCCATTGGGGTAAAGAGATTGTGATGAGGTTGAAGGATGTCTTCTTCTACTACTGTCAGAACTTGATCCCCCATGGCCTTCTTGATCCCATCATCCTTGTTGATCTCTCAGGGCTCTTCTCTTTTCAGCTCTATCTTCATTAGCCAAGCATCGTTTCCCTCATTGTTCGAGGAGGAGGGAGATGACATGATGCCTGGCCTTGATAACCCTGGCAGAAAATAGCTCGAAACAAAAACATGAGATATTTGCGTGGTACAGTGGTCAAAACCTTCAGGAGATTATATAATGAATTTTTACCGACCAAAAGAAGTATCATGCAAGAAAACGGAGTCCGGAGCACACGAGGTGCCCACGAGGCAGGGGGCGCGCCCAGGGGGTAGGGCGCGCCCTCCACACTCGTGGAAGCCTCGTGTCCTCCCCGGACTACTTCTTATTTTCCTATTTGCTGAAATATTCCAAAACAGAGAAAATTTGCTATTAGAACTATTTTGGAGTCGGTTTACTTACCGTAGCTCATACCTATTCCTTTTCGGAGTCTGAAACGTTCTGGAAAGTTTTTCCCTTATGTATTCCTCCGGGGTTACGGTTTCAATAACATTAGTTTCAACGTTTATAGTATATAATGTTTGATTCTTTGACCGTTCACCACCCTCGTATTTGTGCCTTCGAAGTTGTTGATTTTTATGGCACCGGAACGATAGACCTCCTCGATAATGTAAGGACCTTCCCATTTAGAGAGGAGTTTGCCTGCAAAAAATCTTAAATGAGAATTGTATAACAATACATAATTGATGACCCACAAGTGTAGGGGATCTATCGTAGCCTTTTCGATAAGTAAGAGTGTCGAACCCAACGAGGAGCAGAAGGAAATGATAAGCGGTTTTTAGCAAGGTATTCTCTGCAAGCACTGAAATTATCGATAACAAATAGTTTTGTGATAAGGTAATTTGTAATGAGTAACAAGTAATAAAAGTAAATAAGGTGCAGCAATATGGCCCAATCCTTTTTGCAGCAAAGGACAAGACTGGACAAACTCTTATATAAAGGAAAGCGCTCCCGAGGACACATGGGGATTATCGTCAAGCTAGTTTTCATCACGCTCATATGATTCGCGTTCGGTACTTTGATAATTTGATATGTGGGTGGATCGGTGCTTGGGTACTGTCCTTCCTTGGACAAGCATCCCACTTATGATTAACCCCTATTGCAAGCATCCGCAACTACAACAGAAGTATTAAGGTAAACCTAACCATAGCATCAAACATATGGATCCAAATCAGCCCCTTACAAAGCAACGCATAAACTACGGTTTAAGCTTCTGTCACTCTTGCAACCCATCATCTACTTATTACTTCCCAATGCCTCCATCTAGGCCCAAACAATGGTGAAGTTTCATGTAGTCGACGTTCACATGACACCACTAGAGGAAAGACAACATACATCTCATGAAAATATCGAACGAATACCAAATTCACATGACTACTTATAGCAAGACTTCTCCCATGTCCTCAGGAACAAGCGTAACTACTCACAAATCATATTCATGTTCATAATCAGTGGGGTATTAATATGCATAATGGATCTGAACATATGATCTTCCACCAAGTAAACCAACTAGCATCAACTACAAGGAGTAATCAACACTACTAGCAACCCACAGGTACCAATCTGAGGCTTTGAGACAAAGATTGGATACAAGAGATGAACTAGGATTTGAGATGAGATGGTGCTGGTGAAGATGTTGATGGAGATTGACCCCCTCCCGATGAGAGGATCGTTGGTGATGACGATGGTGATGATTTCCCCCTCCCGGAGGTAAGTTTCCCCGGCAGAATAGCTCCGCCGGAGCCCTAGATTGGTTCCGCCAAGGTTCCGGCTCGTGGCGGTGGAGTTTCTTCCCTAAAGCTTGCTTATGATTTTTTCCTCGACGAAAGACTCCATATAGCCAAAGATGAGCATCATAGGGCTGCCAGGGGGCCCACGAGGTAGGGGGCGCGCCCCCACCCTCGTGGACGGTGGGTGGCCCCCCTCTGGTACTTCTTTTGCCCAATATTTTTTATATATTCTGAAACGTGCTCCCGTGAAGTTTCAGGACTTTTGGAGATGTGCGGAATAGGTCTCTAATATTTTCTCCATTTTGAGCCCAGAATTCCAATTACCGGCATTCCCCCTGTTCATGCAAAACTTGTAAAATAAGAGAGAATAGGCGTAAGTATGGTGACATAATGTGTAATAACAGCCCATAATGCAATAAATATCTATATAAAAGCATGATGCAAAATGGACGTATCAACTCCCCCAAGCTTAGACCTCGCTTGTCCTCAAGCGAAAGCCGAAATCAAAAAATATGTCCACATGTTTAGAGATAGAGGTGTCGATAAAAATAAAATACGGACATGAGGGCATCATTGTCATTCTTATAACAGCAACATATATAAATATTGTCATATGATTTCTTATGTTAAAGTAACAATTCATTCACAATTTTAAGTATGAATCATAAACTTCATTGAGAACTAACAAACTATAGTCTCAGTCATTGAAGCAATTGCAATTTATCATAACATCGGAAAGCGTCAATATAAGAGCTTTTTGGCAAGTCCACATACTCAACTATCATTTAGTCTTTCACAATTTCTAACACTCACGCAATATTTATGGGTATGAAGTTTTAGCCGGACATAGAGAAAGATAGGGGCTTATAGTTTTGCCTCCCAACATTTACCTCAAGGGTAATGTCAACAATAATAGTTCATGAAAACTCTCATCCAGTTAGCTATATATATCAGGATCTTTCCAACACATTGTGCTTGCCAAAGGATAAAATGTAAAAAGGAAATGTGAAGATCACCGTGACTCTTGCATGAAGTATAATACAAGAATAAAAGATAGGCCCTTCGCAGAGGGAAGCATAGGTTGTCATGTGCTTTTATGGTTGGATGCACGAAATCTTAATGCAAAACAACGTCACGTTATGTTGCCACTTGTGATATGGACCTTTATTATGCAGTCCGTCGCTTTTATTTCTTCCCCATCACAAGATCGTATAAAGCTTATTTTCTCCACACTAATAAATCATACATATTTATAGAGCAATTTTTATTGCTTGCAACGATGACAACTTACTTGAAGGATCTTACTCAATCCATAGGTAGATATGGTGGACTCTCATGGCAAAACTAGGTTTAAGTATATTTGGAAACACAAGTAGTATCTCTACTTAGTGCAAAGAATTTGGCTAGCATGAGAGGGAAAGGCAAGCTCAACATGTTGGATGATCCATGACAATATAATTTATCTCAGATGTTAAGAAAACATAACCCATTACGTTGTCTTCCTTGTCCAATGTCAATTCTTTAGCATGTCATATTTTAATGAGTGTTCACAATCATAAAAGATGTCCAAGATAGTATATTTATATGTGAAAACCTCTCTTTCTTTATTATTTCCTATTAATTGCAACGATGACTAAAACTATGTTTGTCAACTCTCAACAACTTTTATTCATCATACTCTTTATATGTGAAGTCATTACTCTCCATAAGATCCATATGATCTCTTTATTTCTTTTTATCTTGTCTTTTATTCCCTCAAGATCATAGCAAGATAACCAAGCCCTTGACTCAACACTAATCTTGATTATATATGGCCCAGGGACTCGATTACATAGAAGGATCATAAAGCAAAACTCAAAACTAGATCATACTAAAACTTTATTCTACTAGATCAAGTTATTACCAAAAGGATCGAACTAAGAAAAAAACGGTAAGATAAAAGTGATGGTGATACGATACCGGGGCACTCCCCCAAGCTTGGTAGTTGCCAAAGGGAGTGCCCATACCCTTGTGTTTATGTCTCTTTCTTCGGGGGTGGTGATGTGATATTCTTAGCGATGATGCCCCTCAGGGTACGATTCACTTCCTCAAGCTTGTTGACTTGCTGCTTGAGGTCCATTATTTCCTTACGGAGCTTGCCCATGATGGCTAAAGCTCCTTTCACCCAAGGATGTTGCATAGCTGTGGGAGAACAAGTAACACTCTGTTTCATATTTTCATAAGAAACAAATCTAACGTTGGAAGGGATGACCGAGTTTGGAATAGCCGAGCTCTGTAGTTCCCCCATCGTGAATCCGGCTCAGAAATGAGAAGTAACTTCTTGATCCTCCTCCATGGCATCTATACTTTTCAAGTCGGCCTCCATCTCTTCCTCGGTTGATGGACCAAAGTGGTCAGCATCGCTATTTGCTCTTGGCCCTGGTATCGGATGAGACACCCGACTCTCCCCGACTGACTCTTGAGAAGACATCTTGCTCTAAATCTGCAGCAGAAATAGCTCGAAACAAAAATAGAGGATGTTTGCGTGGTATGGCGGTCAAAACCTTCGGGAGATTATATAATGAACTTTTACCGACCAAAAGAAGTATCATGCAAGAAAACGGAGTCCGGAGAGCACACGAGGTGCCCACGAGGCAGGGGGCGCGCCCAGGGGGGCAGGGCGCGCCCTCCACCCTCGTGGAAGCCTCGTGTCCTTTCTGGACTGCTTCTTATTTTCCTATTTTCTTAAATATTCCAAAATAGAGAAAATTGCCATTAGAACTGTTTTGGAGTCGGTTTACTTACCGTACCACGTACCTATTCCTTTTCGGAGTCTGAAACGTCCTGGAAAGTGTCCCTTATGTATTCCTCCAGGGTTACGGTTTCAATAACATTAATTTCAACATTTATGGGATTACCTGAGATATAATGTTTGATTCTTTGACCGTTCACCACCCTGGGATTTGTGCCTTCGAAGTTGTTGATTTTTATGGCACCGGAACGATAGACCTCCTCGATAATGTAAGGACCTTCCCATTTAGAGAGGATTTTTCCTGCAAAAAATCTTAAATGAGAGTTGTATAACAATACCTAATCACCTACATTAAACTCACGTTTTTGTATCCTTTTGTCATGCCATCTTTTAACCTTTTCTTTAAACAGTTTGGCATTCTCATAGGCCTGGGTTCTCCATTCATCAAGTGAGCTAATGTCAAAAAGCCTCTTCTCACCGGCAAGTTTGAAATCATAATTGAGCTCTTTAATGGCCCAATATGCCTTATGTTCCAGTTCGAGAGGTAAGTGACAAGCTTTACCATAAACCATTTTATACGGAGACATACCCATAGGATTCTTGTATGCAGTTCTATAAGCCCATAATGCATCATCAAGTTTCTTGGACCAATTCTTCCTAGATATATTATTAGTCTTTTGCAAAATTAATTTAAGCTATCTATTACTCAATTCTACTTTACCACTAGACCGTGGATGATATGGAGATGCAATTATATGATTAACATCATACTTAGCAAGCATTTTACGAAAAGCACCATGAATAAATGTGAACCACCATCGGTCATTAAGTATCTAGGAACTCCAAACCTCGGAAAAATAACTTCTTTAAGCATGTTAATGGAGGTGTTATGATCAGCACTACTAGTTGGAATAGCTTCTACCCACTTAGTAACATAATCAACAGCAACTAAAATATGAGTATACCCATTAGAGGAACGAAACGGTCCCATATAATCAAAGCCCCAGACATCAAATTGTTCAATAACAAGTGAATAATTCATAGGCATTTCTTGACGTCTACTAATATTACCAATTCTTTGACATTCATCACAAGACAAGACAAACTTACGGGCATCCATGAAGAGAGTAGGCCAATAAAAACTGGATTACAATACCTTATGTGCAGTTCTATCCCCAGCGTGGTGTCCTCCATAAGCCTCGGAGTGACACTTTCTTAGGATCTGTTCCTGTTCATGCTCAAGTACACAAGGTCTAATAACACCATCTACTCCTTCTTTATAAAGGTGTGGGTCATCCCAGAAGTAATGTCTTAAATCATAGAAGAACTTTTTCTTTTGCTGGTATGTGAAACTAGGTGGTATAAATTTAGCAACAATATAATTAGCATAATCATCATACCATGGAGCAGTACAAGAAGCATTTATCACAGCTAATTGTTCATCAAGAAAGCTATCATCAATAGGTAGTGGGTCATCAAGAAAATTCTCTAACATAGACAAGTTCTCTGCAATGGGATTCTCAGCTCCCTTTCTATCAATAATATGCAAATCAAATTCTTGTAGCAAGAGAACCCATCTAATAAGTCTAGGTTTAGCATCTTTCTTTTCCATAAGATATTTAATAGCAGCATGATCAGTGTGAATAGTTACTTTAGAATCAACAATATAAGGTCTGAACTTATCACAAGAAAATACAACTGCAAAAAATTCCTTTTCAGTAGTAGCATAATTTCTTTGGGCACTGTCTAGAGTTTTACTAGCATATTGAATAACATTTAATTTCTTATCAACTCTTTGTCCTAGAGCAACCCCTACAGCATAATCACTAGCATCACACATGATTTCAAATGGTAAATTCCCATCAGGAGGCTGAACAATAGGTGCAGAAATCAAAGCTTTCTTAAGTATTTCAAATGCTTCTACACAGTCATCATCAAAAATAAAAGGAACATCTTTTTGTAAGAGATTAGTCAGAGGCCTAGAAATTTTAGAGAAGTCCTTAATGAACCTCCTATAAAAACCGGCATGACCAAGGAAACTTCTTATACCTTTGATATCCTTGGGACACAACATCTTTTCAATAGCATCAACTTTAGCTTTATCAACTTGAAAGTGCTAGTGATCGACTATGGGGGGTGAATAGGAGATTTTTACGAAAGTCTTCAAAACATGGAAGTTTCAAAGATAGACTATAGAAATGAACCTATTAACATGCAGTGGAAGGTAGACTACACTAGCCAAGCCATAGTCAAGTATTCAATGAAGTGAAAGCACAAAGACTAATAGCAGCTAGGCAGTATGGATCAGGATGGAAGATAGTATGAAGCCAATCAGAACAAGCAGTCACACAGTGAAGACAAATAGATAATGCAAACATGCAATGACTTCACAAGGACCAATCTGCAAATAAAGAGATGGGAAGGATAGAACCAGTGGCTCGTTGAAGACAATGATTTGTTGGACCAGTTCCAGTTGTTGTGACAACTGTACGTCTGGTTAGGGAGGCTGAGATTCAACTCAGAAGACCGCGTCTTCACCTTATTCCCCTTGAGCTAAGGACACCCAGTCCTCGCCCAATTACTCTGATAAGTCTTCAAGGTAGACTTCCAAACCTTCACAGACTTTGTTCACCGGCGATCCACAATGACTCTTGGATGCTCAGAACACGACGCCTAACCGGCTGGAGGATTCACAGTCCTCAAGTGTAATAAGTCTTCAGATCACACAGACAGGAAGACTTCGGTGATGCCTAACACTCTTTGGCTCTGGGTGTTTAGGGCTTTGTCCTCGCAGGCTCTCTCAAAGGATTTGAGGTGGGTTGCTCTCAAACGACAAAAGCCGTGTACTAACTCTGAGCAGCCAACCAATTTATGGTGTAGGGGGTGGGCTATTTATAGCCACTAGGCAACCCGATCTGATTTGTCTGAAATGACCCTGGGTCACTAAGGAACTGACACGTGTTCCAACAGTCAGATTTCAAACAAACATGACAACTTTACTTGAGCTACAAGCAAAGCTGACTTATCCAGCTCTGGATAAGATTTGCTCTCATTATCTTCGCTCGAAGACATAGGATTTTGGTTAAGCATCACTTCAGTCATTCTGACTGGCTCACTTGGACCCCACTTAACAGTACGGTGGTTCCTATGACTCAACAAAGAAGAAAACGAAACAACGAAACAACTAAGTCTTCGTGCTCCATAGTCTTCACACAATGTCTTCTCTTGTCATAGACTTCAATGTGAATACCTTCACATACCACCTTTGTCTTCAATGTCTTCATACATTTTTAGGGGTCATCTCCGGTAGGTAAACCGGATCAGTGAGGGACTACTACCTGTGTTATCCTACAATTCTCACAAACACATTAGTCCCTCAACCAGGTTTGTCGTCAATACTCCAAAACCAACTACGGGTGGCACTAGATGCACTTACAATCTCCCCCTTTTTGGTGATTGATGACAAACTGGTTGAAGTTTTCAACGGGGCCAAAAGTATGTGAAATTGTAAAGGATTTAAGTATTGTCTTCGTAAGTAGATGGAAGGCTCCCCTTGAAGATGTGCATATAAGTATTTGCTTTTGAATGCAAATGCACATGGTAGGTTGTACTTGCGGAGCTCCTCTTTTACTTATGAAGACAATTCATCATGCATGAAAGGATATGTCGAAGATAATGACATGCATAATGGAAAATGGACATCTGCCAAATGACTTCATGCGGAATTTATCGTCGCACATGCGGAATTTATCATCGCATCACATAGTGTCGAAAAAATAGCAGACGACCATCAAGTTTAAGTGTTACAACACAAAAACGAACCAAATGTTTCAAAAGAGAGAGTTGTAAGCACTTTGCAAATGTAGCAAAAAGTAAAGCAACCACCCATATGGACCCGCTTGAAGACTATCAACTCATATGCTTCTCCCCCTTTTGTCAGTAAGGACCAAAAAGGTTTGAAGACATAGAGCTTCTACTCGTTCCCATGAGGTGCAGGCGAAGCAGCAGGGTCGTCGTTGAGGTCTGGTGGTGCAGAAGAACTCGATGCAGTGTCGACACGTGCTGAAGTTGGAGGTGGTGAAGTGGCATCATCTTGGTCATCGATGACTCTGGCATTCACCGTCGCAGCTGAGGACGAATAGTCAGAGTCTTCAAGTGAGGGAATCCGACGCAAGGGAGCATTCCTTGGAGGAGTTGAGTCAAACTTGAATTTTTCTGTGAAGCCATGGTCTTGCAGATCAGCTTTAGCACTAAGCAATGTCAAACTCTTCCAAGACCTCCGACAGGTTTCATGTGTAACAAAGGCATTGTTGGTGGCAAGATTGCGAATGCGATTGACGTCCACCAAGAGGCTTTGCATCTGACGCTTAAGCCAGTCATGATGCTTATCCTGTTTCTGATGTAGCGTGACGAGAAGCTCTCGATCATTGAGAACACGAGATCGCTTCTGAGGCCTTTGGGCAATGGTGCTTCCAGTGGCGTCAGTTTGGGCGCGAGGGGCACGTGTGTTACCAGCCAAGGGATAAACACGAGAGACTGCCTGAACTCCTTCAATGGGCTGGGTGAAGCTTTGACGATCAATGTTGTGAAGATAGATTGGATCCTTAGTAGGCTCTGGGTAAATAGCTTCAACAGATAGATCAACCTATGGCAAGAATACAAGATAATTGTGCGCAGACGGCTGATAGTTGAAGGCAGAGTGAAGCTTGATAGTGGAGGGTAGCATAGAATTGAAGCTTAAGTTCTTCATTCCAGTGTTCCTTGACAGTCACAAAATTAAGCAGACCCGCATCACAGAAGCAGTCAAGGGCTTCTTCAAGGCATGGCAGTCCAGCAATGACTTCACAATCAAGATGCGTGTGAGGGAAGATGCGTCCCTGATTGTACAAGATGCATGAATAATAGCTTCGCTGCTGATAACTCCAGAATCGGTCCGAAGAGATTCTTGGCCTTGTGTAGGGGTTCTTGTCACTGTCGAAGAATGTGTTGTGTGCCTTGAATCCGGTCAGATTAAATGATCCTGGTGACATTGCAGTACCTGGAAACCGTTGTAGCCTGGGCTTTGGCTTCTGGACCTGAGGCCTATGCTCCACATGATAGGCAAATTGAGGACCGGGAGCAGGCGGAGGAACCAGAATTGGCCAGCGGACGATCACAAGCTGACCACGATCATATGCTTGCTCGATGGTGTGTGGCCTGGGAGGTGGTACAGGAGAAGAGGCATTGGTTTCAAGCTGCAGATTTGCATCAGCTGCAGCATAAGCTTCAGGTGCAGCGTCATCTGGCACCACATTAGCTTCAGGCACCACATTATCTTCAGCCATGACAACGTCATTGGCTTCAGTGTTGATGTTGGTGGCCGCCTCAGTATTGGTAACCTCCACTTCAGGAGCTGGAGGGTCAGACACATTCTCCTCGAGAACAACTTCAGGGTTGGATGGGGGTGTAGCAACTCTTTCTTCATCACGTGGTTCTTCTTCTTCATCGGCTGATGCAGCTAGAATATCTTCAGCCGCTTTGGCTTCAGATTCAGGGATGTTCACAGTAGGAGAGGCTTCAGGAAAGACTTCGCATGAGACGGATTAGCGCTCTTCTCCTTCGGGAACACTTGACAATGTGACCTGTGGCCTAGGTCCTTTGCGAAGCCTGCGAAATGCTGGCGACGCCTGTGGAGATGGAGTTGGTTGGGCCCCAAAGTCTTCACTATCAATCACCGGAGTGGTGACCTGTGGTGGGGGAGTGACTAGTGTTTCTTCAGCACGAGGGGATTCTTGAGGGTGATCAGCCCATGAGTCATCCTGAGCAATTGGTGTCAATGGACGACCAATGCTGATGAGTTCGCTGTTCGTGAGAACAGGCGATGATACCAAATTGTGCTCGATCTGAGGAAGGACTTCATCATCTTCAACATTGTCGTGAGGACCAATGTCTTCAGCTATGGTGGGGTCAACAGCTGGATTCTCTTCAGATTCAGGAGCCTCTGTGGAAGCAGGCTCATGAACTACCAGACAACGTTCACGATGTTCAGATGCAGGACGAGCAACAGAAATTGGCTCGACAAGAAGGGGCTCTGTGGAAGCAGCCCGGTCTCTCTTCTTTGTTTTCCTTTTCTTGGTTGGGGGAGCATCATCAGTGGTGGCTTTGATCTTGCACTTTCTGGCTCCGGCTTCAGCTGCTCTAGTTTTCTTGAACTCTGAAGCCACTGTGGGGGCCTTAGGCTTCGAGCCTGTCATACTGGCCGGCAAGACAATGTGAGGTGCTTCCTACCTTGATGCTTCTGGTTTGGCCACAGCTGGCTTCTTCTTCTTCTTGGTAGCCATCCTGGGGTCGATGCCTGGTCGCCCCAAAGCCTTGCGCTTTTCAGCTTCATTGTAGCCTTGAACACATTTGGCAGCAAGATTCTTCATGCGGTCACGAGAACCTTTTGCTTCTTCTCGTTTCTTGTGGAATGCCTCCTTGAGCTCATGCATCACGACCTTGAAGTTTTGAATGTCTTCAACATTGAGCTTGGCCATGTGCTTCTTGAACTAAGCCTTTTCATAGTCAATTTTGTGCTTCAGCTCAACAATCTTCTGGGCAAGAGCCAGCTCAGGAGCAATGGCTTCATGGAAGGAGACGCTGAGGCCAATCGGGAGCTGAAGATCATCAAAACTGAGATCTGGGCTGTCAAACCATTCATTAATAAACTTGTATAAGATTTCCACATCAAAGAGGGGAAGATCATTGAAGATTTCCGCCTCTTGCTTGCTCTTTATCAACTGCTCAAGAGCGTCATCGCCAAGATCATCGTCGCTGGACAGATCAATGGCGTCATTCTCGTTTCTCAAAACAGCAGCAGGGGTCAGTGCTTGACCAGTGGGTTGCATGGGCTTTTTCAACTTGGCAGACTTGGAGATGCATGAGAGATCTTCAGACTGCACACTGGCTTCAGGAGGTGCAGTGGCCAGAGGCTTCGCCCGTGAGACCTTTGGTGCAGAGGGGGGCTTTGAAGCCTTTGGTTTCTTTTGCTTCACAAGCTTTGGAGGTGCAGGCGCTTCATCAGAATCAGAGTCATCTGCAGAGTGGTCCACAGCTGCCCCTTGAACCTGAATATGAGTGATGAGACCTTCTAAGTTGTAGAAGGGCCCAATAAGATTGGGTTCAGTTTCGCATGTGCCGTCAGCTCGTGGTGCAGAGGGGCCTGGGTTGAAGTCTAATCCCAAAGACTTCTTGTTTTCCTTGGCCGAGTTCTTTGCAGCCTGATAGTTGCGCTTGAACAGATTATCTTCACGACACAATAACAGAGAGGATGGGTCGGCATTAGCAGGCTGAGGTCCACGAATCATGCAGGGGTAGAAGCCTTGAGCAATAGCTTCGGATTTCGACTTGGGCTGAAGACCTTTGTATATTATATCTCCCCAGGGGCCCTTTAAGACATTCTTCTCAGCATACTCCTTGGTGACGAATCTCTACTTGAACCATTCCTCTGCTCAATGTCTTCGAATCCATTGGATTCGGTTCTTGCGTTCTCCATAGGTTTCTTCTGGATCTGACTTGTATAACTGATAGAGATCCGGTGGCAGGTCCTTAGCAGTGTTTCCACGGCGTTGTCTGCCGCCCTTCCTAACTGATTTTTGAGTTGTCATGAAGTTTAGACTGAAAGGCTTCAACACTGTCGAAGTCTTCCGTCTACTGGTCAGACAGGAACTGGCTTCAGGAGAATTTATGTGATGCTGTAAGAACTCTGCAAATGAATGCAGACTATGAGAACCAAGGGATTGTCCCACGGACATGTACCTGTGACAACATTAGAGATGCGAGGGAAGGGGAAGAGGTCATATGCATTCTCAGAAGATTTTGAAGATAATCAGTATAGAAGACATTGACCTCATAGTGCGAAGACATTCACTCATATGTAGAGAGTTGGTTCCAGATTTGTACGAATCCACGAATAAGTACAAGTGATGAATCTAGCTACTTTGTGAAGCATAAGTGAACATACTAGGCATGCTATGAGATGCAGAACGAGATAGATCCAACTTGTAGGAACAGAAACCACTTGTGGTTGAAAAGGATGAATCTATCGGATCAAAAGGACCGTAAAAGGAGTTTTTATTTACCACACAAGGAACTGCTAGACGGAGTGGGAGAGGAGGCCGAGCAGTTCGATCTTCCGTGCCCTAACTTGGCCACGGAGGACACCTACGGCGACGGCGGAGAAGACGATGTCTGCGGCCGGCATGAGGACGGTGTCGGTGAGGTCGCGGCAGCTAAGCGCTTCATCGCCGGCGTCGTCGAGGGCTAGCGGTGGCGCTAGGGTTCGTGCGAGAGTGGAAGAAGAGATAATGACTGGGCTGAGGCGTGTATTTATAGGGAAAGGGACGACACAGTGTTATTACACAGGTGCCCCTGGCGGTTCACATCTGAAGGACACGTGGTGATCATGCAACACATTGGAGGTTGTTCCACGTTCCCACGCACGCCTGGATTGTCAGGTGGTCGTTCCCGCTTCTCTGGGTTTCAGGCAAAAAGGATTAAGCATTTAAAACAGATTTAATGTTTGTCTCTGTATCTTCTGCTGACAAGGACGCAGCAAAGACATTCGACAGTTTCAATAGAATGCATATGATTTGGATAGATAGACTTAAGACGGGAGCATAGAAAGGCCAGGGTCCGATCACATTCACTTAGTTCAAAAGATTCAACTAGAAGACATAGCTATAAGTGAATGCTGTAGAGGACAGAAACCAAATCAGTACATTGAAGATAAACATGAAGCCATGTTAATAATGAAGACAAACCAAATGCGAAGACTTTGCAAATGCAACGCCAAAAGAAGTTATTCCAAACAAAAGTTTGGTGGTGGCGTTACCCACCGTATAGGAAATATTAGACCCAGACACAGCGCACAATTATCATGGTGCTCCGAAGTCAAATTCCGCGTTAATGTATTCACACTTAGAATGTAAGTCTTCATTAGTTGAAGATATACGTTACTTCGTGTGTTTGCACATCTAAGTCATCAACATGCATAAGTGTTAGGATGTGTGCATGATCACAGGACATTTGAGGATTCCAAGATATTTAGCTCACACCGCAACTTGCAAAACCTTTTCTCATCCAAGGGCTTTGTTAAGATATCTGCCAGCTACTCTTCAGTGTTAACATGAATGATATCAATATCTTCCTTCATGACATGGTCTCTGAGAAAGTGATGACGGATCTGAATGTGCTTTGTCTTCGAGTGCTGAACTGGGTTGTTGGCGATCTTGATGGCGCTATCATTGTTGCAGTAGAGTGGCACTTGCTTCAGATGAATGACATAGTCTTTGAGTGTTTGCTTCATCCATAGAAGCTGAGCGCAGCAAGATCCAGCAGCAATGTATTCAGATTCAGCAGTGGAGAGAGATACATAGTTCTGCCTCTTTGAAGACCAACATACAAGTGATCCTCCCAGAAAGTGACATGTGCCTGATGTAAACTTGCGATCCACCTTGTCACCAGCATAACCAGCATCCGAGAATCCAACTAGATCAAACTCTGAGCCCTTTGGATACCATAATCCTAGCGTTGGGGTGTGAGCCAAATATCGAAGAATTCGCTTCACAGCTAAGTGATGCGATTCCTTTGGTGCCGCTTGGAATCGGGCACACATGCAAACACTAAGCATGATATCTGGCCTAGATGCACATAAGTAAAGCAAGGAACCAATCATGGAGCGGTATACCTTTTGATCGAAATCTTTACCAGTGGCGTCAGAATCTAGATGACTCTTGGTAGGCATTGGCGTCGTGTAACTTTGCAGTCTTGCATTCCAAACCTCTTCAGGCAATACTTGAGGCATTTCTCTTGAGATATGAAGATGCCGTTGCGTTGCTGTCGTATTTGAAGACCAAGGAAGAACTTCAGCTCACCCATCATGGACATCTGATATTTCTCTTGCATCATGTATCCAAACTCATCACTGTATTTATGATTAGTGCAGCCGAAGATAATGTCATGCACATATATTTGGCACACAAACAGTTCACCATCATATGTCTTCATGAAGAGTGTGGGATCCAAGGAACCAGGTTTGAAGCCTTTGCTCTTTAGGAAGTCCTTGAGTGTGTCATACTAAGCACGAGGGGCTTGTTTGAGGCCATACAGTGCCTTGTTGAGCTTGTAAATCATGTCAGGATGTTTTGGATCTTCAAAGCCAGGCGGTTGTGCAACATACACTTCTTCTTCAATCTTGCCATTGAGAAAGGCACTCTTCACATCCATTTGATACAGAAGAATGTTATGATGATTTGCATAGGCCAGCAGTATGCGTATAGCTTCAAGCCTAGACACAGGAGCAAATGTTTCATCGAAGTCAATTCCTTCAACTTGAGTGTATCCTTGAGCAACGAGGCGAGCCTTGTTTCTGACAACTTGACCATGCTCATCTTGCTTGTTGCGATATATCCATTTAGTGCCTATGATATTGTGCTTACGAGGATCAGGATGCTTGACCAGTTCCCATACATTATTCAGCTCAAACTGTTGAAGCTCTTCTTGCATAGCTTGAATCCATTCAGGTTCCATGAAGGCTTCATCAACTTTCTTGGGTTCAGATATTGAGACGAATGCGAAGTGCCCAAAGAAATTTGCTAGTTGTGTTGCCCTTGAACGAGTGAGTGGACCAGGTGCATTGATGCGATCAATCTATACTTCATTTGCAACACGAGGATGAACAGGACGAAGATTTTGCTCTTGTTGATCATTGTCATCGTTAGAAGGATTGTCTTCAGGCTGAGTATTGTCTTCAGGTTGATTAGGTGCAGAGATGATGAGTTCCTCTTTGGTCTGTGCTTCAGACGGTATGATTTCTCCAGTTCCCATAAGCTTGATGGATTCACTGGATGGAACTTCATCTAGCACATTTGGCAGGTGCTCTCTCTGCGAGCCGTTAGTCTCATCAAACCGCACATCCACAATTTCAACCACTTTATAGTGAAAGAGGCTGAAGACTCTGCAGGAGTGTGAATCCTTTCCGTAACCAAGCATAAAACCTTCATGTGCTTTTAGTGCAAATTTTGAAGTGTGATGTGGATCCTTGATCCAGCACCTGGCACCAAATACTCTGAAGTAACTGACATTTGGCTTCTTACCAGTGAGGAGCTCATAGGATGTTTTGTTTAGAAGCTTGTGAAGATAAACACGGTTGATGACATGGCATGCAGTATCAATGGCTTCAGGCCAGAACTTTTTTGGAGTCTTGTATTCATCGAGCATCGTCCGGGCCATCTCAATGAGTGTTCTGTTCTTGCGTTCCACGATGCCATTCTGCTGCGGCGTGTACGGAGCTGAGAACTCATGAGTGATGCCCAAAGTATCAAGATAAGTGTCGAGGCCAGTGTTCTTGAATTTAGTGCCATTGTCACTTCTGATGTGCTTGATCTTGACGCCATAGTTGTTCATGGCTCGATTGGCGAAGCGTCTGAAGACATCCTGCACTTCAGTCTTGTAGAGCATTATATGCACCCATGTATATCTTGAATAATCATCAACAACGACGAAGCCATAGAGACAAGCAGTAGTAGTAAGAGTTGAGTAGTGAGTGGGACCGAAGAGGTCCATGTGTAGCAGTTTGAAGGGTTGAGTCGTTGTCATGATTGTCTTCGAGGGATGCTTGGTCCTCGTCATCTTTCCTGCTTCACAGGCACCGCATAAGTGATCCTTCTTGAACTTGACGTCCTCGATGCCTATGACGTGCTTCTTCTTTGCAAGAGTATGCAAGTTCCTCATGCCAGCATGCCCTAGCCTCCGATGCCAGAGCCAGCATTCTGAAGCTTTTGCAAGAAGACATACGGCAAGCTGTGGTCCTGCTGAGAAATCTACCATGTACAAATCATCTTTCCGATACCCTTCAAATACTAGAGACTTGTCAGATTCCATTAGAACAAGGCAACGATATTTTCCAAACATCACAATCATATTTAAATCGCAAAGCATTGAGACATACATTAAGTTGAAACCAAGGGATTCAACAAAAATCACTTTATCCATGTGCTGATCCCTTGAGATTGCAACTCTACCTAGATCCAATACCTTGCTTTTACCAGTATCAGAAAATGTGATGTGACTCTTGTCAGATGGATGTAAGGTTGAGTCCATGATAAGACTTCGCTTGCCAGTCATGTGATTAGTACATCCGCTATCAATAATCCATTCTGAAGCAGTTGGTGTCAAACCCTATAGTGCAGTTAGGGGGATAGGCTTCACGAAGAGCATTGTGAAGCATAAACATTTGACGAGCAAGAGAATTATTAAAGCTTAGATCAAGGTTAGGACTGATAGAGCAAGTAGCAAGTGACTTAGGAACAAGGTACATAATAACACCATTTGGGCATTTGATCTTGTGCCCTACAAGATGTTTAAGGTCCCCGACAATAGCTTCAAACACATTTGATTTTCGGCTGGAGACCTTTCCCTGCAAAAGAGAGTTAAGCTTTCTTAGCCACCCACATCTTCAAGGGTGGTTTCGAAGAAATGAGTCTAAGTGCAGCATTTGAGAACTTTGGCTTGGGAGCCCTAACAAATAGTCTTGCAGGTGGACAATAGTACTCATAAGAATAAGAAGAGTAGTTCTGGGTCTTATGAACATGGCGGTTTGCTGAAACACGCTCATATTCATAGGCCTGAGTATGGTTTCCCTGCAAAACATTTGCCTTAGTGCGACTCAGGTGAGTCCTCTGTCTGTATGAAGCCTTTGGACCATATGAAGCCCGTGGTCTGGGGTTTGTCTTCTTCACTTGTGGTGTCATGACGACATACACAGGAAGATTTTGCAGACACTTTTTCGGCACCCAGACTTTCTTCATAGGTGGCCCATTCCTGCAGTTAGTACCAATATACCTGGCAAACACTTCACCCTTTTGATTCTTAAACAGTTTATAGTTTGCATCAAAGGATTCATCAATGACAATGGGATTAGCGCAAGTGAAGCAAGATAGGGTGGATGGATCCACTAAAGGTTCCTTTGTAGCAACCCATGTGGTTTTGGGGTACTGTTCAAGTTTCCAGTAAGAGCCATCAGCATTCATTTTCCTTTCGAACCCGACACCCTCTTTCCTAGGGTTTCAGTTCAGAATCTGCCTTTTGAGGACATCACATAGAGTCTGATGCCCTTTGAGACTTTTGTACATCCCTGTTTCAAGCAATATCTTCAACCTAGCATTGTCATCAGCAATAGTAGTGGTATCCTCAGTAGAAGGGTTAGTTACCACATCAATAGTTGAAGATATTGCAACAGTAGCAGCAGTAGAACATCCAGCAACAGAAGTAGTGTTATCACGCTCAATCCATTTAAGACATGGTGGTTCAAATCCTTCCTGAGCGGGACTGATCTGTTTGGCGCGAAGTGACTTGTTTTCCTTTTGAAGATCTTCATGAGCCGCTCTCAATTTCTGAAGTTCTTGCTTCCTTTGAAGATAATCATAGGAAAGCTTTTCATGAGTTGTTGAGAGCGTTTCATGACGACTTTCAAGCTCCTCATACTTAACATGAAGATTTTTTATGTCTTCAACTAAGGACTGATATCGAGTCATTTCAGCGTCTAACAGGTCATCGCTTTTGTCTAAAAGTTTTTGAATATGTTCCATAGCTTTCTGTTGTTTAGTTGCAATTTTAGCAAGTGTTTTGTAGCTGGGTTTGGAACCACAATCAGAGTCATCTTCACTTGATCTTTGATAGTGAGTGGTATGTGAGTTTACCTTGGCACCGCGTGCCATGAAGTAGTAGGTGGGAGCGGAGTTGTCCTTGTCATTAGCATCGGCATCGGTGACGAAGTCATTGTCTTCAATGTTGAAGATGGACTTGGCAACGTAGGGTGTAGCCAGACCTGCAACGCCAGAATCGGACTCCTCCTCAGACTCCACCTCAGCCTCCTTAGAAGCAGACTTCTCTCTGAATCCATTTCCTTGCCGACAAACGCACGGGCCTTGCGAGATGAGCTCTTCTTGTGTGATGAAGACTTTGAGGAAGACTTGGAAGAAGACTTTGAGTATTTCTTCTTTTTCTTGTCGTCGGAATCATATTCCTTGCTCTTCTTCTTCTTCTTCTTGTTCTCATTGTCCCACTGCAGACACTCAGAGATGTAGTGACTAGGTTTCTTGCACTTGTGGCATGTTCTCTTCTTGTAGTCATGAGCAGAAGCTTCATCATTCCTTGAGCTGGATTGTGAGGACTTTCTGAAGCCTTTCTTCTTGGTGAATTTTTGGAACTTATTCACAAGCATAGCAAGCTCCTTTCCAATGTCTTCAGGATCATCAGAACTGCAGTCAGATTCTTCTTCAGATGAGGAAACAGCTTTTGCCTTCAAAGCATGAATTCGCCCATAGTTGGGACCGTAGATGTCTCTTTTCTCAGAATGCTGAAACTCATGTGTGTTGAGCCTTTCAAGTATGTGAGACGGACCGAGTGTCTTGAAGTTAGGGCGTTCTTGAATCATCAGGGCTAGGGTGTCAAACAAGCTGTCAAGTGATCTCAGGAGTGTCTTGACGACTTCATGCTTGGTGATCTCAGTAGCGCCGAGAGCTTGAAGCTCATTTGTGATGTTAGTGAGTCGATCAAACATGAGCTGAACATTCTCATTGTCGTTTCTCTTGAAGCGGTTGAAGAGGTTGCGAAGGACACTGATTCTTTGATCTCTCTGGGTTGAGACGCCTTCATTGACCTTGGAGAGCCAGTCCCAGACTAGCTTGGATGTTTCCAGAGCACTCACACGGCCATACTGTCCTTTGGTCTGATGACCATAGATGATATTCTTGGCAGTGGAATCCAGTTGAATGAACTTCTTGATATCAGAAGTGGTGACACCTTCACCAGCCTTGGGGACGCCATTCTTGACGACATACCAGAGGTCGACATCAATGGCTTCCAGATGCATGTGCATCTTATTCTTCCAGTAGGGATATTCAGTTCCATCGAAGAGTGGTCACGCAGCAGAGACTTTGATTATCCCTGCAGTCGACATAGCTAAAACTCCAGGTGGTTAAACCGAATCACATAGAACAAGGGAGTACCTTGCTCTGATACCAATTAAAAGTGCTAGTGATCGACTAGAGGGGGGTGAATAGGCAATTTTTATGAAAGTATTCAAAACATGGAAGTTTTGAAGACAGACGATAGAAATGAACCTATTTGCATGCAGCAGAAGGTAGACTACACTAGCCAAGCCATAGTCAAGTATTCAATGAAGTGAAAGCACAAAGACTAATAGCAGCTAGGCAGTATAGATCAGGATGGAAGATAGTATGAAGCCAATCAGAACAAGCAGTCACACAGTGAAGACAAATAGATAATGCAAACAGGCAATGACTTCACAAGGACCAATCTGCAAATAAAGAGATGGGAAGGATAGAACCAGTGGCTCGTTGAAGACAATGATTTGTTGGACCAGTTCCAGTTGCTGTGACAACTGTATGTCTAGTTAGGGAGGCTGAGATTCAACTCAGAAGACCGCGTCTTCACCTTATTCCCCTTGAGCTAAGGACACCCAGTCCTCGCCCAATTACTCTGGTAAGTCTTCAAGGTAGACTTCCAAACCTTCACAGACTTCGTTCATCCGTGATCCACAATGACTCTTGGATGCTCAGAACGCGACGCCTAACTGGCTGGAGGATTCACAGTCCTCAAGTGTAATAAGTCTTCAGATCACACAGATAGGAAGACTTCAGTGATGCCTAACACTCTTTGGCTTTGGGTATTTAGGGCTTTGTCCTCACAAGGATTTCTCTCTCAAAGGCTTCGAGGTGGGTTGCTCTCAAACAATAAAAGCCGTGTACTAACTATGAGCAGCCAACCAATTTATGGTGTAGGGGGTGGGCTATTTATAGCCACTAGGCAACCCGACCTAATTTGTCCGAAATGACCCTGGGTCACTAAGGAACTGACACGTGTTCCAACGGTCAGATTTCAAACACACACGGCAACTTTACTTGAGCTACAAGCAAAGTTGACTTATCCAGCTCTAGATAAGATTTGCTCTCATTGTCTTCGCTCGAAGACATATGATTTTGGTTAAGCGTCACTTTAGTCATTCTGACTGGTTCACTTGGACCCAACTTAATAGTATGGTGGTTCCTATGAATCAACAAAGAAGAAAACGAAATAACGAAACAACTAAGTCTTCGTGCTCCATAGTCTTCACACAATGTCTTCTCTTGTCATAGACTTCAATGTGAATACCTTCACATACCACCTTTATCTTCAATGTCTTCATACATTTTTAGGGCTCATCTCCGGTAGGTAAACCGAATCAGTGAGGGACTACTACATGTGTTATCCTGCAATTCTCACAAACACATTAGTCCCTCAACCAAGTTTGTCGTTAATACTCAAAAACCAACTAGGGGTGGCACTAGATGCACTTACACAACTTCAATACCTCTTTTAGAAATTTTATGCCCCAAGACAATACCTTCATTAACCATAAAGTGGCACTTCTCCCAATTCAAGACAAGATTAGTATCTTCACATCTCTGCAAAACTCAATCAAGATTGCTTAAGCAATCATCAAAAGAAGTTCCATATACGGAGAAATTGATACGTCTCCAATGTATCTATAATTTTTGATTCATCCATGCTATATTATCTACTGTTTTGGACATTATTGGGCTTTATTATCCACTTTTATATTATTTTTGGGACTAACCTATTAACCGGAGGCCCAGCCCAGAATTGTTATTTTTTGCCTGTTTTAGGGTTTCAAAGAAAAGGAATATCAAACGGAGTCCAAACGGAATGAAACCTTCGGGAACATGATTTTCTCATCGAATACAACTCAGGAGACTTGGACCCTACGTCAAGGCACGTAATAGGAGGCCACGAGGTAGGGGGCGCGCCCTACCCTACCAGGCACGCCCCCACCCTCGTGGGCCCCCTGTTGCTCCACCGACGTACTTCTTCCTCCTATATATACCCACGTACCCCCAAACGATCAGATACAGAGCCAAAACCCTAATTCCACCGCCGCAACTTTCTGTATCCACGAGATCCCATCTTGGGCCTGTTCTGGAGATCCGCCGGAGGGGGCATCGATCGCGGAGGGCTTCTACATCAACACCATAGCCTCTCCGATGAAGTGTGAGTAGTTTACTTCAGACCTACGGGTCCATAGTTAGTAGCTAGATGGCTTCTTCTCTCTTTTTGGATCTCAATACAATTTTCTCCCCCTCTCTTGTGGAGATCTATTCGAAGTGTGTTTGTTGAGACCGATGAATTCTGGGTTTATGATCAAGTCTATCTATGAAAAATATTTGAATCTTCTCTGAATTCTTTTATGTATGATTGGTTATCTTTGCAAGTCTCTTCGAATTATCAGTTTGGTTTGGCCTACTAGATTGATCTTTCTTGCAATGGGAGAAGTGCTTAGCTTTGGGTTCAATCTTGCGGTGTCCTTTCCCGGTGACAGTAAGGGCAGCAAGGCACGCATTTTATTGTTGCCATCGAGGATAACAAGATGGGGTTTTCTTCATGTTGCATGAGTCTATCCCTCTACATCATGTCATCTTGCTTAAGGCGTTACTCTGTTTCTAACTTAATACTCTAGATGCATGCTGGATAGTGGTCGATGAGTGGAGTAATAGTAGTAGATGCAGGAAGGAGTCAGTCTATTTGTCTCGGACGTGATGCCTATATACATGATCATACCTAGATATTCTCATAACTATGCTCAATTCTGTCAATTGCTCAATAGTAATTTGTTCACCTACCATAGAATACGTATGCTCTCGAGAGAAGCCACTAGTGAAACCTATGGCCCCTGGTTCTATCTTTATCATATCAATCTCCTACTACTTAGTTATTTACTTTGCTATTTACTTTGCCTTTATTTTACTTTGCATCTTTATCATAAAAATACCAAAAAATATTATCTTATCATATCTATCAGATCTCACTCTCGTAAGTGGCCCTATAGGGATTGACAATCCCTATTTGCGTTGGTTGCGAGGATTTATTTGTTTTGTGTAGGTGTGAGGGACTCGCGCGTAGCCTCCTACTGGATTGATACCTTGGTTCTCAAAAACTGAGGGAAATACTTACGCTACTTTGCTGCATCATCCCTTCCTCTTCGGGGAAAACCAATGCAGTGCTAAAAGAGGTAGCAAGAAGGATTTCTGGCACCGTTGCCGGGGAGGTCTATGCAAAAGTCAACATACCAAGTACCCATCACATACCCTTATCTCCCGCATTACATTATTTTCCATTTGCCTCTCGTTTTCCTCTCCCCCACTTCACCCTTGCCGTTTTATTCCCCTCTCTCTCTCTATCCTCCCTCTGCTTCTCTACTTGCCTCTTTTTGTTCACTTGCTTTTTGTTTGCTTGTGTGTTAGTTCGCTTGCTTATCACGATGGCTCAACATAATACTAAATTGTGTGACTTCACCAATACCAACAACAATGATTTTATTAGCACTCCATTGCTCCTCTTACCGATGCTGAATCTTGTGAAATTAATTCTGCTTTGCTGAATCTTGTTATGAAAGATCCGTTCTCCGGCCTTCCTAGTGAAGATGCCGCTACCCATCTAAATAGCTTCGTTGATTTGTGTGACATGCAAAAGAAGAAAGATGTGGATAATGATATTGTTAAATTGAAGCTATTTCCTTTTTCGCTTAGAGATCATGCTAAAGCTTGGTTTTCGTCTTTGCCTAAAAATAGTATTGATTCATGGAACAAGTGCAAAGATGCTTTTATCTCTAAGTATTTTCCTCCCGCTAAGATCATCTCCCTTAGAAACGATATTATGAATTTAAGCAACTTGATCATGAACATGTTGCACAAGCTTGGGATAGAATGAAATTAATGATACGTAATTGCCCTACTCATGGTTTAAATTTATGGATGATCATACAAAATTTTTATGCCGGATTGAATTTTGCTTCTAGAAATCTTTTAGATTCGGCCGCGGGAGGCACTTTTATGGAAATCACTTTAGGAGAAGCTACTAAACTCCTAGATAATATTATGGTTAATTATTCTCAATGGCGTACTGAAAGATATACTAATAAAAAGGTGCATGCGATAGAAGAAATTAATGTTTTGAGTGGAAAGATGGATGAACTTATGAAAGTATTTGCTAATAAGAGTGTTTCTTCTGATCCTAATGATATGCCCTTGTCTACTTTGATTCAGAATAATAATGAATCTATGGATGTGAATTTTGTTGGTAGGAATAATTTTGGTAACAACGCGTATAGAGGAAATTTTAATCCTAGGCCTTATCCTAGTAATCCCTCTAATAATTATGGTAATTCCTACAACAATTCTTATGGAAATTATAATAAGATGCCCTTTGATTTTGAATCTAATATTAAAGAATTTATTACTTCGCAAAAGAATTTTAATGCTATGATTGAAGAAAAATTGCTTAAGATTGATGATTTGTCTAGGAACGTTGATAGAATTGCTCTTGATGTTGATTCTTTGAAACTTAGATCTATTCCACCTAAGCATGATATCAATGAGTCTCTCAAATCCATGAGAATTTCCATTGATGAGTGCAAAGAAAGAACCGCTAGGATGCGTGCTAAGAAAGATGCCTTTATAAAAGCGTGTTATTGATGTGTCCCCTATTAAATCTTTGTTTTGCAATATGAATCTTGATAATGATGGGACTGAATGTGATCCACCTTTACCTAGAAGGCGTTCCAAGAATTCTGGATCTTTTGATCTTGATGCTAAATTTGATAAAAGTGGGATTGAACAAATTAAAACCCTAGATGTTGCTAAACCCACTATTATGGATTTCAAGGAATTTAACTATGAAAATTGCTCTTTGATTGATTGTATTTCCTTGTTGCAATCCGTGCTAAATTCTTCTCACGTGTATAGTCAAAATAAAGCATTTACTAAACATATCATTGATGCCTTGATGCAATCTTATGAAGAAAAACTTGAATTGGAAGTTTCTATCCCTAGAAAACTTTATGATGAGTGGGAACCAACTATTAAAATTAAAATTAAAGATCATGAATGCTATGCTTTATGTGATTTGGGTGCTAGTGTTTCGACGATTCCAAAGACTTTGTGTGATTTGTTAGGTTTCCGTGATTTTGATGATTGCTCTCTAAACTTGCACCTTGCGGATTCCACTATTAAGAAACCTATGAGAAGAATTAATGATGTTCTTATTGTTGCAAATAGGAATTATGTGCCCATAGATTTTATCGTTCTTGACATAGATTGCAATCCTTCACGTCCTATTATTCTTGGTAGACCTTTCCTTAGAACAATTGGTGCAATTAATGATATGAAGGAAGGAAATATTAGATTCCAATTTCCATTAAGGAAAGGCATGGAACACTTTCCTATAAAGAAAATTAAATTACCTTATGAATCAATTATGAGAGCCACTTATGGATTGCCTACCAAAGATGGCAATACCTAGATCTATTCTTGCTTGTTATGCCTAGCTAGGGGCGTTAAACGATAGCGCTTGTTGGGAGGCAACCCAATTTTATTTTTATTCCTTGATTTTTTTCTCCTGTTTAGTAATAAATAAATTATCTATCCTCTGTTTTGGTTGTGTTTTTTTATGTTTAGTTAGTGTTTGTGCCAAGTAGAACCGTTAGGAAGACTTGGGGAAAGTCTTGTTGAACTTGCTGTAAAGAACAGAAACTTTAGCGCTCATGAGAACTGTTGTCATTTTTATTTGAAAAGTGCTATTTAGTTAATTCTTTTTTAAGATGATTAATAGATAAATTCATCACGTCCAGCAATTTATTTTAGAATTTCTGGGGTTCCATATATTTCGCTATCTACAGATTACTACAGACTGTTCTGTTTTTGACAGATTCTGTTTTTCTTGTGTTGTTTGCTTATTTTGATGAATCTATGACTAGTAAAATAGTTTATAAACCATAGAGAAGTTGTAATACAGTAGGTATAACACCCATATAAATAAATAATGAGTTCATTACAGTACCTTGAAGTGGTCTTTTGTTTTCTTTCGCTAACGGAGCTCACGAGATTTTCTACTTTAAGTTTTGTGTTGTGAAGTTTTCAAGTTTTGGGTAAAGATTTGATGGATTATGGAACAAGGAGTGGCAAGAGCCTAAGCTTGGGGATTCCCATGGCACCCCCAATATAATCTAAGGACACCTAAAAGCCAAAGCTTGGGGATGCCCCGGAAGGCATCCCCTCTTTCGTCTACTTCTATCGGTAACTTTACTTGGAACTATATTTTTATTTACCACATGATATGTGTTTTGCTTGGAGCGTCTTGTATGATTTGAGTCTTTGCTTGTTAGTTTACCACAATAATCCTTGCTGTACACACCTTCGTAGAGAGCCATATATGATTTGGAATTTGTTAGAATACTCTATGTGCTTCGCTTATATCTTTTGAGTTAGATAATTTTGCTCTAGTGCTTCACTTATATATCTTTTAGAGCTCGGTGGTGGATTTGTTTTATAGAAACTAGTGATCTCTCATGATTCACTTAGATTATTTTGAGAGTCTTAATAGCATGGTAATTTGCTTAAAATCCTAATATGCTTGGTATGCAAGATTAATAATAAAACTCTCTTATGAGTGTGTTGAATACTGTGATAAGTTTGATACATGATAATTGTTTTGAGATATGGAGATGGTGATATTAAAGTCATGCTAGTTGAGTAGTTGTGAATTTGAGAAATACTTGTGTTGAAGCTTGTGATTCCCGTAGCATGCACGTATGGTGAACCGATATGTGATGAACTCGGAGCATGATTTATTTTTTGATTGCCTTCCTTATGAGTGGCGGTCGGGGACGAGCGATGGTCTTTTCCTACCAATCTATCCCCCTAGGAGCATGCGCGTAATACTTTGCTTTGATAACTTGTAGATTTTTGCAATAAGTATATGAGTTCTTTATGACTAATGTTGAGTCCATGGATTATATGCACTCTCACCCTTCCACCTTTGCTAGCCTCTCTAATACCGCACACCTTTTGCCGGTATCATACACCCACCATATACATTCCTCAAAACAGCCACCATACCTACCTATTATGGCATTTCCATAGCCATTCCGATATATATTGCCATGCAACTTTCCACCGTTCCGTTTATTATGACACACTCCATCATTGTCATGTTGCTTAGCATGATCATGTAGTTGACATAGTATTTGTGGCAAAGCCACCGTTCATAATTCTTTCATACTTGTCACTCATGCATCATTGCATATCCTGGTACACCGCCGGAGGCGTTCACATAGAGTCATATTTTGTTCTAAGTATCGAGTTGTAATTGTTGAGTTGTAAGAAAAATAAAAGTGTGATGATCATCATTATAATAGCATTGTCCTAGTGAGGAAAGGATGATGGAGACTATGATTCCCCCACAAGTCAGGATGAGACTCCAAACGAAAAAAAAAGAAAAAGAAAAGAGGCCATAACAAAAGAGAAAAGTCCCAAATAAAAAAATGAGAGAAAAAGAGAGAAGGTACAATGTTACTATCCTTTTACCACACTTGTGCTTCAAAGTAGCACCATGATCTTCATAGTAGAGAGTCTCTCATGTTATCACTTTCATATACTATTGGGAATTTTTCATTATAGAACTTGGCTTGTATATTCCAATGATGGGCTTCCTCAAATTGCCCTAGGTCTTCATGAGCAAGCAAGTTGGATGCACACCCACTTAGTTTCTTTTTGAGCATTCATATACTTATAGCTCTAGTGCATCCGTTGCATGGCAATCCCTACTCACTCACATTGATATCTATTGGTGGGCATCTCCATAGCCCGTTGATACGCCTAGTTGATGTGAGACTATCATCTCCCATTTTGTCTTCTCCACAACCACCACTCTATTCCACCTATAGTGCTATATCCATGACTCACGCTCATGTATTGCGTGAAGATTGAGAAAGTTTTGAGAATGTCAAAAGTATGAAATGCTTGGCTTGTCATCGGGGTTGTGAATGATTTAAATATTTTGTGTGGTGAAGATAGAGCATAGCCAGACTATATGATTTTGTAGGGATAACTTTCTTTAGCCATGTTATTTTGAGAAGACATAATTGCTTTGTTAGTATGCTTGAAGTATTATTATTTTCTATGTCAATATGAACTTTTGTCTTGAATCTTTCGGATCTAAATATTCATACCACAATTAAGAAGAATTACATTAAAATTATGCCAAGTAGCACTCCGCATCAAAAATTCTGTTTTTATCATTTACCTACTCGAGGACGAGTAGGAATTAAGCTTGGGGATGCTTGACACGTCTCCAACGTATCTATAATTTTTGATTGCTCCATGCTATATTATCTACTGTTTTGTACATTATTGGGCTTTATTATCCACTTTATATTATTTTTGGGACTAACCTATTAACCAGAGGCCCAACCCAGAATTGTTGTTTTTTGCCTGTTTTAGGGTTTCAAAGAAAAGGAATATCAAACGGAGTCCAAACGGAATGAAACCTTCGGGAACATGATTTTCTAATCGAATACAACTCAGGAGACTTGGACCCTACGTCAAGGCACGTAACAGGAGGCCACAAGGTAGGGGGTGCGCCCTACCCTACCAGGCGTGCCCCCACCCTCGTGGGCCCCCTGTTGCTCCACCGACGTACTTCTTCCTCCTATATATACCCACTACCCCCAAACGATCAGATACGGAGCCAAAACCCGGGGGGCCTTTTTAAGCCGACCCCGCCGAGCCGCCGAAGTCCACCAGCCCGCCCGCCGAAACCCTAGCGCCGCGCCGCCGCCTCGCCGCCGCCTCGCCCCGCGCCGCCCC
>NC_041388.1:666208557-666233802 GCF_002162155.2 Triticum dicoccoides | reverse complement strand
CGGCGGTTTTCCTCAGAAAAACGCCCGCTTTTTTTAGATCCGCTTTTTTTGTTAGAACGTTTTTTTTTACGATTAAGTTATTTAGCGAGCGTTCGCTCGTTCGTTCGTTTTAACGAATGTGTTCGTCGGTTAGATCCAGATAACGAACGTTCGTTCATTAATCTGTTCGTCGTTTTTCTTTTTCTCGTATTTTCCGCGATTATTTCTGATCGCGATTTCTGATCCGATTTTCGTTTTAGTATAACTTTTCGCTCGTTTATCGGAATCAGGCGATTCAAGCGCCTGGAGTTTCGTCTCCAAACCCTCTTTCCGGTTAACCAACTTAAACAAGTTTTTTGCTTCTGTAAAAATTGCCTTAGATCCAGAATAGTAAACGAAGCCTGTTTCTTTTGCTGTTTGTCTTTCGTTGCTTCGTTCGATTTGATCCTTTTTGCCAACCGGAGTTCTTAAGTTGAACTTTCTGGTTAGATCTCTTATTTGAGTTTTACCTTTGCATTAGTTGAGTACTTATTGTGTGTTTGTTTGTTTGCGATAGAGTACCCGGAATGCGCCGCTTGTTACTTCGAATCGCTAGGTTTCCCGGATCATCAGCAAGGCAAGTAACACTTTGATCATACCTCCTACTACCCAGTTTTATTGCATTAGATCAATCCCTCACACATTGCATGATTAGGATCTAATTAAATTGTGGGTTTGGGGAGTAGTTGAGGTAGAACCTATTACCTGTTTATTATCAAACCTTTGGGAGTTACTATATATTTGCTTATTATTGCTATGCTATGCTAGTAGACGTGGATTGGGTGAGTGTATCAATGACAGATGTGAGCTTTGTTAATTAATGGTTTATTTAAGGTGGCAACCTAAACACACATCTGGGTGGATTGAGGCACCTGGGTATTCTAGCGATTGCCTGTTTTTTTGGACCGCCACCCAGGCTCAAAGGGATCATGAGATTATTCATACTAGAAACTTCTGTGTACAGCCACAAGCTATTATGGGCTCTAGCATAGTTGACTAAGTCGTGCGAACTCTTACAGTGGTAGACTAGCGGATGTAGGGGATGTAGGTTGGTACGGTCTACCCGTTCGTAAGGTGCTAGCACTTCTGAAAGACTATGTCTCGGTCATCCGTTTCTCAAACACCATGTAGTGCGAGAAAACCAACGGAGGAGATCGAGTCTTGTGGGTAAAAGTGCGCAAACCTCTACAGAGTGTATAAACTAATCATGGTTAGCCGTGTCCCTGGTTATGGACATCTTGAGTATCTAGTACCTGGATTATCATGTGAATCTCAACATGTTACTCTAAAAAATTAATTTTGCTGGGTTTTGTTTAATGATGATGTTTAATTGGGATTGAGAATGCTGTCAACCATTCTCAATGTTTAACAACCACCATGATAGTTAAATAAATTTATTCCTTTGTAGTAGGGAAAAATTGGCTTTACGCAAAACTGTAACCATAGAGCTTTCCACCAGCCAAATATGCATATAGAATAGCTGTTTCATTCCATTACTCTCTATGTGTTACATTGCCAGCATATTCCATGTGCTGGCCCGTTTTCAGGATGCAACGTTAATGTTGCAGACTTTTCAGACGACGATTAAGGAGTTTTAGGTCGTGGTTTTATACTCTGTGATGCCGTTGGAGTTGATGGACTCACTTATCTTCCAAGCCTTCCGCTGTTATCGTTATTAGATGGCCTTAAGCCATATTTATTGTAATAAGTTCTCTTTTGAGACACTCGATGTAATAAGTGTGTGATTGCTACTCTGTTATAAATCCTTCAAGTACTGTGTGGTGTCAGCATTACTGATCCAGGGATGACACTGGAGCACAGAGATTGGACCGTTTGAGGTGTGGTCGCTACAAGATGGTATCAGAGCACACGCTGAATGTAGGACACGACCACTAAGCTAAAGACCTAGACCACTACTCACTCTCTTCTCTTCTGACCTCTCATCTTTTCTACTCTTTTAGGATGGCGGATGCAAGGAACAAGTTCACTCAACCGGATGAAGATACACCCTTTGGACGTCACTTGAAGGAAGTCACTAGATACCTGAACATAGGAGTACCAAGCTTCACCAGAACCTAGAACACCACTCTACCTGAAGAAGAGCGCTGGATGATTCAAGTTCAAGTTCCAGGAAGGACGTTCATGCCAGTCACTGAGCCCATAGAGTTTTATTTTGATGTGCCAACTTGGAGTCTAGGAAAGAGCATGGCGGCTCACATCGCCATGGGACGCATTGGAGAAGTCTACCACAATGATCTCAAGGATACTATCTACCAGATTTGTGGGCGCCGAGATGAGCACTGGGAGATGATCAGCACTAGAAGGGATAGATCAGTTGCAGCTTTTATCCAGGAGTTAAACCAGCACATTCGACGTCAGGAGAACCAAATGTGCGCCGAGATGATAGACCTGAAGAAGGCAAAGACAAGAATCAAGGAACTGGAGGAAGAACTCAAGACTACACATGAAGATTTTGAAGAAGAAATTGAAGTATTAGTGGAAAAGAATGACGATCTGATCAAGAAGATTGGAATATTCATGGGAGGCCCTACACCAGTAGAAGAAGACGAAGAACCCAAGGAGATTCGCCCGGAAGACTACATCATCATCGACGACACCGACTCGGATCCAGATGATAGCGATGATGACTATGTTGATGAAGCTGGAGCAGATATCATGGAGTCTGCAACCGAAGAATATTTCTAGTAGACCACCCCAACAGTAGTAGTAGTCCACCATGTAAATATAGTAGTCCGAGCACTTTTGTGATAGTTAGATCGATTGTATGCCCTTGTTTGATTGATTGAATGAAGTGAATTGTTTGCTTTTGCCTCATGTGCATATGGGTAGTGTTTTCTCTTTAGGCCCCCTCTATTCTTAAATCTCATCTTTTCTAAACCCTCAGATGCCTCCGAGACGTGACCCCGGATTTACTTTCCCACCGGAGCTCACTCAGTTGATCCAGCAGCAGAACACATTGATGCAATTGCTAGTCCAGAATCAGAATCAGGGGAACAACAACAACAACCCACCACCACCACCACCACCTGTTGATCACTTAGCCCGTTTTCTTAGGCTGAATCCGCCGGTGTTTTCCAGTAGCACCGAGCCGATAGTGGCAGATGATTGGCTTCGCAAGACAACTAGAGAGTTGACCACAGCAGGATGCACTGATGCGGAAAAAGTGAAGTTTGCCGCACATCAGCTTGAAGGACCCGCAGCATCATGGTGGGAGAATTTCACAGCCACTTTCCCTGTCGACACTATCACGTGGGACCAGTTTCAGCAGGCTTTTCGTACTGCCCATGTTTCAGCAGGAGCTATGGCCATGAAGAAGCGAGAGTTTCGCAACTTGCGCCAAGGAGGACGGACAATTGGCCAGTATGTGGAGGACTTTAGTAAATTAGCACGTTATGCCCCAGATGACGTTGCTTCGGATGCAGCTAAGCAGGAGAAGTTTCTGGAAGGACTGAATGATGAGTTGAGCATGCAGTTGATGGTAGAAACCTTCAACAACTACCATGAGTTGGTAGATCGTGCTCTCATGATTGAAGGGAAGCAGCAGCAAATTGAAAATCGCAAGAGGAAGTATGCACAAGGAAAGTACACTTCAGGAGCTCAGCAGAAGCCACGATTTACCCCTAGGCTGGGAGGACATTTTCAGCATACCCATGGACGAGGAAGCTCGCACAATCACAATGGCCCCAAGAATGGTAATGGGAATGGAGGAAGCAACAGCTAGAACCGCACCCACCCATCAACCCCAGCCAAGAAAGACCTGAGCCAAGTCACTTGTTTTAAGTGCCAGAAGACCAGACATTATGCCAATGAATGTCCTGAATCCCAGAATGGAAATGGCAATGGAAGCTCTGGGAAGAAGCCGAACCCTTTCAACAGGGGACAGGTGAACCACGTTAACGTGGAGGAGGTTGAAGAGCAGGCGGATGCAGTAATCAGTAAGTTTTTGGTTAAGTCATTTACTGCACTCGTTCTTTTCGATACTGGTGCATCGCATTCATACATATCAAGGGGATTTGTGGATAAGTATAAACTGCCAACCCAAGCCCTTAGGTCACCCATGTTAGTAACTTCGCCTGGAGCAGAATATATGGCTAGTCTATGGTGTGATCGGTTACCATTAAGAATTGGTAACTATGTTTTTCCCTCAGACCTAATAGTGTTGGAATCCCAAGGATTGGATGTGATATTAGGCATCGATTGGTTGTCAAAGTATGAAGGGAATATTGAATGTGCCAGTAATTCAATTTTTCTTACCACCCCAGAAGGGAGAAGGATCAAGTATGTATCCCGACATGTGCCAAAGAGGACTCAAGTAAATTGTTTAACCGGAGTTGTGCAGGAGGAAGTACCAGTAGTGAAGGATTTCCCTGAAGTATTTCCAGAAGAGTTGCCAGGCATGCCACCGGATAGAGATATTGAGTTTTTGATTGAGCTTTTGCCAGGCACAGGGCCAATATCAAAGAGACCATATAGGATGCCTGCAAAGGATTTGGTGGAAATTAAGAAGCAGATTAAGGAGTTACTAGATAAAGGATATATTCGCCCAAGTTCATCGCCTTGGGGATCGCCAGTACTTCTAGTGGAGAAGAAGGATGGATCGTTAAGGATGGTTTTCAATTATTGAGGATTGAATGAAGTAACCATCAAGAACAAGTACCCACTACCGATGATCAATGATCTGTTTGATCGATTGCAAGGAGCTAAGGTATTTTCCAAGATTGATCTGCGATCAGGATACTGTTGGAAATATGCCCTAGAGGCAATAATAAAATGGTTATTATTATATTTCTTTGTTCATGATAATTGTCTATTGTTCATGCTATAATTGTGTTATCCGGAAATCGTAATACATGTGTGAATACATAGACCACAACACGTCCCTAGTGAGCCTCTAGTTGACTAGCTCGTTGATCAAAGGATAGTCATGGTTTCCTGACTATGGAGATTGGATGTCATTGATAACAGGATCACATCATTAGGAGAATGATGTGATGGACAAGACCCAAACCTAAGCTTAGCTCAAAGATCGTGTAGTTTGTTTGATGTAGCTTTTCTGAATGTCAAGTATCATTTCCTTAGACCATGAGATTGTGCAACTCCCGGATACCGTAGGAGTGCCTTGGGTGTGCCAAACATCACAACGTAACTGGGTGACTATAAAGGTACATTACAGGTATTTCCGAAAGTGTCTGTTGGGTTGGCACGAATCGAGACTGGGATTTGTCACCCCGTATGACGGAGAGGTATCTCTGGGCCCACTCGGTAATGCATCATCATAATGAGCTCAATGTGACCAAGTGGTTGATCACAGGATCATGCATTACGGCACGAGTAAAGTGACTTGCCGGTAACGAGATTGAACTAGGTATTAGGATACCGATGATCGAGTCTCGGGCAAGTAACGTACTGATTGACAAAGGGAATTGTATACGGATTGATTGAATCCTCGACATCGTGGTTCATCAGATGAGATCATCGTGGAGCATGTGGGAGCCAACATGGGTATCCAGATCCTGCTATTGGTTATTGACCAGAGAGGCGTCTCGGTCATGTCTCCATGTCTCCCGAACCCGTAGGGTCTACACACTTAAGGTTCGGTGACACTAGGGTTGTAGAGATATTAGCATACGGTAACCCGAAAGTTGTTCGGAGTCCCGGATGAGATCTCGGATGTCACGAGGAGTTCCGGAATGGTCCGGAGGTGAAGATTTATATATAGGAAGTCAAGTTTCGGCCATTGGGAAAGTTTCGGGGGTAATCGGTATTGTACCGGGACCACCGGAAGGGTCCCGGGGGTCCACCGGGTGGGGCCACCTATCCCGGAGGGCCCCATGGGCTTAAGTGGGAGGGAAACCAGCCCCTAGTGGGCTGGTGCACCCCCCTTGGGCCTCCCCCTGCGCCTAGGGTTGGAAACCCTAGGGGTGGGTGGCGCCACCCTTGCCTTGGGGGGCAAGGCACCCCCTTGGCCGCCGCCCCCTAGGAGATTGGATCTCCTAGGGCCGGCACCCCCCTAGGCACCCTATATATAGTAGGTGGGAGGGCAGCCGCACCCAAGCCCCTGGCCTCTCCCTCTCCCTCCCGTGACACTCCTCCGTCTCCCTGCGCTTGGCAAAGCCCTGCCGATATCACCGTTGCTTCCACCACCACGCCGTCGTGCTACTGGATCTTCATCAACCTCTCCTTCCCCCTTGCTGGATCAAGTTGGAGGAGACGTCTTCCCAACCGTACGTGTGTTGAACACGGAGGTGCCGTCCGTTCGGCACTTGGTCATCGGTGATTTGGATCACGTCGAGTACGACTCCATCAACCCCGTTCTCTTGAACGCTTCTGCGCGCGATCTACAAGGGTATGTAGATGCACTCCTCTCTCCCTTGTTGCTAGATGACTCCATAGATTGATCTTGGTGATGCGTAGAAATTTTTAAAATTCTGCTACGTTCCCCAACAGTGGCATCATGAGCTAGGTCTATGCGTAGTTACTATACACGAGTATAACACAAAGCAGTTGTGGGCGCCGATATTGTCAATTTGCTTGCCGTTACTAGTCTTATCTTGATTCGGTGGCATCATGGGATGAAGCAGCCCGGACCGACCTTACACGTACGCTTACGTGATACTGATTCCACCGACTGACATGCACTAGTTGCATAAGGTGGCTGGCGGGTGTCTGTCTCTTCCACTTTAGTCGGATCGGATTCGATGAACAGGGTCCTTATGAAGGGTATATGCCCTAGAGGCAATAATAAATTGGTTATTATTATCTTTCCTTGTTCATGATAATCGTTTATTATCCATGCTAGAATTGTATTGATAGGAAACTTAGATACATGTGTGGATACATAGACAACACCATGTCCCTAGTAAGCCTCTAGTTGACTAGCTCGTTGATCAATAATATGGTTATGGTTTCCTGACCATGGACATTGGATGTCATTGATAACGGGATCACATCATTAGGAGAATGATGTGATGGACAAGACCCAATCCTAAGCCTAGCACAAGATCGTGTAGTTCGTTTGCTAAAGCTTTTCTAATGTCAAGTATCATTTCCTTAGACCATGAGATTGTGCAACTCCCGGATACCATAGGAGTGCTTTGGGTGTGCCAAACGTCACAACATAACTGGGTGGCTATAAAGGTACACTACATGTATCTCCGAAAGTGTCTGCTGGGTTGGCACGAATCGATACTAGGATTTGTCACTCCGTGTAAACGGAGAGGTATCTCTGGGCCCACTCGGTAGGACATCATCATAATGTGCACAATGTGACCAAGGAGTTGATCACGGGATGATGTGTTACGGAACGAGTAAAGAGACTTGCCGGTAACGAGATTGAACAAGGTATCGGATACGGACGATCAAATCTCGGGCAAGTACAATACCGCTGGACAAAGGGAATTGTATACGAGATTGATTGAATCCTCGACATCGTGGTTCATCCGATGAGATCATCATGGAACATGTGGGAGCCAACATGGGTATCCAGATCCCGTTGTTGGTTATTGGCCAGAGAGTTGTCTCGGTCATGTCTGCATGGTTCCCGAACCCGTAGGGTCTACACACTTAAGGTTCGGTGACGCTAGAGTTGTTATGGGAAATAGTATGTGGTTACCGAATGTTGTTCGGAGTCCCGGATGAGATCCCGGACATGACGAGGAGCTCCGGAATGGTCTGGAGGTGAAGATCGGTATATTGGACGAAGGGTATTGGAGTCCGGAATTGTTCTGGGGGTACCAGGTGATGACCAGCGTGTCCGAAAGGGGTTTCGGAGGCCCCCGCAAGCGTTGAGGGCCTTATGGGCCAAGGGGAGAGGGCACATCATCCCACTAAGGGGCTGAGCACCCTCTCACCCCATCTCACGTAACCAGGAGAGGTGGGGGCGCCACCCCTAGGGCAGCCGCCCCTCCCGGCTTGGGGGGCAAGTTTCCTAGGGGGTGGGGTCGCCCAAACCCATCTAGGGTTTCCCCTGTGGCCGTTGCTCCTCCCCTAGGGAACCCTAGGGAGCCTCCCCCTCCTCCCTTCCCCCTATATATAGTGAGGGAGAGAGAGGGCAGCCGCACCCTTCCCCTAGCGCAGCCCTCTTCCTCCTCCAACACCTCATCCTCCTCCGTAGTGCTTGGCGAAGCCCTGCCGGAGAACCACGAGCTCCATCACCACCACGTCGTCGTGCTGTCGGAGTTTTCCCTCAACTTCTCCTCTCACCTTGCTGGATCAAGAAGGAGGAGACGTCTCCCAACCGTACGTGTGTTGAACGCGGAGGTGCCGTCCGTTCGGCGCTAGGATCATCGGTGATTTGGATCACGACGAGTACGACTCTATCAACCCCGTTCACTTGAATGCTTCCGCTTAGCGATCTACAAGGGTATGTAGATGCACTCCCCTCTCCCTCGTTGCTAGATGACTCCATAGATTGATCTTGGTGATGCGTAGAAAATTTTAAAATTCTGCTACATTCCCCAACAGTGGCATCATGAGCTAGGTCTATGCGTAGTTTCTATGCACGAGTAGAACACAAAACAGTTGTGGGCGTCGATATTGTCAATTTACTTGCCGTTACTAGTCTTATCTTGATTCGGCGGCATCGTGGGATGAAGCGGCCCGAACTGACCTCACACATACTCTTACGTGAGACTGGTTCCACCGACTGACATGCACTAGTTGCATAAGGTGGCTAGCGGGTGTCTGTCTCTCCCACTTTAGTCGGATCAGATTCGATGAAAAGGGTCCTTATGAAGGGTAAATAGAAATTGGCATATCACGTTGTGGTTTTCGCGTAGGTAAGAAATGTTCTTGCTAGAAACCTATAGCAGCCACGTAAAAACTTGCAACAACAATTAGAGGACATCTAACTTGTTTTTGCAGCATATGCCTTGTGATGTGATATGGCCAAAAGGATGTGATGAATGATATATGTGATGTATGAGATTGATTATGTTCTTGTAATAGGAATCATGACTTGCATGTCGATGAGTATGACAACCGGCAGGAGCCATAGGAGTTGTCTTTATTTATTTATGACCTGCGTGTCAACATAAACGTCATGTAATTACTTTACTTTATTGCTAAAGTGTTAGCCATAGTAGTAGAAGTAATAGATGACGAGACAACTTTAAGAAGACACGATGATGGAGATCATGGTGTCATGCCGGTGACAACGATGATCATGGAGCCCCGAAGATGGAGATCAAAAGGAGCAAAATGATATTGGCCATATCATGTCACTATTTGATTGCATGTGATGTTTATCATGTTTTACATCTTATTTGCTTAGAACGACGGTAGCTTAAATAAGATGATCCCTCACTAAAATTTCAAGAAAAGTGTTCCCCCTAACTATGCACCGTTGCGAAGGTTCGTTGTTTCAAAGCACCACGTGATGATCGGGTGTGATAGATTCTAACGTTCGAATACAACGGGTGTTGATGAGCCTAGCATGTACAGACATGGCCTCAGGACACATGCGAAACACTTAGGTTGACTTGACGAGCCTAGCATGTACAGACATGGCCTCGGAACACGGAAGATCGAAAGGTCGAACATGAGTCGTATCGAAGATACGATCAACATGAGATGTTCACCGTTGATGACTAGTCCGTCTCACGTGATGATCGGACACGGCCTAGTCGATTTGGATCATGTTTCACTTAGATGACTAGAGGGATGTCTATCTGAGTGGGAGTTCATTAAATAATTTGATTAGATGAACTCAATTATCATGAACATAGTCTAAATTGTCTTCGCAAATATGTTGTAGATAAATAGCTCACGTTGTAGCTCCCTATTTCAATATGTTCCTAGAGAAAGATTAAGTTGAAAGATATTGTAAGCAATGATGCGGACTAGGTCCGTAGTCCGAGGAGTGTCCTCACTGCTACACAGAAGGCTTACGTCTTTGATGCACCGCTCGATGTGCAAACCCCTACAACATCGTCTGTGGATGTTGTGAACACCTGACAGACACATCCTGATGACTACTTGATAGTTTAGTGCACCATACTTTACGGCTTAGAATCGGGATTCCAATGACGTTTTGAACGCCATAGAACATATGAGATGTTCCAAGAGCTGAAATTGGGATTTCAGGCTCGTGCCCGTGTTGAGAGGTGTGAGACCTCTGACAAGTTCTTTTGCCAACAAGATGGAGGAGAAAAGCTAAGTTAGTGAGCATGTGCTCAGAATGTCTGGGTGCTACAATCACTTAAATCAAGTGGGAGTTAAACTTCCAGATAAGATAGTGATTGATTGAGTTCTCTAGCCACTATCACTAAGCTACTAGATCTTCGTGATGAACTATGACAAGCAAGGGATGGAGTTGATCCCGGAGCTGTTCGCGGTGCTTAAGACCGCAAAAGGTAGAAATCAAAGAAGGAGCATCAAGTGTTGATGGTTTAACAAGACCACTGGTTTCAAAAAGGGCAAGGACTAGAAGGGAAACTTCATGGATGGCAAACCAGTTGCCGCTCCAGTGAAGGAACCCAAGGTTGAACCCAAACCCGAGACTGAGTGCTTCTATTGTAAGGGGAACGGTCACTGGTAGCGGAATTACCCCAAATGCATGGTAGATAAGAAGGCTGGCAACTTCGACAAAGTATATACGTGTTATTAATGTGTACCTCACTAGTACTCCTGGTAGCACCTGGGTAGAGGATACCGGTTCAGTTGCTATTATTGGTGACTTGAAGCAAAAGCTACGGACTAAACGGAGACTGGCTAAGGGTGAGGTGACGATGTGTGTTGGAAGTGTTTCCAAAGTTGATGAGATCACCATCGCACGCTCCATCTGCCTTCGGGATTAGTATTGAACCTAGATAAATGTTATCAGGTATCTACGTTGAGCATGAATATGATTAGGTCATGTTCATTGCAATACGGTTATTCATTTAAATTAGAGAATAATGGTTATTCTGTTTACATGAATGATACCTTTCATGGTCATGCACCCTATGTGAATGGTTCATTGAATCTCGGTCGTGGTAATACACATGTTCACGCCAAAAGATGTAGAGTTAATAATGATAGTACCACTTTCTCGTGGCACTGTCGCTTAGGTCATATTGGCGTAAGATGCATGAAGAAACTCCATGTCGATGGATGTTTGGAGTCACTTGATTTTGAATCACTTGACACATGCAAGCCATGCCTCATGGGCAGGATGACTAAGACCCTGTTTTCAGGTACAATGAAACGGGTAAGTGACTTGTTGGAAATCATGCATGCTGATGCGTGTGATCCAATGAGAATTGAAGCATGCGGTGGATATCGCTATTTTCTCATCTTCACTGACAATTTGGGTAGATATAGGTATATCTACTTAATGAAGCACAAGTCTGAAACATTTGAAAAGTTCAAGCGATTTCAGAGTGAAGTTAAGAATCATCATAACAATAAGATCATGCTCCTACGATCTGATCAAAAGGGGATTTTCTGAGTTATGAGTTTGCCAATCACTTAAGACATTGTGGAATTGTTTCACAGTTGAAGCCACCTAGAACACCACAAGGTAATGGTGTGTCCGGACGTTGTAATCGAACCCTATGAGATATGGTGCGATCTATGATGTCTCTTACCAATCTACTGTTTTCATTTTGAGGTTATGCATTAGAGACAACTGCATTCACTTTAGATAGGACACCATCTAAGTCCGTTGAGACGATGTCATATGAACATTGGTTTGGCAAGAAACCAAAGTTGTCGTTTCTTAATGTTTGGGGATGCGATGCTTAGGGCTTCAGCCGGAGAAGCTCGAACCCAAAGCGGACAAACACATCTTCATAGGATACCCAAGGGTGACAGTTGGGTATACCTTCTATCTCAGATCTGAGGGCAAATTGTTTGTCGCTAAGAACGGGTCCTTTCTCGAGAAGGAGTTTCTCTCGAAAGAATTGAGTGGGAGGAAGATACAACTTGATGAGGTTGTCGAACCTTTACTTCAACCAGAGAGTGATGCAACACAGAAAGATGTTTTCTATGGCGCCTATGTCTGTTGAAGAGGAAGTTAATGATAGTGATCATGAAGCTTCGGATCAAGTTGCTATCAAACCTCGTAGGTCGACAAGGATATGTACTACTCCTGAGTGGTACGGTAATCATGTCTTAGATATCATGTTGTTAGACAACAATGAACCTATGAGCTATGGAGAAGCGATGGTGGGCCCATATTTCGACAAATGGTTAGAAGCCATGAAATCCAAGATAGGATCCTTATATCAGAACAAAGTATGGACTTTGGTGGACTTGCCCGATGATCGGCAAGCCATTGAGATAAATGGATCTTTAAGAAGAAGACGGACGTGGGCGGTAATGTTACCGTCTATGAAGCTCGACTTGTGGGAAAGAAACTTTTCACAAGTTCAAGGAGTTGACTATGATGATAATTTCTCACCCGTAGCGATGCTTAAGTCCGTCGGAATCATGTTAGCATTAGCTGTATTTTTCGATTATGAAATCTTACAGATGGATGTCAAAATAAGTTTTCTTCCCAGTTTTCGTAAGAAAAGTTGTATGTGATACAATAAAAGGTTTTGATGATCCTAAGGATGCTAAAAGGTATGCTAGCTCCAGCAATCCTTCTATGGACTAGAGCAGGCATCTCGGAATCAGAATATATGTTTTGATGGAGTGATCACAGCTTTTAGGTTTATACAATATTTGCTAGAAACTTGTATTTACAAGAAAGTGAGTGGGAGCACTACAACATTTCTGATAAGTATATGTGGATGACATATTGTAGATCCGAAATAATGTAGAATTTCTGGAAAGCATAAACGGTTGTTTGAAGAGTGTTTTTCAAAGGAAGACCTGGATAAAGCTGCTTACAAATTGGGAATCAAGATCTATAGAGATAGATCAAGACGCCTGATGATACTTTCAAAGAACGCACACCTTGACATGTTTTTGAAGGAGTTCAAAATAGATCAGTCAAAGAAGGGGTTCTTGCCTGAGTTGTAAGGTGTGAAGTTGAGTAAGACTCAAAGATTGACCACGGCAGAAGAAAGAGGAAGGACGAAGGTCGTCCCCTATGCTCTTGTCATAGGCTCTATACGCTATGCCATGCTAAGTACCGCACCTGATGTGTGCCTTGCCACATGTCTGGCAAGAAGGTACAAAGGTGATCTAGGATTGGATCACCAGATAGCAGTCAAAATTATCCTTAGAGGAATAAGGAAATGTTTCTCGGTTATGGAGATGATAAAGAGTTCGACGTAAAGAGTTACGTCGATGCAAGCTTAACACCTATCCAGATAGCTCTGAGTAGAGATACCGGATATGTATAATGGAGCAACAATTTGGAATAGCTCCAAGTGGAACATGGCAGCAGCATCTACGATATAAAGTTTTGCGAAATACATAGGGATCTGAATATGGCAAGACCCGTTGACTACAACCTCTCTCACAAGCATAACATGATCAAACCCAGAACTCTTTGAGTGTTTATCACATAGCGATGTGAACTAGATTATTGAGTCTAGTAAACTCTTTGGATGTTGGTCACATGGCGATGTGACCTGTGAGTGTTAATCACATGGCGATGTGAACTAGATTATTGACTCTAGTGCAAGTGGGAGACTGTTGGAAATATGCCCTAGAGGCAATAATAAATTGGTTATTATTATATTTCCTTGTTCATGATAATCGTTTATTATCCATGCTAGAATTGTATTGATAAGAAACTCAGATACATGTGTGGATACATAGACAACACCATGTCCCTAGTAAGCCTCTAGTTGACTAGCTCGTTGATCAATAAGATGGTTACAGTTTCCTGACCATGGACATTGGATGTCGTTGATAACGGGATCACATCATTAGGAGAATGATGTGATGGAAAAGACCCAATCCTAAGCCTAGCACAAGATCGTGTAGTTCGTTTGCTAAAGCTTTTCTAATGTCAAGTATCATTTCCTTAGACCATGAGATTGTGCAACTCCCGGATACCGTAGGAGTGCTTTGGATGTGCCAAACATCACAACGTAACTGGGTGGCTATAAAGGTACACTACAGGTACCTCCGAAAGTGTCTGTTGGGTTGGCACGAATCGAGACTGGGATTTGTCACTCTGTGTAAACGGAGAGGTATCTCTGGGCCCACTCGGTAGGAAATCATCATAATGTGCACAATGTGACCAAGGAGTTGATCACGGGATGATGTGTTATGGAACGAGTAAAGAGACTTGTCGGTAACGAGATTGAACAAGGTATCGGATACCGACGATCGAATCTCGGGCAAGTACAATACTGCTGGACAAAGGGAATTGTATACGGGATTGATTGAATCCTCGACATCGTGGTTCATCTGATGAGATCATCGTGGAACATGTGGGAGCCAACATGGGTATCCAGATCCCGCTGTTGGTTATTGGCCGGAGAGTTGTCTCAGTCATGTCTGCATGGTTCCCAAACCCGTAGGGTCTACACACTTAAGGTTCGGTGACGCTAGAGTTTTTATGGGAAATAGTATGTGGTTACCAAATGTTGTTTGGAGTCCCGGACATGACGAGGAGCTCCGGAATGGTCTGGAGGTGAAGATCGGTATATTGGATGAAGGGTATTGGAGTCCGGAATTGTTCCGGAGGTGAAGATCAGTATATTGGACGAAGGGTATTGGAGTCCGGAATTGTTCCGGGGGTACCAGGTGATGACCAGCATGTCCGAAAGGGGTTTCGGACGCCCCGGCAAGCGTTAGGGGGCCTTATGGGCCAAGGGGAGAGGGCACATCAGCCCAGTAAGGGGCTGAGCGCCCCTCCCACCCCATCTCACGTAACCAGGAGAGGTGGGGGCGCCACCCCTAGGGCAGCTGCCCCTCCCGGCTTGGGGGGCAAGTTTCCTAGGGGGTGGGGGCGCCCAAACCCATCTAGGGTTTCCCCTGTGGCCGCCTCCCCTCCCCTAGGGAACCCTAGGGCGCCTCCCCCCCTCCCTTCCGCCTATATATAGTGAGGGAGAGAGGGCAGCCGCACCCTTCCCCTGGCGCAGCCCTCTTCCTCCTCCAACACCTCATCCTCCTCCGTAGTGCTTGGCGAAGCCCTGCCGGAGAACCACGAGCTCCATCACCACCACGCCGTCGTACTGTCGGAGTTTTCCCTCAACTTCTCCTCTCACCTTGCTGGATCAAGAAGGAGGAGACGTCTCCCAACCGTACGTGTGTTGAATGCGGAGGTGTCGTCCGTTCGGCGCTAGGATCATCTGTGATTTGGATCACGACAAGTACGACTCCATCAACCCCGTTCACTTGAACGCTTCCGCTTAGTGATCTAAAAGGGTATGTAGATGCACTCCCCTCTCCCTCGTTGTTGGATGACTCCATAGATTGATCTTGGTGATGCGTAGAAAATTTTAAAATTCTGCTACGTTCCCCAACAAAACGTTCTTGCTAGAAACCTATAGCAGCCACGTAAAAACTTGCAACAACAATTAGAGGACGTCTAACTTGTTTTTGCAGCAAGTATTTTGTGATGTGATATGGCCAAAGGATGTGATGAATGATATATGTGATGTATGAGATGATCATGTTCTTGTAATAGGAATCACGACTTGCATGTCGATGAGTATGACAACCGGCAGGAGCCATAGGAGTTGTCTTTATTTATTTATGACCTTCGTGTCAACATAAACGTCATGTAATTACTTTACTTTATTGCTAAAGCGTTAGCCATAGTAGTAGAAGTAATAGATGACGAGACAACTTCAAGAAGACACGATGATGGAGATCATGATGATGGAGATCATGGTGTCATGCCGGTGACAACGATGGTCATGGAGCCCCGAAGATGGAGATCAAAAGGAGCAAATGATATTGGCCATATCATGTCACTATTTGATTGCATGTGATGTTTATCATGTTTTACATCTTATTTGCTTAGAACGACAGTAGCTTAAATAAGATGATCCCTCGCAATAATTTCAAGAAAGTGTTCCCCCTAACTGTGCACCGTTGCGAAGGTTCGTTGTTTCGAAGCACCACGTGATGATCGGGTGTGATAGATTCTAACGTTCGAATACAACGGGTGTAAGCCAGATTTACACACACAATACACTTAGGTTGACTTGACGAGCCTAGCATGTACAGACATGGCCTCGGAACATGGAAGACCGAAAGGTTGAGCATGAGTCGTATAGAAGATATGATCAACATGAAGATGTTCACCGATGTTGGCTAGTCCGTCTCACGTGATGATCGGACACGGCCTAGTTGACTCGGATCATGCTTCACTTAGATGACTAGAGGGATGTCTATCTGAGTGGGAGTTCATTGAAAATTTGATTAGATGAACTTAATTATCATGAACTTAGTCTAAAATCTTTACAATATGTCTTGTAGATCAAATGGCCCACGTTGTCCTCAACTTCAACGCGTTCCTAGAGAAAACCAAGCTGAAAGATGATGGCAGCAACTATACGGACTGGGTCCGGAACCTGAGGATCATCCTCATAGATGCCAAGAAAGATTATGTCCTAGAAGCACCGCTAGGTGACGCACCTGTCCCACAGAACCAAGACATTATGAACGCTTGGTAGTCACGTGCTGATGATTACTCCCTCGTTCAGTGCGGCATGCTTTATAGCTTAGAACCGGGGCTCCAAAAGCGTTTTCAGAGACACAGAGTATATGAGATGTTCGAAGAGCTGAAAATGGTTTTTCAAGCTCATGCCCGGGTCGAGAGATATGAAGTCTCCGACAAGTTCTTCAGCTGTATGATGGAGGAAAATAGTTCTGTCAGTGAGCACATAGTCAGAATGTCTGGGTTGCATAACCGCTTGACTCAGCTGGGAGTTAATCTCCCGGATGACGCGGTCATTGACAGAATCCTTCAGTCACTTCCACCGAGCTACAAGAGCTTTGTGATGAACTTCAATATGCAGGGGATGGAAAAGACCATTCCTGAGGTGTATTCAATGCTGAAATCAGCAGAGGTGGAAATCAAAAAGGAACATCAAGTGTTGATGGTGAATAAAACCACTAAGTTCAAGAAAGGCAAGGGTAAGAAGAACTTCAAGAAGGACGGCAAGGGAGTTGTCGCGCCCGGTAAGCAAGCTGTCGGGAAGAAGCCAAAGAATGGACCCAAGCCCGAGACTGAGTGTTTTTAATGCAAGGGAAGTGGTCACTGGAAGCGGAACTGCCCCAAATACTTAGCGGATAAGAAGGCCGGCAACACTAAAGGTATATGTGATATACATGTAATTGATGTGTACCTTACCAGTACTCGTAGTAGCTCCTGGGTATTTGATACCGGTGCAGTTTCTCACATTTGTAACTCAAAGCAGGAGCTGCGGAATAAGCGGAGACTGGCGAAGGACGAGGTGACAATGCGCGTCGGGAATGGTTCCAAGGTCGATGTGATCGCCGTCGGCACGCTGCCTCTACATTTACCTACGGGATTAGTTTTAAACCTCAATAATTGTTATTTAGTGCCAGCTTTGAGCATGAACATTGTATCAGGATCTCGTTTAATTCGAGATGGCTACTCATTTAAATCCGAGAATAATGGTTGTTCTATTTATATGAGAGATATGTTTTATGTTCATGCTCTGATGGTGAATGGTTTATTCTTAATGAATCTCGAGCGTAATGCCACACATATTCATAGTGTGAATACCAAAAGATGTAAGGTTTATAATGATAGTCCCACATACTTGTGGCACTGCCGCCTTGGTCACATAGGTGTCAAACGCATGAAGAAGCTCCATGCAGATGGACTTTTAGAGTCTCTTGATTACGAATCATTTGACACATGCGAACCATGCCTCATGGGTAAAATGACCAAGACTCCATTCTCAGGAACAATGGAGCGAGCAACCAACTTATTGGAAATCATACATACTGATGTGTGCAGTCCAATGAGTGTTGAGGCTCGCGGTGGCTATCGTTATGTTCTCACCCTAACTGATGACTTGAGTAGATATGGGTATGTCTACTTAATGAAACACAAGTCTGAGACCTTTGAAAAGTTCAAGGAATTTCAGAGTGAGGTTGAGAATCAACGTGAAAAGAAAACCAAGTTCTTGCGATTAGATCGTGGGGGAGAATACTTGAGTCACGAATTTGGCACACACTTAAGAAAATGTGGAATAGTTTCACAACTCACGCTGCCTGGAACACCTCAGCGTAATGGTGTGTCCGAACGTCGTAATCGTAGTCTATTGGATATGGTGCGATCTATGATGTCTCTTACCGATTTACCGCTGTCATTTTGGGGCTATGCTTTAGAGACTGCCGCATTCACTTTAAATAGGGCTCCATCGAAATCCATTGAGACGACACTGTATGAATTATGGTTTGGGAAGAAACCTAAGCTGTCATTTCTAAAAGTTTGGGGATGCGATGCTTATGTCAAGAAACTTCAACCTGAAAAGCTCGAACCCAAGTCAAAAAAATGCGTCTTCATAGGATACCCTAAAGAAATTGTTGGGTATACCTTCTACCTCAGATCCGAAGGCAATATCTTTGTTGCCAAGAATGGGTCCTTTCTAGAGAAAGAGTTTCTCTCGAAAGAAATAAGTGGGAGGAAAGTAGAACTTGATGAAGTATTACCTCTGGAACCGGTAAGTGGCGCAGCTCAAGAAAATGTTCCTGAGGTGCCTGCACCGACTAGAGAGGAAGTTAATGATGATGATCATGAAGCTTTAGATCAAGTTACTACTGAACTTCGTAGGTCCACGAGGACGCGTTCCGCACCAGAGTGGTACGGCAACCCTGTCTTGGAAATCATGTTGTTAGACAACGGTGAACCTTCGAACTATGAAGAAGCGATGGCGGGCCCGGATTCCGACAAATGGCTGGAAGCCATGAAATCCGAGATAGGATCCATGTATGAAAATGAAGTATGGACTTTGACTGACTTGCCCGATGATCGGCGAGCCATAGAAAATAAATGGATCTTTAAGAAGAAGACAGACGCAGATGGTAATGTGACCATCTATAAAGCTCGGCTTGTCGCTAAGGGTTATCGACAAGTTCAAGGGATTGACTACGATGAGACTTTCTCACCCGTAGCGAAGTTGAAGTCCGTCCGAATCATGTTAGCAATTGCCGCATTCTATGATTATGAGATATGGCAAATGGACGTCAAAACGGCATTCCTTAATGGTTTCCTTAAGGAAGAATTGTATGTATATGATGCAGCCGGAAGGTTTTGTCGATCCTAAAGATGCTGACAAGGTGTGCAAGCTCCAACGCTCGATTTAGGGGATGGTGCAAGCATCTCGGAGTTGGAACATTCGTTTTGATGAGATGATGAAAGCGTTTGGGTTTACACAGACTTATGGAGAAGCCTGCATTTACAAGAAAGTGAGTGGGAGCTCTGTAGCATTTCTCATATTGTATGTGGATGACATACTGTTGATGGGAAATGACATAGAATTCTTTGAAAGCATAAAGGCCTACTTGAACAAGTGTTTTTTAATGAAGGACCTTGGAGAAGCTGCTTATATATTAGGCATCAAGATCTATAGGGATAGACCGAGACGCCTTATTGGTCTTTCACAGAGTACGTACCTTGACAAGATATTGAATAAGTTCAAAATGGATCAGTCGAAGAAGGGGTTCTTGCCTGTATTGCAAGGTACGAGATTGAGCACGGCTCAATGCCCGACCACGGCAGAAGATAGAGAAAAGATGAGTGTCGTCCCCTATGCCTCGGCCATAGGGTCTATCATGTATGTTATGCTGTGTACCAGACCTGATGTAAACCTTGCCGTAAGTTTGGTAGGAAGGTACCAAAGTAATCCCGGCATGGAACACTGGCCAGCGGTCAAGAATATCTTGAAGTACCTGAAAAGGACTAAGGACATGTTTCTCGTGTATGGAGGTGACGAAGAGCTCGTCGTAAAGGGTTACGTCGATGCTAGCTTCGACACAGATCTGGATGACTCTAAGTAACAAACCGGATACGTGTATATTTTGAATGGTGGGGCAGTAAGCTGGTGTAGTTGCAAGCAAAGCGTTGTGGCGGGATCTACATGTGAAGCGGAGTACATGGCAGCCTCGGAGGCAGCACAAGAAGCAGTCTGGGTGAAGGAGTTCATTACCGACCTAGGAGTCATACCCAATGCGTCGGGCCCGATGACTCTCTTCTGTGACAACACTAGAGCTATTACCCTTGCTAAGGAGCCCAGGTTTCATAGGAAGACTAGGCATATCAAGCGTCGCTTCAACTCCATTCGTGAAAGTGTTCAAAATGGATACATAGAGATTTGTAAAGTACATATGGACCTGAATGTGGCAGATCCGTTGACTAAACCTCTCCCTAGAGCAAAACATGATCAACACCAGAACTGCATGGGTGTTTGATTCATCACAATGTAACTAGAATATTGACTCTAGTGCAAGTGGGAGACTGTTGGAAATATGCCCTAGAGGCAATAATAAAATGGTTATTATTATATTTCTTTGTTCATGATAATTGTCTATTGTTCATGCTATAATTGTGTTATCCGGAAATTGTAATACATGTGTGAATACATAGACCACAACACGTCCCTAGCGAGCCTCTAGTTGACTAGCTCGTTGATCAAAGGATAGTCATGGTTTCCTGACTATGGACATTGGATGTCATTGATAACGGGATCACATCATGAGGAGAATGATGTGATGGACAAGACCCAATCCTAAGCTTAGCTCAAAGATCGTGTAGTTCGTTTGCTGTAGCTTTTCTGAATGTCAAGTATCATTTCCTTGGACCATGAGATTGTGCAACTCCCGGATACCGTGGGAGGGCCTTGGGTGTGCCAAACGTCACAAAGTAACTAGTGACTATAAAGGTACATTACAGGTATCTCCGAAAGTGTCTGTTGGGTTGGCACGAATCGAGACTGGGATTTGTCACTCCGTATGATGGAGAGGTATCTGTGGGCCCACTCGGTAATGCATCATCATAATGAGCTCAATGTGACCAAGTGGTTGATCATGGGATCATGCATTACGGCATGAGTAAAGTGACTTGCCGGTAACGAGATTGAACTAGGTATTGGGATACCGACGATCGAGTCTCGGGCAAGTAACGTACCGATTGACAAAGGGAGTTGTATACGGATTGATTGAATCCTCGACATCGTGGTTCATCCGATGATATCATTGTGGAGCATGTGGGAGCCAATATGGGTATCCAAATCCCGCTATTGGTTATTGACCGAAGAGGCGTCTCGGTCATGTCTGCATGTCTCCCGAACCCGTAGGGTCTACACACTTAAGGTTCGGTGACCCTAGGGTTGTAGAGATATTAGCATACGGTAACCCAAAAGTTGTTCGGAGTCCTGTATGAGATCCCAGACGTCACGAGGAGTTCCGGAATGGTCCGGAGGTGAAGATTTATATATAGGAAGTCAAGTTTCGGCCATCGGGAAAGTTTCGGGGGTATCGGTATTGTACCGGGACCACCGGAAGGGTCCCGGGGGTCCACCGGGTGGGGCCACCTATCCCGGAGGGCCCCATGGGCTGAAGTGGGAGGGGAACCAGCCCCTAGTGGGCTGGTGTGCCCCCCTTGGGCCTCCCCCTGCGCCTAGGGTTGGAAACCCTAGGGGTGGGGGCGCCACCCTTGCCTTGGGGGCAAGGCACCCCCTTGGCCGCCGCCCCCCTAGGAGATTGGATCTCCTAGGGCCGGCGCCCCCCCTGGGCACCCTATATATAGTAGGGGGAGGGAAGGCAGGCGCACCCAAGCCCCTGGCCTCTCCCTCTCCCTCCTGTGACACTCCTTCGTCTCCCTGCACTTGGCGAAGCCCTGCCGAGATCACTGTTGCTTCCACCACCACGCCGTCATGCTGCTGGATCTTCATCAACCTCTCCTTCCCCCTTGCTGGATCAAGTTGGAGGAGACGTCTTCCCAACCGTACGTGTGTTGAACGCGGAGGTGCCGTCCGTTCGGCACTTGGTCATCGGTGATTTGGATCACGTCGAGTACGACTCCATCCACCCTGTTCTCTTGAATGCTTCCGTGCGCGATCTACAAGGGTATGTAGATGCACTCCTCTCTCCCTCGTTGCTAGATGACTCCATAGATTGATCTTGGTGATGCGTAAAAAATTTTAAAATTCTGCTACGTTCCCCAACAGATACCACCAGTTGAAGAATCGAGAACAGGATGTACCTAAGACGGCTTTTACCACCAGGTATGGGCTGTACGAGTATACCGTTATGTCATTTGGTCTGACTAACGCATATGCGTATTTTATGAACATGATGAACAAAGTGTTTATGGAGTTCTTGGATAAGTTCGTCGTAGTGTTCATTGATGATATCCTGGTTTACTCGAAGAATGAAGAGGAGCATAAGGAACATTTGCGTTTGGTTCTTGGAAAGCTTAGAGAACATCAATTATATGCCAAGTTTAGCAAATGTGAGTTTTGGTTGAAGGATGTTGGATTTCTCGGACACGTTATATCCGGAGAAGGTATAGCAGTAGATCCCACTAAAGTTGATACCGTGACCAAGCGGGAAGCACGAACCACCGTGGGAGAGATCCGGAGTTTTCTTGGACTCGCAGGATACTACCGGAGGTTTATTGAGAATTTCTCAAAGATTGCGAAACCTATGACGGAGTTGTTGAAGAAGGATACCAAGTTCATATGGACGGAGGAATGTGAGGCTAGTTTTCAGGAGTTGAAGAAACGTTTGGTTACCTCACCCGTGTTGATTTTACCGGATCAGACCAAGGATTCTGAGGTGTATTGCGACGCTTCACGTCGAGGACTTGGAGCAGTGCTTATGCAGGAAGGGAGAGTTGTTTCATATGCCTCACGACAGCTTAAGCCTCATGAGTTGAATTATGCTACGCATGATTTGGAGTTACAGCCGTAGTGCATGCATTGAAGACTTGGAGACATTTTCTGATTGGAAACCATTGCGAGGTGTACACGGATCACAAGAGTTTGAAGTATATTTTCACAGAGAAGGAGTTGAACCTCAGACAAAGGAGATGGTTGGAGCTCATCAAGGATTATGATATGAAATTGCATTATCACCCCGGAAAGGCTAACGTAGTAGCTGACGCATTAAGCCGTAAGAGCCATGTCAACACCCTAATGACGGGAGATTTACCAAGGGAGTTAGCCGAAAATCTTCGAGAGCTATGTTTGGAAATAGTCCCGAGAGGCTATGTAGCTGCATTGGATATTCAGTCTACATTGATGGATAAAATCAGAGAAGCCCAAAGGACTGACAAGGAGATTGCTTCTATTAAGGAGAAAATTAGCAAAGGAAAAGCTAAGGGATTTCATGAGGATGAGCACGATACCGTATGGTTTGAAGACCGTGTTTATGTGCCAAATGATTCGGAGATCAGGAAGTTAATTTTACAAGAGGCCCATGATTCACCATACTCGATTCACCCAGGAAATACCAAGATGTATTTGGATTTGAAGGATATTTTCTGGTGGACCGGAATGAAGAAGGATATTGCGGAGTATGTAGCAGTTTGTGATGTATGTCAGAGAGTGAAGGCAGAGCATCAGAAGCCAACAGGATTGCTACAACCATTGCCGATACCCGAATGGAAGTGGGATAAGCTAGGCATGGATTTTATTACGGGATTGCCCAGAACACGTTCAGGCTATGACTCGATATGGGTTGTAGTCGATCGTTTGACAAAGGTAGCTCATTTCATTCCAGTGAAGACTACCTATACCAGTGGAAAGTTGGCAAAGATATACATGACCAGGATCGTATGTCTGCATGGAGTTCCAAGGAGCATTGTATCAGATAGAGGAACCCAGTTTACCTCAAAGTTCTAGAATCAGTTGCATGAGACTTTGGGAACCAGACTGGGGTTTAGCACAGCTTTCCACCCGTAGACAGATGGACAGACCGAGAGAGTGAATCAGATTTTGGAGGATATGCTAAGAGCTTGTGCGCTAGATTATGGATCTAGTTGGGATGAGAATTTGCCATATGCAGAGTTCTCTTACAACAACAGCTATCAAACTAGTTTGAAGATGGCCCCTTTCGAAGCCTTGTACGGAAGGAGGTGCAAGACCCCATTGTCTTGGGATGAAGTTGGAGACCGCCAGTTGTTTGGACCGGATCTGATAAAGGAGCCTGAACAGAAAGTGAAATTGATTCGCGATAGGCTCAAGGTAGCTCAGTCCAGGCACAGGAGATATGCAGACTCTAAACGCAAGGAGACAGTTTACAAAGTCGGAGACCGAGTTTATCTTCGAGTATCTCCACTTTGAGGAGTTAAGCGCTTCGGAGTTAAGGGGAAACTAGCGCCACGTTTTGTAGGCCCAAACAAAGTTTTGGAGCGTATGGGAGAAGTAGCCTACAAGTTGGAATTACCCGAAGGACTGTCAGGAGTTCACGACGTGTTTCATGTATCCCAGTTGAAGAAGTGCCACGTAGAGATGGCTGACATACCGCTGAGAGATACGGTACCACTGGAAGCGATTCAGTTGGATAGTGATTTGACCTATGAGGATAAACCAGTTAAGAATCTAGAGTATGCCAGTCGAGTCACCCACGGCAAGGTTATCAAGTTTTGCAAGGTTCAGTGGAGCCACCACACGGAGGATGAAGCCACCTGGGAACAAGAGGAAGATTTGTTGAAAGACCACCCTCACCTATTTTCTAGCCAACCCGAATCTCGAGGGCAAGATTCATCTTAAGGGGGGGTAGGTTGGTAACATCCCAAATTTTCAATTTGGAATGTTATATACTAGATCATCATTGCATATCATAATTATTGCATTTTGGTTTATCCTAGAAATTTCACGCACCTCAAGGACCCTCGAAGAGAGTTGGGGATTTCGTTATTTTCATATTTTAGTTGTCTCAAATTTTGAAAATAGGGTCATTTGATTTATTTATTTATCTTCAATTATTTCTATTATAAAAATTATGAGAGAGGGAATAAAATGACTTTCCCAAAATAAAGAAATATTGAGGATTTAATAAAAAATCAAATAAGATTTTATTTTGTTTTATTTTCTATTTTATTTGAATTTTGGAAAAATGTGTGTTTTTCAAAATTGCATTTAGGCCCCAAATAAATGTTCATCTTGTGAGGCTCGATTTTAGAAGCCGGGGAAAATTTATTTCGGGATTTTTGGAGTCCATTTAGTATTTCTTTCATTAGTTTTTCTGCATGGAATTATTTTAAAAAAAATGTGAACCGACTTCGGGCCGTACCCGAGCGGGACTCCGCCTGGGGGGGCTTTTTAAGCCGACCCCGCCGAGCCGCCGAAGCCCACCAGCCCGCCCGCGAAACCCTAGCGCCGCGCCGCG
>NC_041388.1:666165783-666208004 GCF_002162155.2 Triticum dicoccoides | reverse complement strand
GCGCCCGCCACGCCGCCTCGCCGCCGCCGCCTCGCCCCGCGCCGCCCCGCCCCGCTGCCCGAGGTAGCCGCCGTTGCCGGCGGTTTTCCTCAGAAAACCGCCCGGATTTTTTTTAGATCCGCTTTTTTTATTAGAACGGTTTTTTTACGGTTTAGTTATTTAGCGAGCGTTCGCTCGTTCGTTCGTTTTAACGAATGTGTTCGTCGGTTAGATCCAGATAACGAACGTTCGTTCGTTAATCTGTTCGTCGTTTTTTTTTCTCAGATTTTCCGCGATTATTTCTGATCGCGATTTCTGATCCGATTTTTGTTTTAGTATAACTTTTCGCTCGTTTATCGGAATCAGGCGATTCAAGCACCTGGAGTTTCGTCCCGAAACCCTCTTTCCGTTTAACCAACTTAAACAAGTTTTTGTTTCTGTAAAAATTGCCTTAGATCGAGAATAGTAAATGAAGCCTGTTTCTTTTGCTGTTTGTCTTTCGTTGCTTCGTTCGATTTGATCCTTTTTGCCAACCGGAGTTCTTAAGTTGAACTTTCTGGTTAGATCTCTTATTTGAGTTTTACCTATGCATTAGTTGAGTACTTATTGTGTGTTTGTTTGTTTGCGATAGAGTATCCGGAGTGCGCCGCTTGTTACTTTGAATCGCTAGGTTTCCCGGATCATCAGCAAGGCAAGTAACACTTTGATCATACCTCCTACTACCCAGTTTTATTGCATTAGATCAATCCCTCACACATTGCATGATTAGGATCTAATTAAATTGTGGGTTTGGGGAGTAGTTGAGGTAGAACCTATTACCTGTTTATTATCAAACCTTTGGGAGTTACTATATGTTTGCTCATTATTGCTATGCTATGCTAGTAGACGTGGATTGGGTGAGTGTATCCATGACAGATGTGAGCTTTGTTAATTAATGGTTTATTTAAGGTGGCAACCTAAACACACATCTGGGTGGATTGAGGCACTTGGGTATTCCAGCGATTGCCTGTTTTTTTGGACCGCCACCCAGGCTCAAAGGGATCATGAGATTATTCATACTAGAAACTTCCGTGTACAGCCACAAGCTATTATGGGCTCTAGCATAGTTGACTAAGTCGTGCGAACTCTTACAGTGGTAGACTAGCAGATGTAGGGGATGTAGGTTGGTACGGTCTACCCGTTCGTAAGGTGCTAGCGCTTCTGAAATACTATGTCTCGGTCATCCATTTCTCAAACACCATGCAGTGCGAGAAAACCAACGGAGGAGATCGAGTCTTTTGGGTAAAAGTGCGCAAACCTCTATAGAGTGTATAAACTAATCATGGTTAGCCGTGTCCCCGGTTATGGACATCTTGAGTATCTAGTACCTGGATTATCATGTGAATCTCAACATGTTACTCTAAAAAATTAATTTTGCTGGGTTTTGTTTAATGATGATGTTTAATTGGGATTGAGAATGCTGTCAACCATTCTCAATGTTTAACAACCACCATGATAGTTAAATAAATTTATTCCTTTGTAGTAGGGAAAATTGGCTTTACGCAAAACTGTAACCATAGAGCTTTCCACCAGCCAAATATGCATATAGAATAGCTGTTTCATTCCATTACTCTCTATGTGTTACATTGCCAGCATATTCCATGTGCTGACCCGTTTTCGGGCTGCAACATTAATGTTGCATACTTTTCAGATGATGATTAAGGAGTTTTAGGTCGTGGTTCTATACTCAGTGATGCCGTTGGAGTTGATGGACTCACTTATCTTCCAAGCCTTCCGCTGTTATCGTTATTAGATGGCCTTAAGCCATATTTATTGTAATAAGTTCTCTTTTGAGACACTCGATGTAATAAGTGTGTGATTGCTACTCGGTTATAAATCCTTCAAGTACTGTGTGGTGTTAGCATTACCTATCCAGGGATGACACCGGAGCACAAAGATTGGACTGTTTGAGGTCTGGTCGCTATAGGTGGCCGTACTTCTTTCGCCCAATATTTTTTATATATTCTGAAACTTGCTCCTGTGAAGTTTCAGGACTTTTGGAGTTGTGCAGAATAGGTCTCTAATATTTGCTCCTTTTCCAGCCCAGAATTCCAGCTGCCGGCATTCTCCCTCTTCATGTAAACCTTGTAAAATAAGAGAGAATAGGCATAAGTATTGTGACATAATGTGTAATAACAGCCCATAATGCAATAAATATCGATATAAAAGCATGATACAAAATGGACGTATCATGTCGGGCCCCCCTTCCTTCTCTCCCTCTCCCTCTTCCTTCTTCTCCTACTCTAACTAGGAAGGGGGGAAACCTACTCCTACTAGGAGTAGGACTCCCCCCTTGGGCGCGCCCTATGAGGGCCGAACCTCTCCTCCTCACCCTTTATATACGGGGGAGGGGGCACCCCATAGACACACTAGTTGATTGCTTAGCCATGTGTGGTGCCCCCCTCCACAGAATTCCACCTCGGTCATATCGTTGTAGTGCTTAGGCGAAGCCCTGCGTCGGTAACTTCATCATCACCGTCATCACGCCATCATGCTGACGAAACTCTCCCTCAGCCTCAACTGGATCAATAGTACGAGGGGCGTCACCGAGCTGAACTTGTGCAAATCACGGAGGTGTCGTGCGTTCGGTACTTGATCGGTTGGATCGCGAAGAAGTTCGACTACATCAACCACGTTTCATAACGCTCCCGCTCCCGATCTACGAGGGTACATAGACATACTCTCCCCCTCTCGTTGCTATGCATCTCCTAGATAGATCTTGCGTGATTGTAGGAATTTTTTTGAAATACTGCATTCCCCAACAATGGTATCAGAGCCAGGTCTATGCGTAGATGTTATATGCACGAGTAGAACACAAAGGAGTTGTGGGTGTGGGTATATACATATTGCTTGCCGTCACTAGTTGATTCTTGATTCAGCGGTATTGTTGGATGAAGCGGCTCAGACCGACATTACGCGTACGCTTACGCGAGACTGGTTCTACCGACGTGATTCGCACACAGGTGGCTAATGTGTGTCTGTTTCTCCAACTTTAGTTGAATCAGTTTCAATGAATAGGGTTCTTTCCGAAGATCAAAAAGCAATCACTATACTACGTTGTGGTTTTGATGCGTAGGTAAGAACGGTTCTTGCTAGAAGCCCGTAGCAGCCACGTAAAACTTGCAACAACAAAGTAGAGGACGTCTAACTTGTTTTTGCAGGGCATGTTGTGATGTGATATGGTCAAGACGTGATTATATAAATTGTTGTATGAGATGATCATGTTTTGTAACACTGTTATCAGCAACTGGCAGGAGCCATATGGTTGTCGCTTTATTGTATGAAATGCAATTTCCATGTAATTGCTTTACTTTATCACTAAGCGGTAGTGATAGTCGTAGAAGCAATAGTTGGCAAGACAACCACGATGCTTTGATGGAGATCAAGGTGTCAAGCTGGTGACGATGGTGATCATGACGGTGCTTTGGAGATGGAGATCAAAAGGCACAAGATGATGATGGCCATATCATATCACTAATTTGATTGCATGTGATTTTTATCCTTTATGCATCTTATATTTCTTAGTATGGCGGTAGCATTATAAGATGATCTCTCACTAAATTTCAAGGTACCAGTGTTCTCCCTGAGTATGCACCGTTGCTATAGTTCGTCGTGCCGAGACACCACGTGATGATCGGGTGCGATAAGCTCTACGTTCATATACATCGGGTGCAAGCTAGTTTTGCACAAGCAGAATACTCGGGTTAAACTTGATGAGCCGAACATATGCAGATATGGCCTCAGAACACTGAGACCGAAAGGTCGAGTGTGAATCATATAGTAGATATGATCAACATAGTGATGTTCACCATTGAAAACTACTCCATCTCACGTGATGATCGGACATGGTTTAGTTGATATGGATCACGTGATCACTTAGATGATTAGAGGGGTGCCTATCTAAGTGGGAGTTCTTAAGTAATATGATTAAATTGAACTTTAATTTATCATGAACTTACTACCTGATAGTATTTTGCATGTCTATGTTGTTGTAGATAAATGGCCCGTGTTATTGTTCCGTTGAATTTTAATGTGTTCCTAGAGAAAGCTAAGTTCAAAGATGATGGTAGCAATTACATGGACTGGGTCCGTAACTTGAGGATTATCCTCATTGCTGCACAGGGTGACAAGCCTGCTACAGATGCTGCTGTTAACCCACAAGTATAGGGGATCACAACAGTTTTCGAGGGTAGAGTATTCAACCCAAATTTATTGATTCGACACAAGGGGAGCCAAAGAATATTCTCAAGCATTAGCAGCTGAGTTGTCAATTCAACCACACCTGGAAACTTAATATCTCCAGCAAAGTGTTTAGTAGCAAAGTAATATGATAGTAGTGGTAAGGGTAGCAAATGATAACGATAGCAAAAGTAATTTTTTTTGGTGTTTTGTAGTGATGATAACAATAGCAACGGAAAAGTAAATAAGTGAAGAACAATATATGGAAAGCTCGTAGGCAATGGATCGGTGATAGAGAATTGTGCCGGATGCGGTTCATCATGTAACAGTCATAACCTAGGGTGACACAGAACTAGCTCCAATTCATCAATGTAATGTAGGCATGTATTCCGAATATAGTCATACGTGCTTATGGAAAAGAACTTGCATGACATCTTTTGTCCTACCCTCCCGTGGCAGCGGGGTCCTAGCGGAAACTAAGGGATATTAAGGCCTCCTTTTAATAGAGTACCGGACCAAAGCATTAACACATAGTGAATACATGAACTCCTCAAACTACGGTCATCACCGGGAGTGGTCCCGATTATTGTCACTTCGGGGTTGCCGGATCATAACACATAGTAGGTGACTATAGACTTGCCAGATAGGATCAAGAACTCACATATATTCATGAAAACATAATAGATTCAGATCTGAAATCATGGCACTCAGGCCCTAGTCACAAGCATTAAGCATAGCAAAGTCATAGCAACATCAATCTCAGAACATAGTGGATACTAGGGATCAAACCCTAACAAAACTAACTCGATTACATGATAAATCTCATCCAACCAATAACGGTCCAGCAAGCCTACAATGGAATTACTCACGCACGGCGGTGAGCATCATGAAATTGGTGATGGAGGATGGTTGATGATGACGACGGCGCCGGATTCCCCTCTCTGGAGCCCCGAACAGTCTCCAGATCAGCCCTCCTGAGAGAGTTTAGGGCTTGACGGCGGCTCTGTATCGTAAAACGCGATGAATCCTTCTCCTTATTTTTTTCTCCCCGAACATGAATATATGGAGTTAGAGTTGAGGTCGGTGGAGCTCCAGGGGGCCCATGAGGCAGGGGGCACGCCCAGGGGGCAGGCGCGCCCCCACCCTCGTGGCTAGGGTGTGGGCCCCCTAGCCTTGATTCTTTGCCAGTATTTTTTATTATTTCCAAAAGTAATCTCTGTGGAGTTTCAGGTCATTCCGAGAACTTTTGTTTCTGCACATAAATAACACCATGGCAATTCTGCTGAAAATAGCGTCATTCCGGGTTAGTTCCATTCAAATCATGCAAGTTAGAGTCCAAAACAAGGGCAAAAGTGTTTGGAAAAGTAGATACAACGGAGACGTATCAACACCCCCAAGCTTAAACCTTTGCTTGTCCTCAAGAAATTCAGTTGACAAACTGAAAGTGACAAAGGAAAACTTTTACAAACTCTGTTTTCTCTTGTTGTTGTAAATATGTAAAGCCAGTATTCAAGTTTTCAGCAATGATTATGAACTAACCATATTCACAATAACTCTTAGGTCTCATGTTTACTCATATCAATGGCATAATCAACTAGCAAGCAATAATAATAAATCTCGGATGACAACACTTTCTCAAAACAATCATAATATGATATAACAAGATGCTATCTCGCTAGCCCTTTCTAAGACCACAAAACATAAATGCAGAGCACCTTTAAAGATCAAGGACTGACTAGACATTGTAATTCATGGTAAAAGAGATCTAGCTAAGTCATACTCAATGTAAACTAATAGTAATGGATGCAAATGACAGAGGTGCTCTCCAGCGGGTGCTTTTTAATAAGAGGGTGATGACTCAACATAAAAGTAAATAGATAGGCCCTTCGCAGAGGGAAGCAGGGATTTGTAGAGGTGCCAGAGCTCGGTTTTTAAATAGAGATGAATAATATTTTGAGCAGTATACTTTCATTGTCAACATAACAACCAAGAGATGGCGATACCTTCCATGCTACACACATTATAGGCGGTTCCCAAACAGAATGGTAAAGTTTATACTCCCCCTCCACCAACAAGCATCAATCCATGGCTTGCTCGAAACAACGAGTGCCTCCAACTAACAATAGTCCCAGGGGGAGTTTTGTTTGCAATTATTTTGATTCGATTTGCATAAAGCATGGGACTAGGCATCCCGGTGACCAGTCATTTTCTCGTGAGTGAGGAGCGGAGTCCACTCCTCTTGACAATAACCCGCCTAACATGGAAGATACAGACATCCCTAGTTGATACATGAGCTATTCAAGAATACAAAACAGAATGTGTATTTGAAGCTTTGGAGTTTGGCACATACAAATTTACTTGGAACAGCAGGTAGATACCGTATATAGGTAGGTATGGTGGACTCATATGGAACAACTTTGGGGTTTATGGGATTGGATGCACAACCAGTATTCCCGCTTAGTACAGTTGAAGGCTAGAAAAATACTAGGAAGCGACCAGCTAGAGAGCGACAACAATCATGACCATGCATTAAAATTAATCAACATCGAATGCAAGCATGAGTAGGATATAATGCGCCATGAACATAAATATCGTAGAGGCTATGTTGATTTTGTTTCAACTACATGCGTGAACATGTGCCAAGTCAAGCCACTCGAATCGTTCAAAAGAGGATACCACCCCATCATACCATATCACAACCATTTTAATAGCATGTTGGCACGCAAGGTAAACCATTATAAGCTCCTAGCTAATTAAGCATGGAATAAGCAACTATAATCTCTAATTGTCATTGCAAACATGTTTATTCATAATAGGCTGAATCAAGAGCGATGAACTAATCATATTTACAAAAACAAGAGAGGTGGAGTTCATACCAGCTTCTCCCATCTCAATCAGTCCATCATATATCGTCATAATTGCCTTTCACTTGCAGGACCGAATGATGTGAATAATAATAACAGTGCACGTGCATTGGACTAAGCTGGAATCTGCAAGCATTCAATAAGCAGGAGAAGACAAGGCAATATGGGCTATTGGTTAAATCAACAATAATGCATATAAGAGCCACTTCAACAATTTAATTATGGTCTTCTCCTATTGACCCCCAAATAAAAGAAAACAAATAAAACTATTTACATGGGAAAGCTCCCAATAAGCAAAAGAAGAAAAGGAAATCTTTTTGGGTTTTCTTTTTAATCACTACTACAAACATGGAAATTAAAACTAGCTAGAAGCTACAACTAATTTTTTTGTTTTTTCTTAAGGGTTATCAAACACACAAGAAGACAGCATAAAAAAGAAATAAACTAGCATGGATATTACAATGAAAAATTATGAACACCGACAACTAGCAATGAGTGTGTGAACATGAATGTAATGTCAGTGAGAAATACGTACTCCCCAAGCTTAGGCTTTTGGCCTAAGTTGGTCTATGGCCACGGCTGGCCTGGCGGATATGCAAAGTTGTAACTGGGTCATACTATGATGCAGCAGTCATTGCATTGTGGGCTGCAGCTTGGAGGTGAGCTATCTCAGTGCCAGATATTCTCAAATATTCCAGAAAAAATCATATTTAAATTTCAGGGCATTTGGAGAACTTTTATTTTCGGGGTATTTTTATATTGCATGGATAATTCAGAAAACAGACAGAAATTAATTTTTCCTTTATTTAATACAAAAAATAGAAAGTAAAAAGAGGGTACAGAGGGTTGTGCTTTCTAACTTCATCCATCTCATGATCATCAAAAGGAATCCATTAACAAGGTTGATCAGGTCTTGTTAACAAACTCATTCTGAATAACATGGAACCGGAGAATTTTCGAATAACACTAGGTTACCTCAACTGGGATATGCACATCCCCAATAATAAGAATATCATATTTCTTCTTGACAGTAGGAAGAGGAAACTCAAAACCTCCAAAAATAATCGATGGAATTTTTCAAATAGAATTGATACTGTGGACTTGAGGTTGTTTCCTCGGAAAGTGTACCATATGCTCATTACCATTAACATGAAAAGTTACATTGCCTTTGTTGCAATCAATAACAGCCCCTGCAGTATTCAAAAAGGGTCTTCCAAGAATAATAGACATACTATCATCCTCGGGAATGTCAAGAGTAACAAAGTCCGTTAAAATAGCAACGTTTTCAACTACAACAAGCACATCCTCACAAATACCGACAGGTATAGCGGTTGATTTATCAGCCATTTGCAAAGATATTTCAGTAGGTGTCAACTTATTCAAATCAAGTCTACGATATAAAGAGAGAGGCATAACACTAACACCGGCTCCAAGATCACATAAAGTAGTTTTAACATAGTTTCTTTTAATGGAGCATGGTATAGTTGGTACTCCTGGATCTCCTAGTTTCTTAGGTATTCCACCTTTAAAAGTATAATTAGCAAGCATGGTGGAAATTTCAGCTTCTGGTATCTTTCTCTTGTTAGTAACAATATCTTTCATGTACTTAGCATACGGATTCATTTTAAGCATATCAGTCAAACGGATACGCAAAAATATAGGGCTAACCATCAGCAAAGCGCTCAAAATCCTCATCATCCTTTTTCTTGGATGGTTTGGGAGGAAAAGGCATGGGTTTCTGAACCCATGGTTCTCTTTCTTTACTGTGCTTCCTAGAAACAAAGTCTTTCTTATCATAACGTTGATTCTTTGATTGTGGGTTATCAAGATCAACAACAGGTTCAATTTCTATATCATTATCATTATTAGGTTGAGCATCAACATGAACATTATTATTAACATTATCACTAGTGTCATGTTCATTACCAGATTGTGTTTCAGCATCAGAAATAGAGATATCATTTGGATTCTCAGGTGTTTCAGCAATAGGTTCACTAGAAGCATGCAAAGTCCTATCATTTTTCTTTTTATTCCTTTAGAAGGACTAGGTGCATCTATATTATTTCTCTGAGAATCTTGCTCAATTCTCTTAGGGTGGCCTTCAGGATACAAAGGTTCCTGAGTCATTTTACCAGTTCCAGTAGCCACTCTAACAACATAGTCATTATTCTTACTATTCAATTCATTGAGCAAATCATTTTGAGCTTTAAGTACTTGTTCTACTTGAGTGGTGACCATAGAAGCATTTTTACTAATGAGTTTAAGTTCACCTTTAACTCTAGACATATAATCACCCAAGTGTTCAATCATATAAGAATTTTGTTTCAATTGTCTACCAAAATAAGCATTGAAGTCTTCTTGCTTAACCATAAAGTTATCAAACTCATCCAAACATTGGCTAGCAAACTTAGTAGGAGGGATTTCAGCTTTATCATAGCTATAGAGAGAATTTACCTTTACTACCTATGTCGGGTTATCAAGACCATGTGTTTCTTCAATAGGTGATGGATTAAAACCATATATTTCTTCAACAGGAGGTAAATTAAGACCATGTATTTCTTCAATAGGAGGTAAATTTTTGTCGGTGTACTAGAGTAGGGGTACCCTAGTATCCCGAACTCGTGCACGGGCAGTTGCAGCGCCCCGCGGCAAGGCTTGCCGAACGACCGCCAGGGTCCTCCGTGGGTTCCTTTGGAGCCATTCAAGAACAAAGCATTCAAGACGAAGAGACAAGGCCCCGGCAAGAGGAGCTTGCCGGGAAGGCCAACCACGGCACTTCGAGAAACTTGCCGCGATGCACCGCACGTCCCGGCAAGGTCCGGTGAGCGACAAGCTTCCGGACGCGACAAGACGACGACCCCGGCAAGGTACTTGCCGGGGGCCAGCTGCCACCCCATACCCGCGCTCCAGCTCACCCGCCCGCGTGTCGCCATGAGGCTTTCTCAGGGGCACGTGGCGGGAACCTGTGCAGCCAGGGGTACGCGGTGGCAAGCGGAGATGAAGAGAAGGCCATCGTGGCAAACGGTGGCGCTCCTAACGGTCACTTTTTGCACTGTTTAGGCCACTCAGACGGGCATTCAATGCCCTTGTCCCCTGCCGTCAGAGTTAGGTAGGGTGCACTGTGTCCACAGTAGCGGTAGCTGCACCTACCGCATCCTTTTCCATTTTTACCCTTCTAGTCTACGTTGCCACCTGTCGGTGACCCCTTGAAAGTATAAAAGGAGGCCCAAGCGCAACGTAGAAGGGGTTCGGCTCATTCGAAACACCAGAAACACTCCCACGCTCAGTCTGATAGCGTCCATCGCTCCTGAGCAAGGATTCAATACAATCAAACAAGCAGCAGTAGGGTTTTACGCATCCGTGCGGCCCAAAGCTGGGTAAAACTGCTCGCGGGTACTGCCTCGATCCGCTCTTTGTGCGGCCTCCGCCCCCCTCCGAACCGAAAGGGGCCCTGTCCCCATAGGTGTTGGTGGATCAGGTTCCCCGACATCTTTGGCGCGCCAGGTAGGGGGCGTCGAGATTGTGCGAACCCGATCCCGCGTGCACGCGAGCTAAATCTTCATCGTCTTCATCGACATGCCACCGAAGAAGAAGGATTCGGAGGCAGCTGTTCCGTCTGCGTTGCTTTCACCGCCTCTGGAGCAAACGGGTGGTGGAGTAGACGCCGGCGGAAAAATGGGCATCGACGAGGGAGCCCTCAGTGCGGCCAAGTCCAAGGACAAGGCGGCACATACCTCGGCGTCCATGTGCGCACCGCGCCCCTCTCAGGAGGCGCGGGACCAGCAGCGTCATGGCATCCGCAGCGCCATACGTCCGATGGGCCAAGATCAAGCTGGTGGTTCTCGTGGCGCTCAAGACCAACATGCACGTCAACATGCTGGCTCGAGCGAAGTACGGTCGCCTGGACGGGGCACTGCTCCTTCTAACGTGGTTAGGAGTCCGAGCACGCCCCACTCCTCGCACCGTTCACCTCCGCCACCCACCACTCCAGCAGAAGCCTTGGCGCGAGCTCAACTGCTCCTAGACTATCCTCCGACGGCGGACAAGACCGATGAATGGAGGGCCACTATCCAGAGCCTCATCGGCTTCGCCAACGGCGACACTGCGCGGCAACCAAGCACCTCGCTGCCGCGGCAGGACAGCCGGACGCGAGCCGATGGCAACAAGACCGGGGGAGGTGCGACTTCCATGCACTCTCCACTACGAAGGCCAAAATCGCCGACTCGCCAGGTCCACCCCGACAGCGGCTCCACCGCGTCGTCGGACCCACGAGCTCGTCGCGACCAGCGCCAAGTTCTTCATGATCGGCAACAAGAGGACGCTCGAACTCGCATCGAGCGCCGAAGAGAAGCGCGACGTCAGTCCAACAAGCGCGCTGGGCCCTCTGTTGACATGCATGCGCCAGGGGAACCAGGCGATCTGCCGTATGCGGTAGGTTGCCTTGCGTTCACTCGTGAGCTGCGGCAAGTCCAGTGGCCCGGCACAAAGAACTTCAAGCCAGATGTACCAGAGAAGTACGACGGCAAGACGCATCCGTCGGAGTTTCTCAGCATCTACACCATCGCGGTGCAGGCTGCCGGGGGACGGGACAACAAGATCCTTGCCAACTACTTCCCGCTGGTACTCAAGCCCAACGTCAGGTCCTGGCTCATGCACTTGCCGGACAATTCCATCTCATCTTGGGCAGATTTATGCCATCAGTTTGTCGGCGCCTTTACAGGCGGCCACAAGCCACATGGCCAAGAGAGCGATCTTCATCTGCTCGCCCAGAAGGAAGGAGAGCCACTGCGCAAGTACATCCAGAGATTCAGCCGTGTACAGCACAACATCCTAGACGTCCACCCCGCCGCGATCATCAGCGCGTTCCATCAGAACGTGCGAAACCGAAGGATGAGGGAGGAGATGGCGATGTGTAAGATCAGAGACGTCAGCGAGCTTTACGCCCTGGCCGACAAGTGTGCACGCGCTGAAGAGGGGAGGAGGCTCCCCGGAGAGAGTACAGGAGCAGGAGGATCCGACAGTGAGGATGCCGCCCCGACAAGGAAAGGCCGGCGGCGGAACAACAGAAGGAAAAAGGGCAAGGAAGTGCTAGCTGTCGAGCAGACCGGCAACGGAGGTGGCGCCAAGGAAACTAAGGATGGTGGCTCCGGCAAGGAGGCCCAGCCTGTGGCGGCCGCCGACAAGCAGGACAGCTCCGGCAAGCAGTATTGTAAGATTCACCGCACCAAGGGTCACGATCTCCAGAACTGCAAGAAAGTCAAACAGCTTGTTGAGCAACAGAAAGCTGAATATGAGCGACGCGACAAGGAGAAGGCCCAGGAAAGTGCTGGTGGATCCGGCAAGAAACGTCCCGGCCGAGGAGGACGCCGCGGCAAGGCCAAGCAGCGGCAAGGAGACAGACCTCCCCGCGGCCGCGACAAGGATGAAGACGACGACGATGATGAAGACGTGGATGATGATGAGGCCGATGAGCAGGAATTTCAGAAAGCTACAGAGGTCCTGTGCGTTGACGGTGGTGCTTCTCTGCATACTTCGCACCGCGAACTCAAGCAGTGGATGCGGGAGGTTAATGCAGCGGAACCATCCGTAGAGTCACGCAAGCCTCTGAAATGGTCCAGCACGCCTATCATCTTCGACATTGAGGATCATCCTGATCGCGTAATTGCGGTCGGGTGCTTGCCGATGTTGGTTTCACCAACTATCCGCAACCTCAAGGTCACGAAGATGCTAGTTGACGGCGGGGCCGGCTTGAACCTGATATCCTCCGCGGTCCTTCAGAAACTCCAGATCCCTGACAGCGAGCTCGAAGAGACCGGCACATTCCAAGGAGTCGACCCGGGAAGGAGCAAGCCGAAGGGGGAGATCACGCTGCCGGTCACATTTGGCAGCGAACTGAATTTCAGAACTGAGAAGGTCACATTTGACGTTGCCGATTTTCCATTGCCTTACAATGGGATCCTTGGCCGTCCAGCGCTTGCCAAGTTTATGGCAGCCTCTCACTATGCATACAACATGCTCAAGATGCCAGGCCCGATAAGTGTCATCTCTGTCCCCGGCGACAAGAAGGATGCCCTTATCTGCGCCGACAAGATCTACCGGGAAGCAGCAGCCGCAGCTGATCACAACACACTTGCCGCTGAAGCTCCCGGGGGGGAAGAAGAAGACCAAGTCTGGCAAGAGCTCTGATGCCCACTCCGGCAAGCGCACCTCTTCGGAGTGATGTGCTACCGTCGAGGACGCACGATCGAGCTCCACCGGCAAGTGCAAGAAGACGATGGCAGCTCCACCCGAGACCAAGAAGGTGTCCGCCAAGGAAGACGGCACTGGTGGTACCTTCACCATCAGTGCCACGCTTGACCCCAAATAGGAAAGCACGCTCATTGCTTTCCTGCGGGTGAATGTCGACGTGTTTGCATGGAAACCGTCTGATATCCCCGGTGTTCCCAGGAAAGTAATTGAGCACCACCTAGCCGTTTGTCCTCATGCTCGGCCCGTCAAGCAGAAAGTCAGGAAGCAAGCAGTGGAGCGCCAAGAGTTCGTTGCAGAAGAGATCAGGAAATTGGAAGCAGCAGGCCTTGTCAGAGGAGTGCTCCATCCCACGTGGTTGGCCAATCCTGTAGTCGTGCGCAAGGCGAACGGGAAATGGAGGCTTTGTATAGACTTCACTGATGTCAATAAAGCTTGTCCCAAAGATCCATTTCCCTTGCCGCGCATTGACCAGATTGTTGACTCCACAGCTGGATGTGATTTGCTTTCATTTCTTGATGCATATTCAGGATACCATCAAATCTTCATGGCAGAAGAGGATGAGGAAAAAACCGCATTTATCACCCCTTGCGGCACATACTGTTTTGTACGCATGCCCTTTGGGTTGAAGAATGCTGGTTCAACATTTTCAAGGGTAGTCCATGTCGCTTTTGAGCCACAGATACACAGAAATGTGGAAGCCTACATGAATGATATAGTGGTCAAGAGTAAGGACAAGGCTACCCTGATCCAAGATTTAGAAGAAACTTTTGCAAATCTGCACAAGATCAACCTCAAGCTCAACCCCGAGAAGTGCGTGTTTGGAGTCCCTTCCGGCAAGCTTCTCGGGTTCTTTGTGTCTCAGCGGGGAATTGAAGCCAACCCCGACAAGATCAAGGCCATCGAGCAGATTGAAGCACCGAAGCGCGTCAAGGATGTGCGAAGGCTTGCCGGTTGCGTGGCTGCTCTCAGCAGGTTTATCTCTAAGTCTGCTGAGCGCGCCCTGCCATTTTTCAAAATATTGAAAAAGGCAGGTCCAATGAAATGGACTCCGGAAGCGGAGGCTGCGCTGCAGGACTTGAAGAGATACCTGTCCTCCACTCCAACGCTTGTCGCACCTAAGCCGCAAGAGAAGTTGCTGCTATATATAGCGGCAACCAACCAAGTGGTTAGTGCTGCGTTAGTGGCGGAGAGGGAGGCAGATGATGAGCCAGCAACCACGGCAGTTCCATCCAGCGACAAGCAGGGGGCTTCGCCGACAAGCTCTGGTCCGGCAAACTCTTGTCCCGACAAAGATAGATCTGCGCAGACACACAACGAGGTGCAGAAGAAAATGGTGCAGCGCCCAGTTTACTTTGTCAGTTCCCTTCTGCAGGGAGCCAGATCAAGGTACTCTGGAGTGCAGAAGTTGCTTTTCGGCCTTCTCATGGCCTCGAGAAAGCTGCGCCATTACTTCTAGGCACATGAGATAACAGTTGTCACTCGCTTTCCGTTGAAGAGGATACTGCAAAATCCAGAAGCAACGGGCAGGACTGTCGAGTGGGCGCTGGAACTGTCAAGCTTTGGCCTCAAGTTTGAGAGCACTTCAACTATCCAAAGCAGAGCATTGGCAGAGTTCATAGCAGAGTGGACGCCAACCCCAGACGAAGAAATTCCAGAGACATGCATCCCCGTCAAAGAGACAAGCAAGGAGTGGCTGATGTACTTTGATGGTGCCTTATCGCTGCAAGGCGCCGGTGCAGGCGTGCTGCTTGTCGCACCCACCAGAGAGCACCTCAAGTACGTAGTCCAGATGCACTTTCCCAAAGAGCAAGCAACCAACAATACTGCAGAGTATGAAGGATTGCTTGCCGGTCTCAGAATCGCAGCAGACCTTGGGATCAAGAAGCTCATTGTCAGGGGTGACTCACAGCTTATCGTCCGCCAAGTGAACAAGAACTACCAGAGTCCGTTGATGGAAGCATATGTTGATGAAGTGAGTAAGCTAGAAGAGCACTTTGACGGCCTACAAATGGAGCATATCCCAAGAGCTCAGAATGATATTGCTGACGGCCTGTCAAAGTGGGCAGCACTAAAGTTACCTGTGGAACCAGGGATTTTTGTGCTCAAGCTGACTCAACCATCCATAACACCATCAACTGAACAAAGCAAGAAGAGGAAGTTGGTTTCTGGTGACTACTTTCCGGCAGAGCTCCCCGAAGCCGCCGCCAAGAAAGTCCCCAAGATCAACACCAAGGATGCTGAGGGGCAGTCTGCTCCGGCAAACCTTATGGTTTGCTCCGTCGAAGCATACGCTCCCGACAAGTTTTGCTCCGGCAAGCTTGCCGGGGAACATCAAGCTCCGGCAGGGCCGCAAGTCCTTGCCGTAGAAGCGGATGTTCCCGCAGCAGCAGATACGCCTTTAGTCCTTGTTGTCGAGCCACAAGCTCCAGCATGGGCACAGCAGATTGTCCATTTCCTTCAGACAGGAGAGCTTCCCGAAGAGCAAGAAGAAGCGGAAAGAGTAGCCCGGCAGTCAAGTATGTACAAGTTTGTCGACAACACACTGTACAGAATAAGACTCAGCGGTGTGAAATTGAAGTGTATTCGCCGGGAAGATGGACAACAACTGTTGGCAGAGATACATGGAGGCATATGTGGTCACCACATTGGCGCAAGGGCACTTGCCGGCAAGGCTTTCCGGCAAGGCTTCTTTTGGCCGACAGCCCTCCAGGATGCAACTGCACAAGTAACCAAGTGTGAAGCGTGCCGGTTCCATTCCAAACAGATACACCAACTAGCTCAAGCTCTCCAGATGATCCCTTTATCCTGGCCATTTTCGGTCTGGGGGCTCGACATCCTCGGCCCCTTCCCCCGAGCTGTCGGGGGCTTTGAGTACTTGTACGTCGCAATCGACAAGTTCACAAAGTGGCCGGAAGTGCAGCCAGTGAGGAAAGTGACAGCACAGTCAGAAGTCAAGTTCTTCAGGTCGATTGTTTGCCGTTTCGGGATCCCTAACAGGATCATCACCGACAACGGCACGCAATTCACGAGCCGCACCTTCATGCAGTACGTCCAAGACCTTGGCGCCAAGGTCTGCTTCGCTTCTGTTGCTCATCCGAGAAGCAACGGTCAAGCAGAGAGGGCAAATGCTGAAGTGCTGCGTGGGCTCAAGACCAGAACTTTCGACAGGCTGCACAAGTGCGGAAAGAACTGGATCGAGGAGCTGCCGGTGGTTCTTTGGTCAATCAGAACGACACCAAATCGAGCCACTGGCCAGACACCTTTCGCTCTAGTCTATGGAGCAGAGGCAGTTATCCCCACGGAACTCATATACGGGTCACCTCGAGTGCTCGCTTATGATGAGCTTGAGCAAGAGCAGCTGCGGCAAGACGACACGCTGCTCCTTGAGGAAGATCGTCTTCAGGCTGCTGTACGAGCTGCTCGATACCAGCAAGCTTTGCACCGCTATCATAGCCGCAAAGTTAAACCCAGAAGCTTCGAGGAAGGTGACCTTGTTCTTCGGCGCGTTCAATCCGCCAAGAATTCCAACAAGTTGACGCCGAAGTGGGAAGGCCCTTATCGGGTAAGACGAGTCACTAGGCCCGGCGCTGTCCGCCTTGAGACCGAAGATGCCATTCCGGTAAGCAACTCCTGGAACATAGAACATCTTCGTAAGTTTTACCCGTAGGGCGCGGTTGCCGGAAGCTTTTCCGGCAACCACCTTTTGTACAAGTCTTGCCGCTGTTGCATGTAATCCTTTGTACAAAGCCGGGCGCAGACCCCGTGCACCAGTAAAGTTCCTGTGCCCCGCACATCTTGTCAGCTTTTTTTATGCTATAATCCTTTTTCGCATATGTTATCTGACACTTTGTGCAGCACCAGACCCCGGTAAGCGATAGCGAGCCCAAGGCTCCATATCATTACTTTATTTCTCTGTTTCTTTCTCAAAAGAAGGAAGGTTCCCTCGCCCACAAGGTTTACCAGGGGGGAAGGAGAAGATAATGGTGTGGACCAGGTCGTTCAAGAAAGTTTCTCCTTGCCGGGAAGCAGACGACAGAAAAGCTAAGTTGCTAAAGCTTGAGCAATCAGTTTTTTAAGTTTTTGAGTTATCTCCCTTGAACGACCGCACTTTGTATGGAAAACCTGTGCGTGGAGGAACCAACTCGTAGCTAGTTGCGCCTTTACTTTGTTTCGAGTCCGCTCAACAACTTAAGTGAGCTGCTAGCGCCCTTACTTTGCTTCGAGTACGCTCAGCAACTTAAGTGAGCCGCTAGCGCCCTTACTTTGTTTCGAGTCCGCTCAACAACTTAAGTGAGCTGCAACTAGTTGCGACAAGGTTGCTTGTCGGTAGCGACCCCGCCAGCAGGCTGCTGAAGTTCCGCACTCGGCGCTCGCGGCAAGGGTGCCTGCGCCGGCAAGTTTCCCTAGAAAGTGTAGGGCAGAACCATACAAAGCCAAGAGTCAAGTAAAGGGAATAACATTGCAATCATTCCATAGAGCAAAGCTATATTACAAAAATAACTTGTCGCGCCTCTAATAAAGTGTTCCCGTGACATGACTGGCAGCGACAAGAAAAGAAGAAAACGGACGGCCTAATCTACGCGACCGCCGTCAACCCTTTTGACCTCGTTCACCCTATCCACAATGGGTGCGACGAGGGCCTTAAGTGCGTCAAGATCAGCGTCCGCCGGCAGCCTCTTGAGGATGTTGGTGAGGTTGAGGCCCGGATTGCGGAAGGCCACCTTCACCAGCACCTTCTCCAGAACTCCAGCACAAATCGAGCGTGACTCGTCGGCCAACTGCTTTGGGATCCGTTCCCGGAGTTGCTGGAGCGCCGCCGCCACGCCTTTGAAGAACAGAGTGAGCTTGGCGCTGGGTTGGAGGTTCTCGTCGGAGGAATACCCGAAGCCTTCCACCCCCAACTGCACCAGCTCCTCTTCAATGATCGCAGCAACGTTCACGAGGCCCTCCGTCCAGAGCGCCACGGTATCTCTGAGAAGATTCTGGGTTTCGGCGGCCCTCGCCAGCAGCGCATCGTTGGCCTTGATGTCTTTCTTCAAGTCTGCCTCCCGTTTCCTGGCGCTGTCCAACGTCTCCGTCAAGGTGGCCAGCTTCAGCGTCAGATCTGCGTTGGAATCCTTGGCGGCGCTCAGTTCCTTGCCCCTCTCGGCGAGTCGGCCCTGCAGCTCACCGTGGTCAAGGGCGTCCTTCTCGCGCTCCAGCTTGAGCGCGGCAAGCTCTTCGCCACCAACCTTCAGATCAGCTTCTAGCTGCGCCACCTTTGCCTCCAATTCTTTCTTGGCGGCCTCGACAGCCGCTGCCGCATCCTTTGCCTCTTGGAGCGTCCCGCCGAGTGCCCGTTCGCGCGCGGCAAGCTCCTCTTCGTGGCTGTCGAGGTTCACTTTCCGCTGAGTCAGCTCGCCTTCTCGCGCGTACAGCTTCTCGCCGGTGAGCCGCTCCTGCTCTTCAGCCTCAGCCTTCTCAAGGAGGAAGGCCTTCCGCTCCTCAGCAAGCTGCTCCCGCTCCTCCGCCAAGGCCCGGAGAGTTTCTTGGCGAAGACCCCAGAGCTCCTCCGCACGCTTCTCTATGTCCACGCTCGCCCTCGCGACAAGCGCTTCCCGGGACTCCAACTTGACTTGGCGGGCGCGATAGAGCGCCAGCAGCCTCCGCAGCAGCCGCTCCTCCTCAGGCTCGTCACTGCTGCTTCCCGGCGCGTCAACGATCGACAACCCGGCGGAGGCGAGCACCTCCCCATCCAAAACTTCTCCTTCCACCGGCGCCTTGGAGCTTGACGCCCAAGGGAGCTTGATGAAGATGCCCTCGCCAGCCTTCAGATAGGCGCCGGGCTGGGGCTCCTCGGAGCCTGACGCTGCGGCAGCGGCGGAGCGATCGGCGGTCGGTGCAGCGCCTGACGCTCCTGCGGCCTCAGGGCCGTCAGTGCGATCGCCAGATGCCCCGCCAGCTTCCTCGGCGGCAGCCTTGGCGGTCTCTTCACCGGCAGGCTCATCGGCACCAGCTCCGTCTTCGGCGGCCGCGGCATCATCAGTGTTGCCGCGCGCGTCCTCTCCGCCGCCCGCCTCGGTCTCCATCGGATCTGCGGAGGGTGGACCTGACGACCGGAGAAGAATGAGAAATCAAACAAGTATCCGAGAAGAGAAATCAGCAGAAGACTACAAGGAAAGTTTCGGGCAAGAAGGACTACCTGTGCTAGGATCTGCTGTCATGACCTCCACCACCGGCGGATCGTTAGCGCTGTCCCTTGCCGGAGACTCCTCCCTTGCCGGAGATCGCTTCCTTGCCGGAGAATGCTCCCTTGCCGGGGAGTCCGCCCTTGGCGGCGTAGTCGAAGCAGACGACAAGTCGGAGGAGATCACCATGCCCTCCTGATGAAGCTGTTCTGCTCCTGCACAAACAAACCAGTGATCAGATGTCAACAAAGGAAAAGAGCAACCACGCGCACCCAGAAGCAGAAAGTAAACCATATGCTTACGCTGGGGGCTACGCTGGGGGCTGCTCTGCGAAGTGATGGCCGGATCCGGCAAGGTGGTCTCGGGCGCGCCTCCTGTCGTTGCAGTGGGCTCATCCTCGATGACCACCACCTGAGCCTTGGCCCTCTTCGCCGCCCTCTGGGCCAGAGTCCTGAAAAGGGAGAGTCCAGGGTGGGTCAGATCAGATGCAAGACAAGATCGGCAAGTTGAAGAACTATGAGAACAAGCAAGGGAATCTTACTCTTCTTCTTCTTCCTCCTCGTCGGAGCTGAGCGCGGAGAGGTCGAAGTTTGGCCCACTTCCAGCGCGACGAGGTGGAGGGGTGGGATCCCTTGACCGCTTGGCGGGGGCTGCGGCGCCAGCCCGAGACGGCCCCGCTTCAGCTGTCGCTGCGGCGGGAGGCGCTCCCGCGGCAACCGTACTTGCCGCGATAGAGTGCGTCGCGTGATGCTGCGGCTGTTGGCCCACTTGCCGCCCTGCTACATCGCCGACCCTGCGGAGGCGCCTTCTTGGCTGCACTGGGGGCTGCGCTGCGGGCCCTGCTCGCGGCAAGCTCCTCGGAGATGGCGGGCCGCTCGCACCCTCGGCGGGCTCGTTCGACTCGGCGTCGGGCGCGGCGAGCTCTTCTTCCTCTTCGGGCTGCTCCCGTTCGGCAAGACTCATCGCCAACGCCGCGTCCGCTTCCTCCATGGTGAACCCGAATTCACCCGCGGCCGCGGCTGCCGCCGCCTCTTCCGCCCTGGTGGCGATGCGCTCCATCTCTTGATCAGTGGTGTCGCGGGTGAGGAGCTTCTTCTCGTCAGCATTGACCGCCACCTCCACTAGGCTGTCGAAGAACTGCTGCACGACATCGCCGGCGGGCTCTTGCCAAGTTGGAGCGATCCTGTGCGAGTCACACAACGGCATCATTGCGCAGATGCGGTCGCGCGAGGAGTTGTTACACAGAGGCACAACGCCTGCCGGCAACCTGAACCACTCGGGATGCTGCGGGTCGTGCTTGAATATTTCCTTAAGTATCCCGTCCAATTCTATGATGGTGAAATTGAAGTTGAGGCCGGGGCGCAACCTCATGATGTCTGTCGGGCCTCCAAATTCCCAGGCGAGTCTCCCCTTCGCCTGCAGAGGGGCAATGCGGCGGTGGAGGAAATCTGCGCCGACAGCTCCTACAGTCAACCCGGCAAGCCTGAGGCGCAAGATCCGGGTGGTGGCGATCTTCAACTTGTCATCGTCCGCGGACAGAGCGCTCCAATCATTGCCTCGCACTGCTGGGGCTTGGCGCAGGGCGGTGAACGGCTGCGGGTTCTCCTCTACAACCCAGCACCAGTTTGCTCTCCACTCATCCCACTTGCTGCGGAGCTCCCCCTCCAGATAGGTCTCCTTCTTGCCGGCTCGCGAGATCCAGGCGATTCCCCCGGCAAGGGTTTCCCCTCTCTCAACACGGGGCATGAAGAAATGGCAGAAGAGAGCTACGTTGGGTTAGACTCCGACAAAGTTTTCGCATAGATGGGCGAAAACTGCCATGGTCAAGACGGCGTTGGGGGTAAAATCAAGGAGGTGGAGCCCGTAGGTGTTCATGATATCACAAAAGAAATCAGAGAATGGCGGGCAGAGCCCGCAGTAGAAGAACACGGCAAAGAAAGGGTACCCGCCAACTGGAGCTTCTTGCGAGGTGATGGCGGAGAGTACCTTTGTGCGCGGATGCGCCCGTGTCTCCGTCGACCAGAAGAGATAGTACCACTCCCTCAGATCCTTTGCGGAGAGCTCGGGGAGGAAGGTGGCCCGCTCTTTCCGCAGCGCCTCAAGCCGCTGCGCTTCGGTCGACTTCACAGCTTTCGCGGCCTTCCCCTTTCTGGGCTTCGGAGCCATGGCGGAGGCGGTGGGGGAGATCGACGGCGCTGGTAGTGGCGGCGGCGACGGGAGCGGAGCGCTGCTCTCTTTCGACTTTGGAAGAGGAAGAGGGCGGCGGAGGTTTCTGAGATTGCAGCAGCGAATGACGAAGATAGGGGAAATACCCATGTTTCCCCTGCTTATAAGGAGGAGGGGGCGGACGTTGCGCTCTTTCCGAATAAAGAACCACCCACGATCTCCCCCACGACGCCGTGATTGACACGTGTCGTTGCGGGGGGTGCGGTGGATACGGAGTTAGATTCGGCATACCCCAGGCCCGCGCGTGCCCGTGCCCTGTTTTGGGCCTGGCCCAACAGCGCTCGGCACCGTGTATGGCCCAGGCCCGGGGGCTCCTGTCGGTGTACTAGAGTAGGGGTACCCTAGTATCCCGAACTCGTGCACGGGCAGTTGCAGCGCCCCGCGGCAAGGCTTGCAGAACGACCGCCAGGGTCCTCCGTGGGTTCCTTTGGAACCATTCAAGAACAAAGCACTCAAGACGAAGAGACAAGGCCCCGGCAAGAGGAGCTTACCGGGAAGGCCAACCACGGCACTTCGAGAAACTTGCCGCGATGCACCGCACGTCCCGGCAAGGTCCGGTGAGCGACAAGCTTCCGGACGCGACAAGACGACGACCCCGGCAAGGTACTTGCCGGGGGCCAGCTGCCACCCCATACCCGCGCTCCAGCTCACCCGCCCGCGTGTCGCCATGAGGCTTTCTCAGGGGCACGTGGCGGGAACCTGTGCAGCCAGGGGTACGCGGTGGCAAGCGGAGATGAAGAGAAGGCCATCGTGGCAAACGGTGGCGCTCCTAACGGTCACTTTTTGCACTGTTTAGGCCACTCAGACGGGCATTCAATGCCCTTGTCCCCTGCCGTCAGAGTTAGGTAGGGTGCACTGTGTCCACAGTAGCGGTAGCTGCACCTACCGCATCCTTTTCCATTTTTACCCTTCTAGTCTACGTTGCCACCTGTCGGTGACCCCTTGAAAGTATAAAAGGAGGCCCAAGCTCAACGTAGAAGGGGTTCGGCTCATTCGAAACACCAGAAACACTCCCACGCTCAGTCTGATAGCGTCCATCACTCCTGAGCAAGGATTCAATACAATCAGACAAGCAGCAGTAGGGTTTTATGCATCTGTGCGGCCCGAAGCTGGGTAAAACTGCTCGCGGGTACTGCCTCGATCCGCTCTTTGTGCGGCCTCCGCCCCCCTCCGAACCGAAAGGGGCCCTGTCCCCATAGGTGTTGGTGGATCAGTTTCCCCGAAAATTTTTAACATCTTCAGCTTTAATACCCTTTTCTTTCATAGATTTCTTTGCCTCTTGCATATCTTCAGGACTGAGAAATAGAACACCCCTTTTCTTCGGAGTTGGTTTAGGAATAGGCTCAGGAGCTGGTTCAGGAAGTGTCCAATTATTTTCATTTATCAACATATTATTCAATAGAATTTCAGCTTCATCCGGTGTTCTTTCCCTGAAAACAGAACCAGCACAACTATCCAGGTAATCTTTGGAAGTATCGGTTAGTCCATTACAAAATATATCAAGTATTTCATTTTTCTTAAGAGAATGATCAGGCAAAGCATTAAGTAATTGTAGAAGCCTCCCCCAAGCTTGTGGGAGACTCTCTTCTTCAATTTGCACAAAATTATATATGTCCCTTAAGGCAGCTTGTTTCTTATGAGCAGGGAAATATTTAGCAGAGAAGTAATAAATCATATCCTGGGGACTATGCACACAACCAGGATCAAGAGAATTAAACCATATCTTAGCATCACCCTTTAATGAGAATGGAAATATTTTAAGGATATAAAAGTAGCAAGTTCTCTAATCATTAGTGAACAGGGTGGCTATATCATTTAATTTAGTATTATGTTCCACAACCGTTTCAGATTCATGGCCATAAAAAGGATCAGATTCAACCAAAGTAATTATATCAGGATCAATAGAGAATTCATAATCCTTATCAGTAACAAAGATAGGTGAAGTAGCATAAGCAGGATCATATTTCATTCTAGCATTCAGAGTTTTTTGTTTTTAGGAATAGCTAATAATTTCTTAAGATCACTTCTATCATTGCAAGCAAGAAAGTCTCTTTTAGTTTCTTCATCCATAACATAGCCCTAGCAAGTTGTTCATCAAGAAATTCACCAAGTGGCACAGTAGTATCATGCATAGAAGTAGTTTCATCATAAGTATCATGCATAGCAGAAGTGGCATCATCAATAATATGCGACATATAAGAATTAATAGCAGAAGCAGGTTTAGGTGTCGCAAGCTTACTCAAAACAGAAGGTGAATCAAGTGAAGAGCTAGATGGCAGTTCCTTACCTCCCCTCGTAGTTGAGGGATAAATCTTGGTTTTTGGATCTCTCAAGCTCTTCTTAATGATAAGCAGATATAAATCCCAAGTGACTCACAGAATAGAGCTATGCTCCCTGGCAACGGCGCCAGAAAATAGTCTTGATAACCCACAAGTATAGGGGATCGCAACAGTTTTCGAGGGTAGAGTATTCAACCCAAATTTATTGATTCGACACAAGGGGAGCCAAAGAATATTCTCAAGTATTAGCAGCTGAGTTGTCAATTCAACCACACCTGGAAACTTAATATCTGCAGCAACGTGTTTAGTAGCAAAGTAATATGATAGTAGTGGTAACGGTAGCAAAAGATAACGATAGCAAAAGTAATATTTTTGGTGTTTTGTAGTGATGATAACAATAGCAACGCAAAAGTAAATAAGCGAAGAACAATATATGGAAAGCTCGTAGGCAATGGATCGGTGATAGAGAATTATGCCGGATGCGGTTCATCATGTAATAGTCATAACCTAGGGTGACACAGAACTAGCTCCAATTAATCAATGTAATGTGGGCATGTATTCCGAATATAGTCATACGTGCTTATGGAAAAGAACTTGCATGACATCTTCTGTCCTACCCTCCCATGGCAGCGGGGTCCTAGCAGAAACTAAGGGATATTAAGGCCTCCTTTTAATAGAGTACTAGACCAAAGCATTAACTCATAGTGAATACATGAACTCCTCAAACTACGGTCATCACCGGGAGTGGTCCCGATTATTGTCACTTCGGGGTTGCCGGATCATAACACATAGTAGGTGACTATAGACTTGCAAGATAGGATCAAGAACTCACATATATTCATGAAAGCATAATAGGTTCAGATCTAAAATCATGGCACCTGGGCCCTAGTGACAAGCATTAAGCATAGCAAAGTCATAGCAACATCAATCTCAGAACATAGTGGATACTGGGGATCAAACCCTAACAAAACTAACTCGATTACATGATAAATCTCATCCAACCAATAATGGTCCAACAAGCCTACAATGGAATTACTCACGCGCGGCGGTGAGCATCATGAAATTGGTGATGGAGGATGGTTGATGATGACGACAGCGCCGGATTCCCCTCTCCGAAGCCCCGAACGGACTCCAGATCAGCCCTCCTGAGAGAGTTTAGGGCTTGGCGGTGGCTCCGTATCGTAAAACATGATGAATCCTTCTCCTTATTTTTTTCTCCCCGAACACGAATATATGGAGTTGGAGTTGACGTCAGTGGAGCTCCAGGGGGCCCACGAGGCAGGGGGCAGGCGCCCCCACCCTCGTGGCTAGGGTGTGGGCCCCCTGGCCTTGATTCTTTGCTAGTATTTTTTATTATTTCCAAAAATAATCTCCGTGGAGTTTCAGGTCATTCCGAGAACTTTTGTTTCTACACATAAATAACACCATGGCAATTCTGCTGAAAACAGCGTCAGTCCGGGTTAGTTCCATTCAAATCATGCAAGTTAGAGTCCAAAACAAGGGCAAAAGTGTTTGGAAAAGTAGATACAACGGAGACGTATCAGCTGCTGACGACGTTAAGAACGTCTCACGAAGCAAAGTTGATGACTGCTACCTCTTGAGCACTGCGTTCGTTTTCCCCGAAGAGGAAGGGATGATGCAGCAAAATAGCGTAAGTATTTCCCTCAGTTTTTGAGAACCAAGGTATCAATCCAGTAGGAGGCTACGCGCGAGTCCCTCGTACCTGCACAAAACAAATAAATCCTCGCAACCAACGCAAATAGGGGTTGTCAATCCCTATAGGGCCACTTACGAGAGTGAGATCTGATAGATATGATAAAGATAATATTTTTGGTATTTTTGTGATAAAGATGCAAAGTAAAATAAAGGCAAAGTAAATAGCAAAGGAAATAAGTAAGTAGTAGGAGATTAATATCATAAAGATAGACCCAGGGGCCATAGGTTTCACTAGTGGCTTCTCTCGAGAGCATAAGTATTCTATGGTGGGTGAACAAATTACTGTTGAGAAATTGACAGAATTGAGCATAGTTATGAGAATATCTAGGCATGATCATGTATATAGGCATCACGTCCGAGACAAGTAGACCGACTCCTTCCTGCATCTACTACTATTACTCCACTCATCAACCGCTATCCAGCATGCATCTAGAGTATTAAGTTAAAAACAGAGTAACGCCTTAAGCAAGATGACATGATGTAGAAGGATAAACTCATGCAATATGATGAAAACCCCATCTTGTTATCCTCGATGGCAACAATACAATACATGCCTTGCTGCCCCTACTGTCACTGGGAAAGGACACCGCAAGATCGAACCCAAAGCTAAGCACTTCTCCCATTGCAAGAAAGATCAATCTAGTAGGCCAAACCAAACTAATAATTCGAAGAGACTTGCAAAGATAACCAATCATACATAAAAGAATTCAGAGAAGATTCAAATATTGTTCATAGATAGACTTGATCATAAACCCACAATTCATAGGTCTCAACAAACACACCGCAAAAAGAAGATTACATCGAATAGATCTCCACAAGAGAGGGGGGACATTATATTGAGATCCAAAAAGAGAGAAGAAGCCATCTAGCTACTAACTATGGACCCGTAGGTCTGAGGTAAACTACTCACACTTCATCGGAGGGGCTATGGTGTTGATGTAGAAGCCCTCCGTGATCGATGCCCCCTCCGGTGGAGCTCCGGAACAGGCCCCAAGATGGGATCTCGTGGATACAGAAAGTTACGGCAGTGGAATTAGGGTTTTGGCTCCGTATCTGGTCGTTTGGGGGTACGTGGATATATATAGGAGGAAGGAGGACATCAGTGGAGCAACAGGGGGCCCACGAGGGTGGAGGGCGCGCCTGGGGTGGTAGGCGTTCCCCCTACCTCGTGGCCTCCTCTTTTCTTTCTTGACGTAGGGTCCAAGTCTCTCGGGTCTTGTTCATTGAGAAAATCACGTTCCCGAAGGTTTCATCCGTTTGGACTTCGTTTGATATTCCTTTTCTTCGAAACCCTAAAATAGGCAAAAAACAGCAATTCTGGGCTGGGCCTCCGATTAATAGGTTAGTCCCAAAAATAATATAAAAGTGGATAATAAAGCCCAATAATGTCCAAAATAGTAGATAATATAGCATGGAGCAATCAAAAATTATAGATACGTTGGAGACGTATCAAGCATCCCCAAGCTTAATTCCTGCTCGTCCTCGAGTAGGTAAATGATAAAAACAGAATTTTTGATGCAGAGTGCTACTTGGCATAATTTTAATGTAATTCTTCTTAATTGTGGTATGAATATTCAGATCCGAAAGATTCAAGACAAAAGTTCATATTGACATAAAAATAATAATACTTCAAGCATACTAACTAAGCAATTATGTATTCTCAAAATAACATGGCCAAAGAAAGTTCATCCCTACAAAATCATATGGTTTAGTCATGTTTCATTTTCGTCACACAAGAATGTTCTCATCATGCACAACCCCGATGACAAGCCAAGCAATTGTTTCATACTTTAGTAATCTCAAACCTATAAACTTTCACGCAATATATGAGCGCGAGCCATGGACATAACACTATGGGAGGCATATAATATAATGAGGGGGTTATGTGGAGAAGACAAAAAGGAGAAAGTCTCACATCAACGAGGCTAATCAATGGGCTATGGAGATGCCCACCAATTGATGTTAACGCAAGGAGTAGGGATTGCCATGCAATGGATGCACTAGAGCTATAAATGTATGAAATCTCAACAAAAGAAACTAGTGGGTGTGCATCCAACTTGCTTGCTCACGAAGACCTAGGGCACTTGAGGAGGCCCATTGTTGGAATATACAAGCCAAGTTCTATAATGAAAAATTCCCACTAGTATATGAAAGTGACAAAACAAGAGACTCTCTAACATGAAGATTAAGGTGCTACTTTGAAGCACAAGTGTGGCAAAGGATAGTTAAATTGTCCCTTCTCTCTTTTTCTCTCATTTTTTGGGCCTTCTTTTTTTATGGCCTTTCTCCCCCTTTTTTTCTTTTCTTTTTTTTGGGCCTTCTCTCTCTTTTTTTCCTCACTTGGGACAATGCTCCAGAAAATGATGATCATCACACTTCTATTTATTTACAACTCAATGATTACAACTCGATACTAGAACAAAAGATGACTCTATATGAATGCCTCCGGCGGTGTACCGGGATATGCAATGGACCAAGAGTGACATGTATGAAAGAATTATGAATGGTGGCTTTGCCACAAATACTATGTCAACTACATGATCATGCTAAGCAATATGACAATAATGAATGTGTCATGATGAACGGAATGATGGAAAGTTGCATGGCAATATATCTCGGAATGGCTATGGAAATGCCATAATATGTAGGTATGGTTGCTGTTTTGAGGAAGATATAAGGAGGTTTATGTGTGAAAGAGTGTATCATATCACGGGGTTTGAATGCACTGGCGAAGTTTGCGCCAACTCTCAATGTGAGAAAGGGCAATGCACGGTACCGAAGAGGCTAGCAAGGATGGAAGGGTGAGAGTGCATATAATCCATGGACTCAACATTAGTTATAAAGAACTCACATACTTATTGCAAAAATCTACAAGTCATCAAAAACCTCGGTACTACGCGCATGCTCCTAGGGGGATAGATTGGTAGGAAAAGACCATCGCTCGTCCCCGACCGCCACTCATAAGGATGGCAATCAAATAACACCTCATGTTTCAAATTTGTTGCATAACATTTACCATACGTGCATGCTACGGGACTTGCAAACTTCAACACAAGTATTTCTCAATTTCACAACTACTCAACTAACACGACTTTGATATTATTACCTCCATATCTCAAAACAATCATCAAGCATCAAACTTCTCTTAGTATTCAAAACACTCTTAAGAAAATTTTACTAACTTTGAATACCTAGCATATTGTGATTTTAAGCAAATTACCATGCTCTTAAGACTCTCAAAATAATCTAAGTGGAGCATGATAGATCAATAGTTTCTATAAAACAAATCCACCACCGTGCTCTAAAATATATAAGTGAAGTACTAGAGCAAAAACATATAACTCAAAAGATATAAGCGAAGCACATAGAGTATTCTAACAAATTCCAAATCATGTATGGCTCTCTCAAAAGGTGTGTACAGCAAGGATTATTGTGGTAAACTAACAAGCAAAGACTCAAATCATACAAGACGCTCCAAGCAAAACACATATCATGTGGCGAATAAAAATATAGCTCCAAGTAAAATTACCGATAGAAGTAGACGAAAGAGGGGATGCCTTCCGGGGCATCCCCAAGCTTTGTCTTTTAGGTTTCCTTAGATTATCTTGGGGGTGCCATGGGAATCCCCAAGCTTAGGCTCCTTCCACTCCTTGTTCCATAATCCATCAAATCTTTACCCAAAACTTGAAAACTTCACAACACAAAACTTAAGGTAGAAAATCTCGTGAGCTCCGTTAGCGAAAGAAAATAAAAGACCACTTCAAGGTACTGTGATGAACGCATTATTTATTTATATTGGTGTTATACCTACTGTATTCCAACTTCTATATGGTTTATAAATTATTTTACTAGCCATAGATTCATCAAAATAAGCAAACAACACACGAAAAACAGAATATGTCAAAAACAGAACAGTCTGTAGTAATCTGTAGCTAGCGCAAGATCTGTAACCCCAAACATTCTAAAATAAATTTCTGGGCGCGAGGAATATATCTATTAATCATATGCAAAAAGAATTAACTAAATAGCACTTTCCAAATAAAAATGGCAGCAGTTCTCGTGAGTGCTAAAGTTTCTGTTTTTTACAGCAAGTTCAACAAGACTTTCCCCAAGTCTTCCCAACGGTTCTACTTGGCACAAACACTAATTAAACACAAAAAACACAACCAAAACAGAGGATAGATAAATTATTTATTACTAAACAGGAGCAAAAAGCAAGGAATAAAAATAAAATTGGGTTGCCTCCCAACAAGCGCTATCGTTTAACGCCCCTAGCTAGGCATAACAAGCAAGAATAGATCTAGGTATTGCCATCTTTGGTAGGCAATCCATAAGTGGCTCTCATAATAGATTAATAAGTTAATTTAATTTTCTTTCTAGGAAAGTGTTCCGTGCCTTTCCTTAATAGAAATTGGAATCTAATATTTCCTTCCTTCATATCAATAATTGCACCAATCGTTCTAAGGAAAGGTCTACCAAGAATAATAGGACATGAAGGATTGCAATCTATGTCAAGAACAATAAAATCTACGGGCACATAATTCCTATTTGCAACAATAAGAACATCATTAATTCTTCCCATAGGTTTCTTAATAGTGGAATCCGCAAGGTGCAACTTTAAAGAGCAATCATCAAAATCACGGAAACCTAACAAATCACACAAAGTCTTTGGAATCGTGGAAACACTAGCACCCAAATCACATAAAGCATAGCATTCATGATATTTAATTTTAATTTTAGTAGTTGGTTCCCACTCATCATAAAGTTTTCTAGGGATAGAAACTTCCAATTCAAGTTTTTCTTCATAAGATTGCATCAAGGCATCAACGATATGTTTAGTAAACGCTTTATTTTGACTATAAGCGTGAGGAGAATTTAGCACGGATTGCAACAAGGAAATAAAATCAATAAAAGAGCAATTTTCATAGTTAAATTCCTTGAAATCCATAATAGTGGGTTTATCAACATCTAGGGTTTTAATTTCCTCAATCCCACTTTTATCAAATTTAACATCAAGATCAACAAATTCCGAATTCTTAGAACGCCTTCTAGGTAAAGGTGGATCATATTCAGTCCCATCATTATCAAGATTCATAATTCAAAACAAAGATTTAATAGGGGACACATCAATAACTTTTATATCTTCGTCTTTATTTTCATAGGAACTAGAAGAACACGCTCTTATAAAGGCATCTTTCTTAGCACACATCCTAGCGGTTCTTTCTTTGCACTCATCAATGGAAATTCTCATGGCTTTGAGAGACTCATTGATATCATGCTTAGGTGGAATAGATCTAAGTTTCAAAGAATCAACATCAAGAGAAATTCTATCAACGTTCCTAGCCAAATCATCAATTTTAAGAAATTTTTCTTCAATCATATCATTAAAATTCTTTTGCGAAGTAATAAATTCTTTAATATTAGATTCAAAATCAGAGGGCATATTATTATGATTTCCATAAGAATTGTTGTAGGAATTACCATAATTATTAGAGGGATTACTAGGATAAGTCCTAGGATTGAAATTTCCTCTATACGCGTTGTTACCAAAATTGTTCCTACCAACAAAATTCACATCCATAGATTCATTATTATTCTCAATCAAAGTAGACAAGGGCATATCATTAGGATCAGAAGAAACACTCTTATTAGCAAATAATTTCATAAGTTCATCCATCTTTCCACTCAAAACATTAATTTCTTCTATCGCATGCACCTTTTTATTAGTAGATCTTTCAGTATGCCATTGAGAATAATTAACCATAATATTATCTAGGAGTTTAGTAGCTTCTCCTAAAGTGATTTCCATAAAAGTGCCTCCCGCGGCCGAATCTAAAAGATTTCTAGAAGCAAAATTCAATCCGACATAAAAATTCTAAACAATCATTCACAAATTTAAACCATGAGTAGGGCAATTACGTATCATTAATTTCATTATCTCCCAAGCTTGTGCAACATGTTCATGATCAAGTTGCTTAAAGTTCATAATATCGTTTCTAAGAGAGATGATCTTAGCGGGAGGAAAATACTTAGAGATAAAAGCATCTTTGCACTTGTTCCATGAATCGATACTATTTTTAGGCAAAGACGAAAACCAAGCTTTAGCACGATCTCTAAGCAAAAAAGGAAATAGCTTCAATTTAACAATATCATTATCCACATCTTCCTTCTTTTGCATGTCACACAAATCAACGAAGCTATTTAGATGGGTAGTGGCATCTTCACTAGGAAGGCCGGAAAACAGATCTTTCATGACAAGATTCAGCAAAGCAGTATTAATTTCACAAGATTCAGCATCGGTAAGAGGAGTAATCGGAGTGCTGATAAAATCATTGTTGTTGGTATTGGTGAAGTCACACAATTTAGTATGATCTTGAGCCATCATGACAAGCAAGCAAACTAACCCACAAGCAAACAAAAAGCAAGCAGGCAAAAATAGGCAAATAGAGAAAGAGAGGGAGGATAGAGGGAGAGAGGGCAAATAAAACGGCAAGGGTGAAGTGGGGGAGAGGAAAACGAGAGGCAAATGGAAAATAATGTAATGCGGGAGATAAGGGTATGTGATGGGTACTTGGTATGTTGACTTTTGCGTAGACCTCCCCGGCAATGGCGCCAGAAATCCTTCTTGCTACCTCTTGAGCACTGCGTTGGTTTTCCCCGAAGAGGAAGGGATGATGCAGCAAAGTAGCATAAGTATTTCCCTCAGTTTTTGAGAACCAAGGTATCAATCCAGTAGGAGGCTACGCGCGAGTCCCTCGTACCTGCACAAAACAAATAAATCATCGCAACCAACGCAAATAGGGGTTGTCAATCCCTATAAGGCCACTTACGAGAGTTAGATCTGATAGATATGATAAAGATAATATTTTTGGTATTTTTGTGATAAAGATGCAAAGTAAAATAAAGGCAAAGTAAATATCAAAGGAAATAACTAAGTAGTAGGAGATTAATATGATAAAGATAGACCCAGGGGCCATAGGTTTCACTAGTGGCTTCTCTCGAGAGCATAAGTATTCTACGGTGGGTGAACAAATTACTGTTGAGCAATTGACAGAATTGAGTATAGTTATGAGAATATCTAGGCATGATCATGTATATAGGCATCACGTCCGAGATAAGTAGACCAACTCCTGCCTGCATATACTACTATTACTCCACTCATCGACCGCTATCCAGCATGCATCTAGAGTATTAAGTTAAAAACAGAGTAACGCCTTAAGCAAGATGACATGATGTAGAAGGATAATTCATGCAATATGATGAAAACCCCATCTTGTTATCCTCGATGGCAACAATACAATACATGCCTTGTTGCCCCAACTGTCACTGCGAAAGGACACCGCAAGATTGAACCCAAAGCTAAGCACTTCTCCCATTGCAAGAAAGATCAATCTAGTAGGCCAAACCACACTAATAATTCAAAGAGACTTGCAAAGATAACCAATCATACATAAAAGAATTCAGAGAAGATTCAAATATTGTTCATAGATAGACTTGATCATAAACCCACAATTCAACGGTCTCAACAAACATACTGCAAAAAGAAGATTACATCGAATAGATCTCCACAAGAGAGGGGGAGAACATTGTATTGAGATCCAAAAAGAGAGAAGAATCCATCTAGCTACTAACTATGGACCCGTAGGTCTGAGGTAAACTACTCACACTTCATCGGAGGGGCTATGGTGTTGATGTAGAAGCCCTCCGTGATCGATGCCCCCTTCGGCGGAGCTCCGGAATAGGCCCCAAGATGGGATCTCGTGGATACAGAAAGTTACGGCGGTGGAATTAGGGTTTTGGCTCCGTATCTGATCGTTTGGGGGTACGTGGATATATATAGGAGGAAGGAGTACGTCGGTGGAGCAACAGGGGGCCCACGAGGGTGCAGGGCGCACCTGGGGGGTAGGCGCGCCCCCTACCTTGTGGCCTCCTCTTTTCTTTCTTGACGTAGGGTCCAAGTCTCCTGGGTCTTGTTCGTTGAAAAAATCACGTTCCCGAAGGTTTCATTCCATTTGGACTCCGTTTGATATTCCTTTTCTTCGAAACCCTAAAACAGGCAAAAAACAGCAATTCTAGGCTGGGCCTCCGGTTAATAGGTTAGTCCAAAAAATAATATAAAAGTGGATAATAAAGCCCAACAATGTCCAAAACATTAGATAATATAGCATGGACCAATCAAAAATTATACATACGTTGGAGACGTATCAATGACTACTCTATAGTTCAGTGTGCCATGCTTTACGGCTTAGAACCGGGACTTCAACGACGTTTTGAACGTCATGGAGCATATGAGATGTTCCAGGAGTTGAAGTTAATATTTCAATCAAATTCCCAGATTGAGAGATATGGAGTCTCCAATAAGATATATAGCTACAAAATGGAGGAGAATAGTTCTATCAATGAACATATACTCAGAATGTCTGGGTACCACAACCACTTGACTCAGCTCGGAGTTAATTTTCCTGATGATAGTCTCATTGACAGAGTTCTTCATTCACTGCCACCAAGCTGCAAGAGCTTCGTGATGAACTATAATATGCAAGGGATGGATAAGACAATTCCTGAGCTCCTCGGAATGCTAAAGGTTGCGGAGGTAGAAATCAAGAAGGAGCATCAAGTGTTGATGGTCAACAAGACCACAAGTTTCAAGAAGAAGGGCAAAGGGAAGAAAGGGAACTTCAAGAAGAACAGAAAGCGAGTTGCTGCTCAAGTGAAGAAGCCCCAAGTCTGGACCTAAGCCTAAGACTGAATGCTTCTACTGGAAAGGGACTGGTCACTGGAAGCGAAACTACCCCAAGTATTTGGAGGATAAGAAGGATGGCAAAGTGAAAGGTATATTTGATATACATGTTATTGATGTGTACCTTACTAATGCTCGCAGTAGCGCTTGGGATTTGATACTGGTTCTATTGCTAATATTTGAAACTCGAAACAGGGGCTACGGATTAAGCGAAGATTGGCTAAGGACGAGGTGATGATGCACGTGGGAAATGGTTCCAAAGTCGATGTGATCGCCGTCGGCACGCTACCTCTACATCTACCTTCGGGATTAGTTTTAGACCTGAGTAATTGTTATTTGGTGCCAACATTAAGCATGAACATTATATCCGGATCTTGTTTGATGCAAGACGGTTATTCATTTAAATCAGAGAATAATGGTTGTTCTACTTATATGAGTAATATCTTTTATGTCCATGCACCCTTGATGAGTGGTCTATTTTTACTAAATCTTGATAGTAGTGATACACATATGCATAGTATTGAAGCCAAAAGATATAAGTTTAATAATGATAGTGCAACTTATTTGTGGCACTGCCGTTTGGGTCATATTGGTGTAAAGCGCATGAAGAAACTCCATGCTGATGGACTTTTGGAATCACTTGATTATGAATCACTTGATGCTTGCGAACCATGCCTCGTGGGCAAGATGACTAAGACTCCGTTCTCCAGAACAATGGAACGACCAACAGACTTATTGCAAATAATATGTACTGATGTATGTGGTCCGATGAGTGTTGATGCTCGTGGAGGGTATCATTATTTTCTGACCTTCACAGATGATTTGAGTAGATATGGGTATATCTACTTGATGAAACATAAGTCTGAAACATTTGAAAAGTGCAAAGAATTTCAGAGTGAAGTGGAAAATCATCATAACAAGAAAATAAAGTTTCTATGATCTGATCGTGGAGGAGAATATTTGAGTTACGAGTTTGGTATTCATTTGAAACAATGTTGAATAGTTTTGCAACTCATGCCACCTGGAACACCACATCTTAATGGTGTGTCCTAACGTCGTAACCGCACTTTATTAGATATGGTGCGATCTATGATGTCTCTTACTGATTTACCGCTATCGTTTTGGGGTTATGCTTTAGAGATGGTAGCGTTCACGTTAAATAGGGCACCATCAAAATCCGTTGAGACGACACCTTCTGAACTGTGGTTTGGCAAGAAACCCAAGTTGTCGTTTCTTAATGTCTGGGGCTGCGATGCTTATGTGAAAAAGCTTCAACCTGGTAAGCTCGAACCCAAATCAGCGAAATGGGTCTTCATATGATACCCAAAAGAGACTGTTGGGTACACTTTCTATCACAGATCCGAAGGCAAGATATTCGTTGCTAAGAATGCATCCTTTCTAGAGAAGGAGTTTCTCTCGAAAGAAGTGAGTGGGAGGAAAGTAGAACTTGATGAGGTAATTGTACCTGCTCCCTTATTAGAAAGTAGTTCATCATAGAAATCAGTTCCAATGATTCCTACACCAATTAGTGAGGAAGCTAATGATTATTATAATGAAACTTCTGATCAAGTTACTACCTAACCTCGTAGGTCAACTAGAGTGGTACGGTAATCCTGTTCTGGAAGTCATGTTACTTGACCATGACGAACCTACGAACTATGAGGAAGCAATGATGAGCCCGAATTCTGCAAAATGGCTTGAGGGCATGAAATCTGAGATGGGATCCATGTATGAGAACAAAGTATGGAGTTTGGTTGACTTGCCCATTGATCGGCAAGCCATAGAGAATAAATGGATCTTCAACAAGAAGATTAACGCTGACGGTAATGTTACTATCTACAAAGCTCGACTTGTTGCGAAAGGTTTTCGACAAGTTCAAGGAGTTGACTACGATGAGACCTTCTCACCCGTAGCGATGCTTAAGTCCATCCGAATCATGTTAGCAATTGCCGCATTTTATGATTATGAAATTTGGCAAATGGATGTCAAAACTACATTCTTTAATGGATATCTTAAATAAGAGTTGTATATGATGCAACCAGAAGGTTTTGTTGATCCAAAAGGTGCTAACAAATTGTGTAAGCTCCAGCGATCCATTTATGGACTGGTGCAAGCATCTCGGAGTTGGAATATATGCTTTGATAGTGTGATCAAAGCATATGGTTTTATACAGACTTTTGGAGAAGCCTGTACTTACAAGAAAGTGAGTGGGAGCTCTGTAGCATTTCTGATATTATATGTGGATGACATATTGTTAATCGGAAATGATACTGAATTTCTGAATAGCATAAAAGGATACTTGAATAAGAATTTTTCAATGAAAGACCTCGGTGAAGCTTCTTATATATTGGGCATCAAGATCTATAGATATAGATCAAGACACTTAATTGGACTTTCACAAAGCACATACCTTGATAAAGTTTTGAAGAAGTTCAAAATGGATCAAGCAAAGAAAGGGTTCTTGCCTGTGTTACAAGGTGTGAAGTTGAGTCAGACTCAATGCCTGACCACTGCAGAAGATAGAGAGAAAATTAAAGTCATTCCCTATGCTTCAGCCATAGGTTCTATCGTGTATGCAATGTTGTGTACCAGACTTGATATGTGCATTGCTAATAGTTTAGCAGGGAGGTACCAAAGTAATTCAGGAGTGTATCACTGGACAGTGGTCAAGAACATCCTGAAATACCTGAAAAGGACTAAGGATATGTTTCTTGTTTATGGATGTGACAAAGAGCACATCATAAATGGTTACATTGATGCAACCTTTGACACTGATCCTGATGACTCTAAGTCACAAAGCGGATACATATTTTTATTGAATGGTGGAGCTGTCAGTTGGTGTAGTTCGAAGTAGAGTGTCGTGACGGGATCTACGTGTGAAGCGGAGTACATAGCTGCTTCGGAAGCAGCAAATGAAGGAGTCTGGATGAAGGAGTTCATATCCGATCTAGGTGTCATACCTAGTGCACCCGGGTCTAATGAAAATCTTTTATGACAATACTGGTGCAATTGCCTTGGCAAAGGAATCTAGATTTCACAAGAGAACCAAGCACATCAAGAGACGCTTCAATTCCATCCGCGATCAAGTCAAGGAGGGAGACATAGAGATTTGCAAGATACATACGGATCTGAATGTTGCAGACCTGTTGACTAAGCCTCTCTCACGAGCAAAACATGATCAGCACCAAGACTCCATGGGTGTTAGAATCATTACTATGTAATCTAGATTATTGACTCTAGTGCAAGTGGAAGACTGAAGGAAATATGCCCTAGAGGCAATAATAAAGTTGTTATTTATATTTCCTTATATCATGATAAATGTTTATTATTCATGCTAGAATTGTACTAACCGAAAACTTAGTACATGTGTGAATACATAGACAAACATAGTGTCACTAGTATGCCTCTACTTGACTAGCTCATTAATCAAAAGATGGTTAAGTTTCCTAACCATAGACATGAGTTGTCATTTGATGAATGGGATCACATGATTAGAGAATGATGTGATTGACTTGACCCATCCGTTAGCTTAGCACTATGATCATTTAGTTTATTGCTATTGCTTTCTTCATGACTTATACATGTTCCTATGACTATGAGATTATGCAACTCCCGAATACCGGAGGAACACTTAGTGTGCTATCAAACGTCACAACATAACTGGGTGACTATAAAGATGCTCTACATGTGTCTCCAATGGTGTTTGTTGAGTTGGCATAGATCGAGATTAGGATTTGTCACTCCGTGTATTGGAGAGGTATCTTTGGGCCCTCTCGGTAATGCACATCACTATAAGCCTTGCAAGCAATGTGACTAATGAGTTAGTTGCGGGATGTTGCATTACGGAACGAGTAAAGAGACTTGCTGGTAACGAGATTGAACTAGGTATTGAGAAACTGACGATCGAATCTCGGGCAAGTAACATACCGATGACAAAGGGAATAATGTATGTTGTTATGCGGTTTGACTGATAAAGATCTTTGTAGAATATGTAGGAACCAATATGAGCATCCAGGTCCCCCTATTGGTTATTGACCGGAAGTGAGTCTTGGTCATGTCTACATAGTTGTCGAACTCGTAGGGTCCGCACGCTTAACATCCGATGACGATCGGTATTATGAGTTTATGTGTTTTGATGTACCGAAGGTAGTTCGGAGTCCCGGATGTGATCATGGACATGACGAGGAGTCTCGAAATGGTCGAGACATAAAGATTGATATATTGGAAGGCTATGTTTGGACACTGGAATGGTTCTGGATGAGTTCGGGCATTTTCCGGAGTACCGGGAGGTTACCAGAACCCCCCCGGGGAGTCAATGGGCCTTATTGGGCCTTAGTGGAAGAGAGGAGGAGGCGGCCAGGTGGAGGGCGCGTCCCCCAAGCCCAATCCGAATTGGGGTGGGGGCCGGCCCCCTTTCCTTCTCTCCCTCTCCCTCTTCCTTCTTCTCCTATTCCAAGTAGGAAGGGGGGAACCTAATCCAACTGGGAGTAGGACTGCCCCCCTTGGGCACGCCCTATGAGGGCCGACCCTCTCCTCCTCCCCCTTTATATACGGGGGAGGGGGGCACCCCATAGACACACTAGTTGATTGTTTAGCCGTGTGCAGTGCCCTGCTACCTCTTGAGCACTGCGTTGGTTTTCCCTTGAAGAGGAAATGGTGATGCAGTAGAGCAGCGTAAGTATTTCCCTCGGTTTTCGAGAACCACGGTATCAATCCAGTAGGAGGCCACGCACGAGTCCCTAGCACCTACACAAACAAATAAACTCCTCGCAACCAACGCGATAAAGGGGTTGTCAATCCCTTCACGGTCACCTACGAGAGTGAGATCTGATAGATATGTTAAGATAATATTTTTTGGTATTTTCATGATAAATAGAAATAAAGATGCAAGTAAAATAAATGGCAAAGGAAATAACTAAGTATTAGAAGATTAATATGATGGAAAATAGATCCGGGAGCCATAGGTTTCACTAGTGGCTTCTCTCGAGAGCATAAGTATTACGGTGGGTGAACAAATTACTGTTGAGCAATTGGCAGAATTGAGCATAGTTATGAGAATATCTAGGTATGATCATGTATATAGGCATCACGTCCGAGACAAGTAGATCGACTCCTATATGCATCTACTACTATTACTCCACACATCGACCGCTATCCAGCATGCATCTAGAGTATTAAGTTCAAGAGAACAGAGTAACGCTTTAAGCAAGATGACATGATGTAGAGGGATAAACTCATGCAATATGATATAAACCCCATCTTGTTATCCTCGATGGCAACAAAACAATACGTGCTTTGCTTCCCCTACTATCACTAGGGAAGGACACCGCAAGATTGAACCCAAAGCTAAGCACTTCTCCCATTGCAAGAAAGATCAATCTAGTAGGCCAAACCAAACTGATAATTCAAAGAGACATGCAAAGATAACCAATCATACATAAAAGAATTCAGAGAAGATTCAAATATTGTTCATAGATAAACTTGATCATAAACCCACAATTCATCGGTCTCAACAAACACACCACAAAAGAAGATTACATCGAATAGATCTCCACAAGAGAGGGGGAGAACTTTGTATTGAGATCCAAAAAGAGAGAAGAAGCCATCTAGCTAATAACTATGGACCCGTAGGTCTGAAGTAAACTACTCACACTTCATCGGAGGGGCCATGGTGTTGATGTAGAAGCCCTCCATGATCGATACCCCCTCCGGCGAAGCTCCGAAAAAGGCCCCAAGATGGGATCTCATGGATACAGAAAGTTACGGCGGTGGAATTAGGGTTTTGGCTCCGTATCTGGTAGTTTAGGGATATGCAGGTATATATAGGAGGAAGGAGTACATCGGTGGAGCAACGTGGGCCCCACGAGGGTGGAGGGCATGCCTGGGGGGTAGGCGCGCCCCCCTACCTTGTGCCTTCCTGGTTGATTGCTTGACGTAGGGTCCAAGTCCTCTGGATCATGTTCATTCCAAAAATCACGTTCCCGAAGGTTTCATTCCGTTTGGACTACGTTTGATATTCTTTTTTTGCCAAACCCTAAAATAGGCAAAAAAAACTGCAATTCTAGGCTAGGCCTCCGGTTAATAGGTTAGTCCCAAAAATAATATAAAAGTGTATAATAAAGCCCAATAATGTCCAAAATAGGATATAATATAGCATGGAACAATCAAAAATTACAGATACGTTGGAGACGTATCAAGCATCCCCAAGCTTAATTCCTGCCCGTCCTCGAGTAGGTAAATGATAAAAACAGAATTTTTGATGTGGAATGCTACTTGGCATAATTTCAATGTAATTCTCTTAATTGTGGTATGAATATTCAGATCCGAAAGATTCAAGGCAAAAGTTTAATATTGACATAGAAATAATAATAAAACTTCAAGTATACTAACTAAGCAATTATGTCTCCCAAAAATAACATGGCCAAAGAAAGTTATCCCTACAAATTCATATAGTCTGGCTATGCTCCATCTTCACCACACAAAGTATTCAAATCATGCACAACCCCGATGACAAGCCAAGCAATTGTTTCATACTTTTGGTGTTCTCAAACTTTTTCAATCTTCACGCAATACATGAGCGTGAGCCATGGACATAGCACTATAGGTGGAATAGAATGGTGGTTGTGGAGAAGACAAAAAGGGAGAAGATAGTCTCGCATTAACTAGGCGTATCAACGGGCTATGGAGATGCCCATCAATAGATATCAATGTGAGTGAGTAGGGATTGCCATGCAACGGATGCACTAGAGCTATAAATGTATGAAAGCTCAACAAAAGAAACTAAGTGTAGCGACCCGACCCGAATGGATCAAGTCTCTGTGCTTTCGTGTCATCCCTAGATAGGTATGCTGACACACACAGTACTCGAAGGATTTATAACAGAGGTAAATCACATGTATAAAGTAACATAAAAACTATTACCTCAATCCAAAATATAGCGGAAGCAACAAGGTTGTGGATTCCCATCAACACCAACGGCAAAGTTGAGTATAGGAAATCGTAACCCTAACGTACCACTTACTCGTCGTCTGAAAAGTCTGCAACATGAAAAGTTGCAGCCCGAAAACGGGTCAGCACATGGAATATGCTGGCAATGTAACACATAGAGAGTAACGAAAGAATAGGCTATACTACATGCATATATGGCTGGTGGAAAGCTCTATGATTTCAGTTTTTGCGAAAAGCCAATTTTTCCCTACATCAAAGGAATAAGATTTATTTAACTATCATGGTGGTTGTTAAACATTGAGAATGGTTGACAGCATCCTCAATCCCAATTAGAAGTACTCATTAAACCCAAACAAATTATAATAAGTAACGTGTTGAGATCAACAGGATAATCCAAGAACTAGATACTCAAAATGTCCATAACCGGGGACACGGCTAATCATGATTAGTTTGTTACTCTGCAGAGGTTTGCGCACTTTTCCCCACATGACTCGATCGCCTCCATTTGTTTTCTCGCACTACATGGTGTTTGAGAAACGGATGACCGAGACATAGTCTTTCAGAAGCACTAGCACCTTACATGTGGGGTAGACCGGTACACCTACATCCCCTACATCTGCTAGTCCACCCCGTAAGAGTTCGCACAACTTAGTCAACTATGCTAGAGCCCATAGTAGCATGTGGCTGCACACGGAAGTTTCTAGCATGAAAGATCTTATGATCCCTTAGAGCCTGGGTGGCGGTCCAAAAAAAAACAGGCAAGTCCTGATAGACATCAGGTGCCTCAATCCACCCAGATGTGTGTTTAGGTTGCCACCTTAGATAAGCCATTAAT
>NC_041388.1:666135941-666165546 GCF_002162155.2 Triticum dicoccoides | reverse complement strand
GGAGAGGAGAGGAGAGGTGTTGGTTTGATGTGTTTAGAGGGGGGGTGCTTGGGTATTTATATTGGGGAGGGGAGGGTTTTGCTTGGGGTAGGGGACAAGAAATAGATTAGAATTAGGAAACAAGAGGAAAAGATCTAGAAATAGATACGGAATAAACGAACATAGGACAAGAGTCCTACTAGGACTAGGCAAAAGAAGGAAGCGGCGGCTCCCTGGTGCACGCGCGCTATGGCCTCTTGGCCGGCCAGCGGCTAGCGGCTTGGGCCTTTGGCCCAAGGCGCTGCGGATTTTTTTTTTTTTTAAACGGTCTCGCGCGCAGAAAAATAAATAAAAGAAAATCTAAACGAACTCCAAAATTTAATAAAGTAAATTTTCCCCGACTCCTAAAAATGAGCCGAACAAAATGAACTTTACTCGGGGCCTAAAAAGCAAATTTTTGAAAACGCACAATTTTCCCTATCCGAATAAAATGCAAATAAAACTCCGGCAAACAAAATTTGATCTATTTATTAAATCTTCATTTTCCTAAATTTGGGAAAGTCATATTATTCCCTCTCTATTTTTTTTTTGATAACGGAAAAATAATTGAAGATGAAATAAATAAATCAAATGATCCTCTTTTCAATTCGAGAAAACTCTCAAACATGAAAATAACGAAATCTCCAACTCTCTCCAAGGGTCCTTGAGTTGCGTGAAATTTCTAGGATCGACCAAAATGCAAGAAAATAAAATATGCATGATGATCTATTCCAAATTGAAAATAAATTCAAAGGGGCTTTGAATTTAATTCTTTGAAACTCCCAACTCATATTTCATATAATTTGAAGAAGTCATTTTATCTTCTCTCGTGAAAATCATTGAGTCGCATAAAGTTTCAGAATTGGAATATTTCCAAATGAAATTCAATTATTTTTCAAACACCCTTTTCATTTTAAATGGAAGAAGTCATGTCATCTTCTCTCTAGGGTTTTGTGTTTGAAAAGCATTTGAATTCACGGAGAGCATAAAATGCAAAAATGAAAGTTTGGGAAAGTCCTTTTATTCCCTCTCATTTAACTTCCAAAAGTTTCGAATTCACTCACTTTCAGTCAATCAATCAAGCAATCAATCAAATCTATCTATTTGTTTATAACATTCCAAAATTTAAAATTTTGGGATGTTACAAACTACCACCCTTAAAATGAATCTCGTCCTCGAGATTCGGAGAGGCTAGAAAGAATAGGTTAGGGTTTGGGGGTCTCCTCAAATCCATCAATCGTCTCCGGGGTCTGGGATGCTACCACCCTTAGAAACATTGTTACGGTTCCATCAAAACTCATATACTCCATCCTTATCGTTGATAGTGTCAGTCTTCTCAGATATTAAGGATAATCCCTTCTCTGGCTCTTCCGGTAGTGGCATAACCTTTTCCTCAATTCCTTTGTCCTTTCATCTTGGTAAGGTTATCCCGAAACTGGGTCTTCATAGCTGACGGTCTGGCGCCAATGCTAAACAACTATCGATCTCTCGTGGTGGTCAACAATTTATGGTTCTCCTGCAGGAAAGGGTCTGGGTTGAACTTCACCGTATAACCTACGGTTGGCAACAACTGCCGTGTACAAGGGAAAAAATACCTATACCTTTCTAAGGTTCAAACAAGGTTTTGATCGTCGTCTCTCCACTATAGGTAAGTCACTCAGATTTACCATCCCATATAGCAAAGCGAATAATAAGAGTAAGTCGGTATGGTGATCAATCCATCCCGCACCCAAATCATTACCATGTATACAGTTTAGCGAATCTCGCATACTAACACTCGGTCAACCTCACAAGCATTGCAGAATTTCTCTTGTCGATGAACTAAGTTCGGATAATCCATGGATTCTGCAAGCCAGACAAACATCTATCGTTCCTTCACAACTCTCAGGTTTTGCGTAAACTCCTATAAAATCGCCTGTCGATAAAATCGTAACTTCTTCCAGGGTTTTTCCTTCAGCAAGAATGTGCTTGCTTCTTCGCAGGTCCGGGGCCTGTGGGTTATGGCCCATCTCATCACTTGCAAATCTTGAACTCATCATCTGGGCAACTGATCATTATCCCAACATCCAACTTCCTGGCATACTTAAAATCCATCCAAATGTACTGTCTCTTTTCCTTATATTTGCACCAAACGAGGACATGATTACTCAGACTCTTCATGGAATTTCCATTGATCCATATTTCCAACATCATACCTCCTTTATATCCAATAACACTTCATCTCTTCATCCTCGTGGGATGTCCCACATACTGTGATAAAACTTATACTTATGAAATCCATACTCCACATCATTATCCTTTCTGCGGTCAAGCGTCCTTATAGGGGAATATTGGCCATCTCTGCATGGCACTTCTTCAACTGGGAAACGTAAAACACATCTTGAACTCCTGACAGTCCTCCGGGTGACTCTAACTTGTTGGCCACTTCTCCATACGCTCCAAAACTCGGTATGGTCCTACAAACCTCGGGGCTAACTGTCCCATTAACTCCAATCCGTTTAACTCCTCGCAGAGGGAACACATGAAGACATGCTCTGTCTCCAATTTCATAGACTACCTCCTTGCGTTTTTAAGTCTGCATAACTCTTCTACCTGGACTGGGCTACCTTCAATCTATCTCGAATCAACTTAACATTCTCTTCTGACTCCTTGATCACATTTGGTCCAAACAACTGTCGGTCTCCGACTTCATCCCACATACTCTTGGGGCATCACACATATCGAGACAAAACTCGTATTTCATTTTGCCCAAAATCCATGCAGTGGAGTATCTTTATCCTTTCTGGGGTCAAAGGTTCTTACAGGGTACTACCACCCTTAAAATACACAAATCTTCCATAGACCATATTTCTCTTATCCTCAAAAATGGTCAAAATCCTCCTTCATAGAGTAGCAACTCATAAAATCCATATCAGTACCAACGAGGCTAACTTTATTAATTCTCAAATCATTACAATCTCCTGTTTTTCCATTACATGCCTCAATTCAATACCTCTATATAAAAGAAAATGTTCTCATTACCACTACTATATTACTTCTGTTACAAACTCAACTATTTATCACAAGTCTCCTTCTCCTTCGGACAACCTCTGGCAAAGTGCCCTACTCCATTACAACGGAAACACATTACTTCTGACAGGTTTCGAGGTTTCCTCATGATCACATAGCCTCCTTGGGTCCTTTTCTTCCCTCTTGGGCAATCATTGAAGTAGTGCCCTGAATTTTTGCACCTGAAACATGTGATATGACTCAGGTCTTTCTTTGTGGAAATTGGGTTGTTCCTCGAATCCAACCTACTTCTCTTCCTGGACCTTTCCATTCCAGTCATGGCTTCTATTTCCCGTGGGTCATATTCTACTTCCTCTGTCGGGAATTCTACTAGATTCCCGTTCATACAATTCTGGGAGATGTGTCCTTCTTCTCCACATGAATAGCATGACTTAGTGCAGGGTCTAATTGGCTCTTCTTTGGGTGTGTCCTCCACCTCTTTCTTCATCACAGGTTCTTCTAAACCTTCCATGGGGGCTCCTTTCATTGCTTCTTCCTTCTGCTGGATGGTTCTTTGTACCAAGGGGTAAATGTGACACTGAGCAGGGTAGTGGGTAGTCCCTTCACACAAGAAACAAGTAATCTGTCTAGTTGGGCATTCTTCAGTTGGGTGACTTCCTTCACAATTAGGGCATTCATCCTTGTGTTCCTTATGGGTGTGCCCGATTTCTCCACAAATCTTGCATGCACAAGGTTTCTTCATATCCTTTCCATAAGGCTTCAACTTCTGGGACACAAACTGAGACTTTAGCAAGGTCAACTTAAATTCTTTCCAAGTGGTTACTCCTTGCCATCCATTGATGGTTTGGTACATCCTCCACCAAGTAGCAGCACCTCTTTCAAAGCATTAAAGAGCATGCTGGGCCATATCCTTTCCGACTATAGGGTTGTTCTCCATATGATCCTCCATGTTCTGAATCCATCGGTCTGTCTCCAATTGACTCATCGGTCCAGAAAATACAAGCTCATCGCCATTCATCCTCTATTGGGTTCAAGGGTTTGGGGTGAGATAAGAGAGATCAAGAGAGAGGAATGCACACAATACAAGCAAAAGTTTTGAAAAGACAGATTTTGTTGTGGCTGTCGAAAAAACATCAAACAAATGACAGCTCACAAGCATCGCATCTAACGTAGGTATATAACAGGGGTTTGGTCTTCTAAAGGTCAATAAATCTTCAACGTCTCCAAACTCTTCAAGCCTTGTTCATGCCTCCAATGGCTTCTTCCGATCATGCTTGTCCTGCTCAAGTTCTTTTGCCAGATCATCTCTGTTGACGCGAAGTCTCTCGCGACGTCCTTCAATATTTCTGGAGTTACGTTCCAACTGCCGGTTTCAACATCCTTGACATGATCCATGATCCTACTGTCCTTCAGTTACTGTCAAATCTCCGGTATCTCGATGTTTTGCTCCTTCATCTTGTCTACTTTCAGCTTCTGGGTCCTGAGTTCTTCACCAATTGCCTTATTGTCAAATATTGCTTCTTGTAGGTCCATCTTAACTTCCTGATGTAACACATCCAGATCCTGGTGAATACACCAGCTAAGGTTAACACTCCAACGTTTGCAGATAGATGCTCCATCAGCGTTCTACCATTCAATTTTTCCATGCATCTGCACGCTTAACTCCGCATGGGGACAATAGAATAGGCGGGCAATAACACCATCGTTAGCCATGTCTATGCCCATGTTACTGCCATGAGCTTTCATTTCATGATTGATATCTCCTGTCTTAGAGTTTTCTTGACAAAACTTTGAGTTCTAATGCTCCATGTTCCGGTCCTTCTCCGATACACCTCGATCCCGGGTATTGACAGGTTTCATAGTCTGCCAAGTTCCATAAGGGGTGCCTTCCTAGGTCATACAAATCCGGAAATTCTTCAAAGCCTTCAAATTCTCCAAGTCTTCGGAGTCTTCAACAGTTGTAGTTTCCATTTACACGGTAAAATCCTCTTCATTCCAAATGGTCTTAGTTGTCCGATATCTTGTCTCCTTGGAGTGGTCTTATCAGTCAAATCTTCGAGTGGTCAAAAGGGAAAAGGGTATGCTCTCACTAAAGGAAATTTTTGAATAAGCTCAGAAGAGAAGAGAGGTAAAAGATCTTTTTGAAAGGGAAAGTTGTAGAGAAAAATCTTTGCTATGGGCTTGCCAATTTCTAGGGTCACGTCCTACAGTCAACATGTGCTCTGATACCATCTTGTAGCGACCCGACCCGAATGGATCAAGTCTCTGTGCTTTCGTGTCATCCCTGGATCGGTATGCTGACACACACAGTACTCGAAGGATTTATAACAGAGGTAAATCACATGTATAAAGTAACGTAAAAACTATTACCTCAATCCAAAATATAGCGGAAGCAACAAGGTTGTGGATTCCCATCAACACCAACGGCAAAGTTGAGTATAGGAAATCGTAACCCTAACGTACCACTTACTCGTCGTCTGAAAAGTCTGCAACATGAAAAGTTGCAGCCCGAAAACGGGTCAGCACATGGAATATGCTGGCAATGTAACACATAGAGAGTAACGAAAGAATAGGCTATACTACATGCATATATGGCTGGTGGAAAGCTCTATGATTTCAGTTTTTGCGAAAAGCCAATTTTTCCCTACATCAAAGGAATAAGATTTATTTAACTATCATGGTGGTTGTTAAACATTGAGAATGGTTGACAGCATCCTCAATCCCAATTAGAAGTACTCATTAAACCCAAACAAATTATAATAAGTAACGTGTTGAGATCAACAGGATAATCCAAGAACTAGATACTCAAAATGTCCATAACCGGGGACACGGCTAATCATGATTAGTTTGTTACTCTGCAGAGGTTTGCGCACTTTTCCCCACATGACTCGATCGCCTCCATTTGTTTTCTCGCACTACATGGTGTTTGAGAAACGGATGACCGAGACATAGTCTTTCAGAAGCACTAGCACCTTACATGTGGGGTAGACCGGTACACCTACATCCCCTACATCTGCTAGTCCACCCCGTAAGAGTTCGCACAACTTAGTCAACTATGCTAGAGCCCATAGTAGCATGTGGCTGCACACGGAAGTTTCTAGCATGAAAGATCTTATGATCCCTTAGAGCCTGGGTGGCGGTCCAAAAAAAAACAGGCAAGTCCTGATAGACATCAGGTGCCTCAATCCACCCAGATGTGTGTTTAGGTTGCCACCTTAGATAAGCCATTAATTAACAATCTCACATCTGTCATGGATATTCACTCACCCAATCCACGTCTACTAGCATAGCATAGCATAATAAGCAAACGTAGAAGTAACTCCCAAGGTTTCATAAGTAACAGGTAATAGGTACTACCTCAATTCTACTTCCCATCCCACAATTTAATTGGATCCTAATCATGCAATGTGAGAGGATTGATCTAATGCAATAAAACATGGGTTGTAGAAAAGATATGATCAAGTGTTACTTGCCTGCAATGTTGATGAAGATGATTCGCACTCAAAACTCTTGATAGATCTAATCATCATACTCCGGTCAATCTATCGTAGGCAAGCAATAGTAACCACACAATAAGTACTCATCTAATGCACAGGGAAAAATCGAACAAGAGAACGAACCAGAAAGTTCAACTTAAGAACTCCGGTTGCAAAGAAAGAACGAGCCGAACAAACGACGAAAAACAAACGGCGGAAGAAAACAACTCGGTTCTAGCAAGTTGAATCTAGGTCAAAATTTTACTGTAGCAAAAGCTTGTTCAAGTTGATTAGACGAAACGGCGGTTTCGAGATGAAACTCCAGGCGCTTGAATCACCTGATTCCGATAAACGAGCGAGAAGATAAACTAGAACGAAGATCGGATCTGAGATCGCGATCGCGGAATAAATCCGACGAGAAGAAAAAGAAGAACGGTTATACGAACAGACGTCGTTAACCGGGAAATAATCGGTGATCACGTTCGTTGAGACGAACGGTCCGAAAGAAGAACGAAAACCAATCTAGGGTTTTTCGGAAAAGAGATCGAAACGAAAAACCGATCTAGAACACCGGAATGGTTTAGCGAAAAATCGGAAAGAAAACGAATCGGTAGAGAAGAAAAGAATCGGAACGGTTTATAAGAAAAACCGAACCGAGGGAAAGAAGAGACGCGGCGCGGTACCTCCGGCGAACGGCAGCGACGGCGGCGTTGACGCAGGGCGGCGGCGGCGCGGTGACGCATGGCGGCGGTGGCGGCACTAGGGCGCGGGGTTGGGCGGCGTTGGGCGCGGCGGCGATGCACAAGGGCGGCGGCGCGGGTGAGAGGCGCGGGGTGAGGCGCGGCTTGGGTGGTGCGGCGGCGCGGCGTGGGGCGGCGGAGAGGAGAGGAGAGGTGTTGGTTTGATGTGTTTAGAGGGGGGGGTGCTTGGGTATTTATATTGGGGAGGGGAGGGTTTTGCTTGGGGTAGGGGACAAGAAATAGATTAGAATTAGGAAACAAGAGGAAAAGATCTAGAAATAGATACGGAATAAACGAACATAGGACAAGAGTCCTACTAGGACTAGGCAAAAGAAGGAAGCGGCGGCTCCCTGGTGCACGCGCGCTATGGCCTCTTGGCCGGCCGGCGGCTAGCGGCTTGGGCCTTTGGCCCAAGGCGCTGCGGATTTTATTTTTTTTAAACGGTCTCGCGCGCAGAAAAATAAATAAAAGAAAATCTAAACGAACTCCAAAATTTAATAAAGTAAATTTTCACCGACTCCTAAAAATGAGCCGAACAAAATGAACTTTACTCGGGGCCTAAAAAGCAAATTTTTGAAAACGCACAATTTTCCCTATCCGAATAAAATGCAAATAAAACTCCGGCAAACAAAATTTGATCTATTTATTAAATCTTCATTTTCCTAAATTTGGGAAAGTCATATTATTCCCTCTCTATTTTTTTTTGATAACGGAAAAATAATTGAAGATGAAATAAATAAATCAAATGATCCTCTTTTCAATTCGAGAAAACTCTCAAACATGAAAATAACGAAATCTCCAACTCTCTCCAAGGGTCCTTGAGTTGCGTGAAATTTCTAGGATCGACCAAAATGCAAGAAAATAAAATATGCATGATGATCTATTCCAAATTGAAAATAAATTCAAAGGGGCTTTGAATTTAATTCTTTGAAACTCCCAACTCATATTTCATATAATTTGAAGAAGTCATTTTATCTTCTCTCGTGAAAATCATTGAGTCGCATAAAGTTTCAGAATTGGAATATTTCCAAATGAAATTCAATTATTTTTCAAACACCCTTTTCATTTTAAATGGAAGAAGTCATGTCATCTTCTCTCTAGGGTTTTGTGTTTGAAAAGCATTTGAATTCACGGAGAGCATAAAATGCAAAAATGAAAGTTTGGGAAAGTCCTTTTATTCCCTCTCATTTAACTTCCAAAAGTTTCGAATTCACTCACTTTCAGTCAATCAATCAAGCAATCAATCAAATCTATCTATTTGTTTATAACATTCCAAAATTTAAAATTTTGGGATGTTACACTAAGTGGGTGTGCATCCAACTTGCTTGCTCACGAAGACCTAGGGCATTTTGAGGAAGCCCATCGTTGGAATATACAAGCCAAGTTCTATAATGAAAAAATCCCACTAGTATATGTAAGTGATAGCATAAGAGACTCTCTATCATGAAGATCATGGTGCTACTTTGAAGCACAAGTGTGGAAAAAAGGATAGTAGTATTGCCCCTTTTTATTTATTCTTTTTTTGGGCCTTCTTTTTTTATTTGGCCTTTATTTTTTTATTGGGACAATACTCTATGAATGATGATCATCACACTTCTATTTATTTACAACTCAATGATTACAACTCGATACTAGAACAAAGTATGACTCTACATGAATGCCTCCGGCAGTGTACCGGGATAGCAATGATGCATGAGTGACTTATATGAAAGAATTATGAACGGTGGCTTTGCCACAACTAAAATGTCAACTACATGATCATGCGAAGCAATATCACAATGATGGAGCATGTCATAGTAAACGGAACGGTGGAAAGTTGCATGGCAATATATCTTAGAATGGCAATGGAAATGCCATAATAGGTAGGTATGGTGGCTATTTCGAGGAAGGTATATGGTGGGTGTATGATACCGGCGAAAGGTGCGCGGTATTAGAGAGGCTAGCAATGGTGGAAGGGTGAGAGTGCCTATAATCCATGGACTCAACATTAGTCATAAAGAACTCACATACTTATTGCAAAAATTTATTAGTTATCGAAGCAAAGTACTACGCGCATGCTCCTAGGGGGATAGATTGGTAGGAAAAGACCATGGCTCGTCCCCGACCGCCACTCATAAGGAGGACAATCAATAAATGCATCATGCTCCGACTTCTTAACATAACGGTTCACCATACGTGCATGCTACAGGAATCACAAACTTTAACGCAAGAATTTCTCAAATTCACAACTAATAAACTAGCACGACTCTAATATCACCATCTCCATATCTCAAAACAATTATCAAGTTTCAAACTTCTCATAGTATTCAACACACTCAAAAGAAAATGTTATTATTAATCTTGAATGCCTAACATAATTAAAGCAAATTACCATGCTGTTTTGTAGGACTCTCAAAATAATCTAAGTGAAGCATGAGAGAACAAAAGTTTCTATAAAACAAATCCACCAACGTGTTCTAAAATATATAAGTGAAGCACTAGAGCAAAAACTATATAACTCAAAAGATATAAGTGAATCACATAGAGTATTATAACAATTTCCGAATCATGAGTGTCTCTCTCAAAAAGGTGTGTGCAGCAAGGATGACTGTGGAAAACTAACAAATAAAGATATAAGTGAAGCACATAGAGTATTCTAACAATTTATAAATCATGAGTGTCTCTCTCAAAAAGGTGTGTGCAGCAAGGATGACTGTGGAAAACTAACAAATAAAGACTCAAATAATACAAGACGCTCCAAGCAAAACACATATCATGTGGTAAATAAAAATATAGCTCCAAGTAAAGTTACCGATAGAAGTAGACGAAAGAGGGGATGCATTCCAGGGCATACCAAGCTTTGGCTTTTAGGTGTCCTTAGATTATGTTGGGGGTGCCATGGGTATCCCCAAGCTTAGGATCTTGCCACTCCTTGTTCCATAATCCATCAAATCTTTACCCAAAACATGAAAACTTCACAACACAAAGCTTAAAGTAGAAAATCTCATGAGCTCTGTTAGCGAAAGAAAACAAAACACCACTTCAACGTACTGTAATGAACTCATTCTTTATTTATATTGGCGTTAAACCAACTGTATTCCAACTTCTCTATGGTTTATAAACTATTTTACTAGCCATAGATTCATCAAAATAAGCAAACAACACACGAAAAACAGAATCTGTCAAAAACAGAACAGTCTGTAGTAATCTGTAGCTAACGCAAGATCTGGAACCCCAAAAATTCTAAAATACATTTATGGACGTGAGGAATTTATCTATTAATCATCTTCAAAAACAATTAACTAAATAGCACTTTCCAAATAAAAATGGCAGCAGTTCTCGTGAGCGCTAAAGTTTCTGTTTTTTACAGCAAGATTAAAAAGACTTTCCCCAAGTCTTCCCAACGGTTCTACTTGGCACAAACACTAATTAAACACAAAAAACACAAACAAAACAGAGCCTAGATAAATTATTTATTACTAAACAGTAGCAAAAATCAAGGAATAAAAATAAAATTGGATTGCCTCCCAACAAGCGCTATCGTTTAACGCCCCTAGCTAGGCATGAAAGTGAAGATAGATCTAGGTATTGCCATCTTTGGAAGGAAATCCATAAGTGGCTCTCGTAATAGGTTCATAAGGTAATTTAATTTTCTTTCTAGGGAAGTGTTCCATGCCTTTCCTTAACGGAAATTGGAACCTAATATTCCCTTCCTTCATATCAATAATTGCACCAATCGTTCTAAGGAAAGGTCTACCAAGAATAATAGGACAAGAAGGATTGCAATCTATGTCAAGAATAATAAAATCCACGGGCACATAATTCCTATTTGCAACAATAAGAACATCATTAATTCTTCCCATAGGTTTCTTAATAGTGGAATCCGCAAGGTGCAAGTTTAAAGAGCAATCATCAAAATCACGGAAACCTAGCAAATCACACAATGTCTTTGGAATCGTGGAAACACTAGCACCCAAATCACACAAAGCATAGCATTCATGATCTTTAATCTTAATTTTAATAGTAGGTTCCCACTCATCATAAATTTTTCTAGGGATAGAAACTTCCAACTCAAGTTTTTCTTCATAAGATTGCATCAAAGCATCAACGATATGTTTGGTTAAGGCTTTATTTTGACTATAAGCATGAGGAGAATTTAGCACGGATTGCAAAAAGGAAATAAAATCTATCAAAGAGCAATTATCATAATTAAATTCCTTGAAATCCAAAATAGTTGGTTCATTAATATTTAAAGTTTTGACTTCTTCAATCCCACTTTTAACAATTTTAGCATCAAGATCTAAAGTCTCTGAATTTTTGGAACGCCTTCTAGGTAAAGGTGGATCATATTCAGTCCCATCATTATCAAGATTCATATTACAAAACAAAGATTTAATAGGGGACACATCAATAACTTTTAGATATTCATCTTTATCTTCCAAAAAAATTCCGGTTTAGCGGCCATCTTATTAACTAAGGTGGCTTGCTTATCCGCAACTTCAGCTATTAACTTCTCAAGATGAGCAATCTGAGATTTCAAACCATCAAATTCTTTAGACATATCATCGAGCTCTTTATTCATATAACCCATAAAGCTTTTTTGTTCTTTAAGCTCATTTCTAAAGAAATTATTATGCTCAAATTGTAAGACCATAAAACTCCTGGCGTTGCTTTCGATCTCTTCTAACCTTTTAAGGTGAATATCACCAAATCTAGATAGAGCCATCGTGCCAAGCAAGCAATCCGACACACAAGCAAACAAGAAACAAGCAAAAAGAGGCAAATAGAGAAAGAGAGGGAGGACGGAGAGAGAGAGGGCAAATAAAACGGCAAGGGTGAAGTGGGGAGAGGAAAACGAGAGGCAAATGGAAAATAATGTAATGCGGGAGATAAGGGTTTGTGATGGGTACCTGGTATGTTGACTTTTGCGTAGACTCCCCGGCAACGGCGCCAGAAATCCTCTTGCTACCTCTTGAGCACTGTGTTGGTTTTCCCTTGAAGAGGAAAGGGTGATGCAGTAGAGCAGCGTAAGTATTTCCCTCAGTTTTTGAGAACCAAGGTATTAATCCAGTAGGAGGCCACGCATGAGTCCCTCGCACCTACACAAACAAATAAACTCCTCACAACCAACGCGATAAAGGGGTTGTCAATCCCTTCACGGTCTCCTACGAGAGTGAGATCTGATAGATATGATAAGGTGATATTTTTGGTATTTTTATGATAAAGAGAAATAAAGATGCAAGTAAAATAAATGGCAAAGGAAATAACTAAGTATTGGAAGATTAATATGATGGAAAATCGACCCGAGGGCCATAGGTTTCACTAGTGGCTTCTCTCGGGAGCATAAGTATTACGGTGGGTGAACAAATTACTGTTGAGAAATTGACAGAATTGAGCATAGTTATGAGAATATCTAGGTATGATCATGTATATAGGCATCATGTCCGAGACAAGTAGACCGACTCCTGTATGCATCTACTACTATTACTCCACACATCGACCGCTATCCAGCATGCATCTAGAGTATTAAGTTCAAGAGAACAGAGTAACGCTTTAAGCAAGATGACATGATGTAGAGGGATAAACTCATGCAATATGATATAAACCCCATCTTGTTATCCTCGTTGGCAACAAAACAATACGTGCTTTGCTGCCCCTACTATCACTAGGGAAGGACCACCGCAAGATTGAACCCAAAGCTAAGCACTTCTCCCATTGCAAGAAAGATCAATCTAGTAGGCCAAACCAAACTAATAATTCAAAGAGACATGCAAAGATAACCAATCATACATAAAAGAATTCAGAGAAGATTCAAATATTATTCATAGATAAACTTGATCATAAACCCACAATTCATCGGTCTCAACAAACACACCATAAAAGAAGATTACATCGAATAGATCTCCACAAGAGAGGGGGAGAACTTTGTATTGAGATCCAAAAAGAGATAAGAAGCCATCTAGCTAATAACTATGGACCCGTAGGTCTGAAGTAAACTACTCACACTTCATCGGACAGGCTATGGTGTTGATGTAGAAGCCTCCGTGATCGATACCCCCTCCGGCGGAGCTCCGGAAAAGGCCCCAAGATGGGATCTCGTGGATACAGAAAGTTACGGTGGTGGAATTAGGGTTTTGGCTCCGTATCTGGTAGTTTGGGGGTACGTAGGTATATATAGGAGGAAGGAGTATGTCGGTGGAGCAACATGGGCCCCACGAGGGTGGAGGGTGCGTCTGTGGGGGTAGGCGCGCCCCCTTACCTCGTGCATTCCTGGTTGATTGCTTGACGTAGGGTCCAAGTCCTCTGGATCATGTTCGTTCCAAAAATCACGTCCCGAAGGTTTCATTCCATTTGGACTCCGTTTGATATTCTTTTTCTGTGAAACCCTAAAATAGGCAAAAAACAGCAATTCTGGTTTGGGCCTCCGGTTAATAGGTTAGTCCCAAAAATAATATAAAAGTGTATAATAAAGCCCAATAATGTCCAAAACAGGATATAATATTGCATGGAACAATCAAAAATTATAGATACGTTGGAGACGTATCATGCCCCCCTCCACAGAATTCCACCTCGGTCATATTATTGTAGTGCTTAGGCAAAGCCCTGTGTCGGTAACTTCATCATCACCGTCATCACGCCATCGTGCTGACGAAACTCTCCCTCGGCCTCAACTGGATCAAGAGTACGAGGGACGTCTTCGAGCTGAACGTGTGCAGATCACGGAGGTGTCGTGCGTTCGGTACTTAATCGGTTGGATCGCGAAGACGTTCGACTACATCAACCGTGTTTCATAACGCTTCCGCTTTCGGTCTATGAGGGTATGTAGAAATACTCTCCCCCTCTCGTTGCTATGCATATCCTAGATAGGTCTTGCGTGATCGTAGGATTTTTTGTTGAAATAATGCGTTCCCCAACACGGGAGCCAGGACGGAGTCGTCGGAGCCCGTCTCCATCGTGGTGTCGTCCTCGTCGTCGGAGACCTCGATCGAGCTAGCCAGCAAGCTGGCCTCGATCCTCCTGGCACGGCGGCTACGCTAGGCAGTGGCAAGGGCGGCCACCACGTGCTTCATCTCTGGTGATAGACTGTCTCACGGTGCTTTCCCACTAGCGATCATGGCGAATGTGGAGGAAAGGAGGAGGATGTGTTGTGCTTTGGAGATAGACGGGTGTGGCTACCCTTAAATAGTGGATTTCAGTGAGGCCACGCGTCAATGCAGGACACCGGAGTGGGTTTCTCGAGCGGCGAGCCTGCTTAATGGTGGTATACGAACGGACGGGGCATTGAACAAGCGTGGTAGATATATGTCCTGTCCAGTCATGTGTCTTCAGCATTGAACAGGTGCGGACACCAAAGACATGTCGTAGGCGGCGCCCTCGGCCGGCGCACCGCTTCAATGGCGGAGGCAGTGAGAGGTCACGTCCGCCCTAAGTCGTCTTCAATGTTGAGCGGCGCGCTCTATAGAGGCATGAATGCGGGCAGCTGGCACCGAGCAGGAATGCGTGCGGGCGAGGAGGAGGTTTTTTTGTGATGTCCTGGATCCCATCTGGGACTCCGAACAACTTTCGGACTTTCCACTATTAATATCTCACTACTACCCTAGCACTACCGAACGTTAAGCGTGCGACTCTACGGGTTCAAGAATCATGTAGACATGATCGAGACTCCTCTCCGGTCCATAACCAATAGCGGGAACTAGATGCCCATACTAATTCCTGCATATTCCACGAATATCTTTATCGGTTGAACCATGATGTCAAGGATTCAATTAATCCCGTATGCAGTTCCCTTTGTCCGTCGGTATGTACTTGAAGGAAATATGCCCTAGAGGCAATAATAAATTTGTTATTTTATATTTCCTTATTCATGATAAATGTCTATTATTCATGATAGAATTGTATTGACCGGAAACCTTAAGACATGTGTGAATACATAGACAGAACACTGATTCCATAGTGAGCCTCTACTTGACTAGCTCATTGATCAAAGATGGTTGAGGTTTATTAACCATGGACATGAGTTGTCATTTGATAACGGGATCACATCATTAGGAGAATGATGTGATGGACAAGACCCATCCGTTAGCTTAGCATGTTGATCGTTCAGTTTTATTGCTATTGCTTTCTTCATGTCATATACATATTCCTTTGACTATGAGATTATGCAACTCCCGGACACCGAAGGAATACTTTGTGTGCTATCAAACGTCACAATGTAACTGGGTGATTATAAAGATGCTCTATAGGTATCTCTGAAGGTGTTTATTGAGTTGGCATAGATCGAGATTAGGATTTATCACTCCGAGTATTGGAGCGGTATCTCTTGGCCCTCTCGGTAATGCACATTATAAGAAGCCTTGCAAGCAAAGTGACTAATGAGTTAGTTACATGATGATGTATTACGGAACGAGTAAAGAGACTTGCCGGTAACGAGATTGAACTAGGTATGTGATGCGGCTTGAAGCTACATCGGTATTTCCCCAAAGAGGAACGGATGATGCAGCACAGCGACGGTAGGTATTTACATCAATGATGAAACCAAGGTTATCGAACCAGTAGGAGAACCAAGCAACAATACGTAAACAGCACCTGCACACAAATAACAAATACTCGCAACCCGGCATATTAAAGGGGTTGTCAATCCCTTTCGGGTAACGTCGCCAGAAATTGGCAAACAGACGTGAATAAATTGTATTAGATTGATAGATCGAACGCCAAATAAAATAAATAAGAATAAATTGCAGCAAGGTATTTTTATATTTTTTGGTTTAATAGATCTAAAAATAAAAGGCAAATAAAATAGATCGCAAAGGCAAATAATATGAGAAAGTGACCCGGGGGCCGTAGGTTTCACTAGTGGCTTCTTTCGAGAAAAATAGAAAACGGTGGGTAAACAAATTACTATTGGGAAATTGATAGAACTTCAAATAATCATGACGATATCTAGGCAATGATCATTATATAGGCATCACGTCCAAGATTAGTAGACTGACTCCTGCCTGCATCTACTACTAATACTCCACACATCGACCGCTATCCAGCATGCATTCAGTGTATTAAGTTCATGAAGAAACGGAGTAATGAGATAAGAACGATGACATGACGTAGACAAGATCTATTTATGTAGAAATTGACCCCATTGTTTTATCCTTAGTAGCAACGATACATACGTGTCGGTTCCCCTTCTGTCACTGGGATCAAGCACCATAAGATCGAACCCACTACAAAGCACCTCTTCCCATTGCAAGATAAATATAACAAGTTGGCCAAACAAAACCCAAATATCAGAGAAGAAATACAAGGCTATATGCAATCATGCATATAAGAGATCAAAGAAACTCAAATAACTTTCATGGATAAAAAGAGATAGATCTGATCATAAACTCAAAGTTCATCGGATTCTAAGAAACACACCGCAAAAGAGTTACATCATATGGATCTCCAAGAGACCATTGGATTGAGAATAAAACGAGAGAGAGGAAGCCATCTAGCTACTAACTACGGACCCGAAGGTCTACAAAGAACTACTCACGCATCATCGGAGAGGCACCAATGGAAGTGGTGAACCCCTCCGTGATTGTGTCTAGATTGGATCTAGTGGTTCTGGATTGTGCGGTGGCTGGAATTGATTTTCGTCGAATCCCCTAGGGTTTCTGAAATATTGGGGTATTTATAGAGTAAAGAGGCAGTCCAGGGGGGCACCCAAGGTGGGCACAACCCACCAGGGTGAGCAGCCCCAGGTGCTTCTTCGGCCCATTGGTTGTCTTCTGGTCCAAGAAAATACAGAAAAAGTTTCACTCTGTTTGGACTCCGTTTGATATTGATTACCTGTGATGTAAAAAACATTCAAAAAACAGCAACTGGCACTTGGCACTATGTCAATAGGTTAGTACCAAAAATGATATAAAATGACTATAAAATGATTATAAAACATCCAAGATTGATAATATAATAGCATGAAACAATCAAAAATTATAGATACGTTGGAGACGTATCAGCATCCCCAAGATTAATTCCTGCTCGTCCTCGAGTAGGTAAATGATAAAAACAGAATTTGTGATGTGGAATGTTGCCTAACGTGTCATATCATATTCTTTTCTTTATAGCATGGACATTCGGACTTTTATATTGTTAAAAAGTAATAGTATTGTTTTGACATGATAACTTAAATACTCAAGCATATCAACAAGCAACCATGTCTTTCAAAATATCAATGCTAAAATAAGCTATCCCTAGCCCATCATGCTCAATCATTGATCCATTCATGAAACACACTCGCATATTAACTACACCCAATGCTCAAGTACGATCATAGTGCCTCTTAGTTGGTGCTTTTATAAGAGAAGATGGAGACTCAAATTCAAAAAAATTGCATAAAGTAAAAGAAAGGCCCTTTGTAGATGAAAGTAGGGATTTGTAGAGGTGCCAGAGCTCAAAGCAAAAATTGAGAGATAGAAACATTTTGAGATGCATACTTTTCCCACCAACCAAAATGAATTAGAGTTCCCAACACTTTCCATGCTAGATATATCATAGGCGGTTCCCAAACAGAAATTAAAGTTTATTCCTTTTTCCACCATACTTTCACTTTTCATGGTTAACCGTATCCACGGGTGCCTTCCATACCAACACTTTCCAAGGAATTTATTATTTGACAACATAAAGTAAATTCATTTTTCATTTCGGGACTGGGCATCCCTAATACTTTTGCCTTACTCTCGTGCAATGACAAGTGAATAAACACTCATCATGAGAATAACACATCTAGCATGGAAAATATTAGCCACCCCTCACCGCCTCGCGAGCGGTATGAGCACACAAAAGAGAAATTTATTTTGAATATTAGTGATGGCACATACAAACTTGCTTAGAACGGCAAAAGAATACCGCATATAGGTGGGTATAGTGGACTCATGTGGAAAAAGTGGTTTAAAGGATTTTGGATGCACAAGTAGTGATCATACTCGGTGCAAAATGAAGGCTAGCAAAAGATTGAGAAGCGACCAACCAAGAAATGAATAATCTCATAAGCGAGCATTACGCATAATTAACACCGAATAATGCACCACAAGTAGGATATAATTTCATTGCATGACTATTGACTTTCGTGCTTGCATAGGGAATCACAAACCTTAACATCAATATTCTTACTAAAGCATAATTACTCATCAAGATGACTCACATATCACATCATCATATCTCAAAACTATTACTAAGAAACAAGTTTATTTTGTCCAATGATCTTCATGAAAGTTTTTATTATATCCTTCTTGGATATCTTTCACTTTGGGACTAATTTTCATGTGTTCCTTTTGATAAGCTCAAACAAATATAAGTGAAGATCATGAGCATAATATTTCTTTCTCTCAAATTAATTTAAGTGAAGCAAGAGAGAATTTCTTGAAATTTTTACTAACTCTCAAATAAATCTAAGTGAAGCAAGAGAGCATTTCTTCAAAAATACTAAATCACACAATGCTCAAAAAGATATAAGTGAAGCACTAGAGCAAATCCATAGCTCATAAAAATTTAAGTGAAGCGTAGAGAGCAATTCTAACAAGTCATGGAATAATTTTGGCTCTCTCAAATAGGTGTGTCCAGCAAGGGATCAAGACTTAAAATACAAAATAAAACAAGCAAAGACTCATATCATGCAGGACGCTCCAAGCAAAACACATAGTATGTGACGAATAAAAATATAGCTTCGAGTAAAATACCGATGGTCGTTAGAAGAAAGATGGGATGCCACTCGGGGCACCCCAAGATTAGTTGCTTGCTCTCTTTGGATAATAGCTTGGGATGTCGGGGCATCCCCAAGCTTAGGCTATTCTTATCCCTTATTCCTTCATCCATCGTAAGATAACCCAAAACTTGAAAACTTCAATCACACAAAACTCAACAAAACCTTCGTGAGATCCGTTAGTATAAGAAAGCAAATCACTACTATAAGTATTGTATCAAACCAATTCATATTTTGTTCTTTCATTATATCTACTGTATTCCAACTTTTATATGGAAAAAACTCATCAAATAAAACCATAGAATCATCAAAACAAGCACACAAATGCAAAGAAAACAGAATCTGTCAAAAACAGAACAGTCTGTAGCAATCTGGATATTTAGAATACTTCTGTAACTCCAAAAACTCTGAAAAAATAGGAAGACCTGGGAAATTTGTATATTAATCTTCTGCAAACATAATTGGTATTTTATCATTTTCTGGTCAGAAATGAGAATTGTTTTCGTGATCCCAAAAATTTCTGTTTTTCAGCAAGATCAAACAACTACCACCCAAGAAGATCCTAAAGGCTTCTACTTGGCACAAACACTAATTAAAACACAATAATAACAGTAACATAATTTTGCTAACACTCAAGAACAGAAAGCAAAAACCCAACAAGCGTTATAGTTTTACACCCTTAGCTAGGCATAAAGCAAAGGATCTAACTTTAATCATCCTTCTTCCTAATTTCCATAGAGATGTTTTCATCATGGGGTTTTGTAAAAACAACATAAAACATATTATCCATAGAAACCTTAGCACTATTAAGTTGCCCATTATCATAACCGTGTTGATTTCCGGCAACAATCCAAGAGTCACGTTGATTAACATTATTAAAAGCTTGTTGAATTACATCTAGAATGGGGACTGCCTTTTTAAGATTCTCATCAAAGATTTTATTATCCCCAAGCAAATGTCTTAATGCATAATCGCTATTGTAAAGAATTTCATCTATTATGGGCTTTTCACGATTCATACCATAAAAATCAAAGATCTCCCTAGCTTCACGTATGATATAGTCAAACTCATTCATAAGAACAAGAGTGGCCAACTTTCTAGCCTTAGGATTCTTCATAATGGGGAGCTCAAAAGACAATCTTTGCAAAGTAGGATGGTTACGGATAAATTTACTTTCAAGTTTCAGAACTAGTGCTGAAATAGCATCCGCATAAGATCTAGTAGTTCTAAGTATAGGAGCATCATCAAGACTTAGATTTCCCACACAATTGAAAAATTCTTGGATACATTCCTTTCCCATAACATTCCCTTGCCCCATGATAAAAGTTTTAGCATCCAGATCGCCCGTACGTCCAATCTTAGGAGTTAGGCCATCATCTATTGTGCCATACTGAATCACTCATGATTGCCAGCAAAAGATAGATCTGACGAGAAAACGGCAAACAAAAAAGAGGGTGAATAAAACAGCAAATTTTTGTGAAGTAGGGGGAGAGGAAAACAAGAGGAAAATGGCAAATAATGTAAATTGTGAGGAGATGAGATTTGTGATTAGGAACCTGGTATATGTAGATGATCCTCCCCCACAACGGCGTCAGAAATTCCTTTTGATGCGGCTTGAAACTACGTTGGTATTTCCCCAAAGAGGAAGGGATGATGCAACACAACGACGGTAGGTATTTCCCTCAGTGATGAAACCAAGGTTATCAAACCAGTAGGAGAACCAAGCAACAATACATAAACGGCACCTGCACACAAATAACAACTACTCGCAACCTGAAGTATTAAAGGGGTTGTCAATCCCTTTCGGGTAACGGCGCCAGAAATTAGCAAACAAACGTGAATAAATTGTAGTAGATTGATAGATCGAACGCCAAATAAAATAAATAAGAATAAATTGTAGCAAGGTATTTTTGTATTTTTGGGTTTAATAGATCTAAAAATAAAAGGCAAAATAAAATAGATCGCAAAGGCAAATAATATGAGAAAGAGACCCGGGGGTCGCAGGTTTCACTAGTGGCTTCTCTCGAGAACAATAGAAAACAGTGGGTAAACAAATTACTGTTGGGCAATTGATAGAACTTCAAATAATCATGACGATATCCAGGCAATGATCATTATATAGGCATCACATCCAAGATTAGTAGACCGACTCTTGCCTGCATCTACTACTATTACTCCACACATCGACCGCTATCCAACATGCATCTAGTGTATTAAGTTCATGGAGAAATTGAGTAATGCAATAAGAACGATGACATGATGTAGACAAGATCTATTTATGTAGAAATAGACCCCATCATTTTATCCTTAGTAGCAACGATACATACGTGTTGGTTCCCCTTTTGTCACTAGGATCAAGCACCGTAAGATCGAACCCACTACAAAGCACATCTTCCCATTGCAAGATAAATAGATCAAGTTGGCCAAACAAAACCCAAATATCGGAGAAGAAATACGAGGTTATAAGCAATCATGCATATAAGAGATCAAAGAAACTCAAATAACTTTCATGGATAAAAAGAGATAGATCTGATCATAAACTCAAAGTTCATCGGATTCTAAGAAACGCACCGCAAAAGAGTTACATCATATGGATCTCCAAGAGACCATTGTATTGAGAATAAAACGAGAGAGAGGAAGCCATCTAGCTACTAACTACGGACCCGAAGGTCTACAAAGAACTACTCACGCATCATCGGAGAGGCACCAATGGAAGTGGTGAACCCCTCCATGATAGTGTCTAGATTGGATCTGGTGGTTCTGGACTCTGTGGTGGCTGGAATTGATTTTTATCGACTCCCCTAGGGTTTATGGAATATTGGGGTACTTATAGAGTAAAGAGGGGGTTTGGGGGCACCCGAGGTGGGCACAACCCACCAGGGCACGCCTGGGCCTCCAGGCGCGCCCTGGTAGGTTGTGCTCCCCTCAGAGCAGCCCCCAGGTGCTTCTTCGGCCCATTGGTTGGCTTCTGGTCCAAAAAAACCACAAAAAGTTTCGCTGCGTTTGGACTCCGTTTGATATTGATTACTTACGATGTAAAAAACATGCAAAAAAACAGCAACTTGCACTTGGCACTATGTCAATAGGTTAGTACCAAAAAATGATATAGAATGACTATAAAATGATTATAAAACATCCAAGATTGATAATATAACAACATGGAACAATAAAAATTATAGATACGTTGGAGACGTATTAGTACGAAGATACCGACGATCGAGTCTCGGGCAAGTAACATACTGATGACAGAGGGAATAACGTATGTTGTCATAACGGTTCGACCAATAAGGATCTTCGTAGAATATGTAGGAGCCAATATGAGAATCCAGGTTCCGCTATTGGTTATTAACCAGAGAGGTGTCTCGGTCATGTCTACATAGTTCTCGAACCTGTAGGGTCTGCACGCTTAACGTTCGGTGATGATTTAGTATTATACGAGTTATGTGATTTGGTGACCGAATTTTGTTTGGAGTCTCGGATGAGATCACGGACATGATGAGGAGTCTCGAAATGGTCGAGAGGTAAAGATTGATATATAGGATGATAGTATTTGGACACCGGAAGTGTTTCGAATAGTATCGGGTATTTATCGGAGTACCGGGGGGTTACCGGAACCCTCGGGGGGAATAATGGGCCTTATGGGCCATAATATGGGAGCACACCAGTCCACAAGGGGTGGTGCTCCCCCCTTTAGTCAGGAGTCCGAATAGGAGAAGGAGGGGGGGTTCGGCCCCCCTTTCCTTCCTCCTTCCCTCTTCCCTTTTCCCCCTTCCGGTAATAAGGAAAGGGGGCGAATTGGCATAGGACCCCAAGTAGGATTCCTCCTACTTGGGGCGCCCCACGGCTGCTCCCCTCCCCCTCCCACCTATATATACGTGGGGAGGGGGCGCCTAGAACACACACCAACATCTGTTAGCCGTGTGCGGTGCCCCCCTCCACAGATTACACCCTCGGTCATATTCTCGCGGTGCTTAGGTGAAGCCCTGCGCGGATCAATTCAGCATCACCGTCACCACGCCGTCGTGCTGACGGAACTCATCTTCTTCTTCGACACATTTTCTGGATCAAGAGGATGAGGGACGTCATTGAGCTGAACGTGTGCAGAACTCGGAGGTATCGTACGTTTGGTACTTGATCGGTCGGAACGAGAAGAAGTTCGAGTACATCAACCGCATTGTTAAACGTTTCTGCTTTCGGTCTACGAGGGTACATAGACACACTCTCCCCCTCTCGTTGCTATGCATCTCCTAGATAGATCTTGCATGAGCGTAGGAATTTTTTTTAAATTACATGCTACATTTCCCAACATTACTTGCCCGAGATTCGATCGTCGGTATCTCAATACCTAGTTCAATCTCGTTACCGGCAAGTCTCTTTACTCGTTCATAATACAAGATCCCGTGGCTAACTATTTAGTCACATTGCTTGCAAGCTCATTGTGATGTTGTATTACCGAGTGGGCTCAGAGATATCTCTCTGTCACACGGAGTGACAGATCCCCCCAGTCTTGATCCATGCCAACCCAACAGACACCTTTGGAGATACCTGTAGAGCATCTTTATGATCACCCAGTTACGAAGTGACATTTGATAGCACACAAGGTATTCCTCTGGTGTCCGGGAGTTGCATGATCTCATGGTATAAGGAATAGATACTTGACATGAAGAAAGCTATAGCCATCTTTGATCAACGAGCTAGCCCAGTAGAGGCTCACTAGGGACATGTTGTTGTCTATGCATCCACATATGTATTTGAGTTTCCAATCAATACAATTATAGCATGGATAATAAATGATTATCATGAACAAGGAAATATAATAATAACCACTTTATTATTGCCTCTAGGGCATATTTCCAACAATGACACCCTTGGCGTGCTCGACGTCCACTAAGAGCTTCGACGCCCCGACCTACTCCGGCGTCCAGATCTCCAACATGTCCCTAAATGACGACAACTCCTTGTTCTGCCGCGCAAACGCTACACGAGTGTTCTTGATGATGATGAGGCCGCCGGGGTCGCGTGGTGAGAGGAGGAAGTGATGGGGAACATTGCATGAAAATCAAAAAATTTCCTACGAAACGCCCAAGATCTATCTATGGAGTGTCATAGCAATAAGAGGTGAGTATGTCTACGTATCCTTGTAGATCGGAAGCGTTAGCATCGTAACACGGTTGATGTAGTCGTACTTGTCGCGATCCAATCACGATCTAGTGTCGAATGGATGGCACCTCCGAGTTTAGCACACGTACGGCTCGGTGGCGTCCTCTCCTCTTGATCCAGCAAGCGAGGGAGAGGAGGTAGATGAGATCTGAACTAACACGATAGCATGGTGGTGGTAATGGCAGCGAAACACCGACAGGGCTTCGTCAAGCACTGACGCGGATCGAGGTGGAGGCTTATCGGGAGAGAGAGAGGAGGCTTGGGTTTTTTGTGTCCTGACCTTGCGCCCCTCCCCACTATATATATGGGGTATGGGAAGGCTGGGGTTTCAGCCCTAGCCCATCCTCCAAGGAGGGGAGGTGTCTTGCCTCCCAAGGCAAGTGGACCCCCTCCCACTTAGGGTTTCTCCTTCCCAGGCGCATGGGCCTTGTAGGCGCCGGTTCCCTTGGCCCAGTAAGGCTAGGACGCCCCCTACAACCCATGCTACTATATGGGACGCGGTGGACCCCTCCGAGTACTTCTGGACCCCTTCGGAACCTTCTGGTGACTTCCCCATACAATACTGAAAAAACGGACTTTTTCCCGGAATCATGACAACAACTTTCCATATATAAATCTTTACCTCTGAACCATTCGGGAGCTCCTCATGACATTTTGGATCCCATCCGAGACTCCGAACAACCTTCGGACTTTCCACTATGAATATCTCAATACTACCCTAGCACTACCAAACGTTAAGCGTGCGACCCTACGAATTCGAGAATCATGTAGACATGACCGAGACTCCTCTCCGGTCAATAACCAATAGCTGGCCTGGATGCCCATATTGATTCCCACATATTCAACGGAATTTCTTTATCGGTTGAACCACGATTTCAAGGATTCAGTTAATCCTGTATACAATTTCCTTTGTCCGGCGATATATTACTTGCCCGACTGACAAGGAAGCTAATTGATGACAATGAGCTTTGCTCATGGTGCGACGACGGTAGATGTAAGAGGAAGAAGAGTTCGGTCCCCTAGGGATTTGAATGTATTTTCAGTTTCTATATGTGTGTTTTTAAGGGCATGTGCTATTTTATATAACATGAATGCTATTCCGCTGACATTCGCTAGGAGGGGATGGGAAATCAAACATTTCTTAAGGCAGTTAATATTGTTGCGAGTATAACAAATTTAGTTTGCAAGCACGGCAAATCCTAATAAAAACTAAACAATGATTGCCGACTAAATTTGTCATCTTCGGCCAACATAAATTGCTATACAAGCCATTCGCAATTACCATGCTTCCCGGCTGATGTTCGCTGATTAAGTCGGTCCTTTATATAATGACCTTTGGCCTTCTCCGTTGGTAAAAGGAAAAGGTCCTGACTGAATCTACCACGTCGTTCCACGAACATATGCTCCCCGACAAAAACATCTCCTTGCCAACTTGCGATCTCTCTTTTCCCCTTTGTGACCCCAGGTTTTTGTTGTAGAATCAACTTTGATGATTTTGGTAAGACTCGCGCACAAGTTGAATGGAAGCCCGCCTAATCCGCCAACCGGTCCGCCGTGACTAATCAGGCTGACGTGGGATGATTTGAACTAGCACGAACGAACGCAACTGCCAGGCTTATGGATTCGCTTAATCTGCTGTTTGGCGGACAAAGCTGTGCCTAGCCGCCAAGTTCATGTATAGCATCCCATCGACCAGCGCAAATCTCTCCATATATATTTGTGGATCCAATCAATCCAATCACACTCCCATCAATTTTGCCGATGACCAACCTCACAAGTGTCGCCGATTCTCAGGGTCGAGAGTGACGGCGAATATGGGACCGGACATGATTTTGCCGATTGACCAATAATGCATCAGTCGTTTGGCACCTTGGTAGGCCGGCGGTCGCAGTCGCAACTCCGAACCACACCTCTCCGATCCTAGCCGATCCGTGAAAGCACCGCAGCGACGAGCGGCGGCGGCAGCCTCACGATCGATCGCGTCGCGGAATGGCCACATGTTGCCCTGCTGCCAGCCGCGTCGCGCGCGACGGCCATGGAATGGATCCAGCGCCTCGTGCCCACGTCCCTCTCGCCGCCTGCACAGCCACATTCTCGCCATACCGCGCGTGCGTGGCGCTATCAGTAGTTCAGTAGCTCAGTACTGGCCGGGGCCGATGAGATGATCTGTCACGGGGAATCTTAGAAGCTCAATTATTTCCCGTTGTTTAGTGGCAGGGGGTTTTCGTTAGGTTTGGACTTTGGAGGCAGCCGCTTAATCACGCAATGGTGATTGGTGAGAGGAGAGGGACGATGCATGGAGCGAGAGGCCCACGTGTGGCTTGCTGAATGCGCATGTCCCCTTGCAGCATATTCCGTCGGATCCATCAACATATTTTCTTTCCCAAACGCTGGGTTTTTTTTAGCATCAATACAGACACAAGCGCTCATATACACGTGCATACACTTATCTTTATGAACGCACACACGCACGCCCTACCCCTATGAGCAACTCCGAGAGACTGAGCCGGCATATCATCTTAAGATTTACGAAGTCACCGTAGGCGCCTCGTCGTCGACGGAAACGTCTCCTCCCACTGAAAGCGCATCGCCGGAAATCCTGAAATAAATTCAGGAATAATGCGAGCACCAGGATTTGAACCCTGGTGGGTTGGGGATACCACTGTCCACCTAACCATCTCAACCACAGGTTGGTTCGCCAAACGCTGGGTTTTTCCTTTCTTTGTCCAACCGGAATTTCCCCCTTTTCATTACTTTTATGACGGAAATACAACAAGAAAGCGAGCTCAAGCTTTAAAAAAAACATTTTGTCTAATTCACATCTAGATATTTTTTAAAAATGTCACATATAAGCTCTCATAAACATATAATGCAACAACAAGAAACAAAAAAATTAAGAAAAAAAAGACCACAAATAGAGTGGACATGATCTTAGATGTGACATAACTATGTCACGTCTAGATGTGTCCTAGACAGACCCGGTGTGTCTAGGGCACATCTAGATGTGCCCTAGTTATTGCACATCTAAGTGAGTGAATTAAGCACAAAGAAAGAAAAAAAGGAATTATCCACACGAATCTCGACGTAAGATCAATGACATAGGACTTAGGTGGTGTTTGGTTCTATAGTCCTAGGAATTTTTCTAGTCCCAACTAAAAAGTCCCTAGTCCCTAAAAAGTCTCTTCCTGTTTGTTTTCAGAGACTAAAAAGTCCCTAGTCCCTTTCTAGAGGTTATTAAATGACCATGTTGCCCATAGTATATAGAAAAATAACAACCAACAACATCATGGGGTGGCGGGCCAATGGGTGCATGAAGGGGCATTGTTGGAAAAGTCCCAAAAAGTCCCAAAAAGACTCTCTTTGAGAGTCTTCTTCATTTAGTCCCAAATGCCTAATTTAGTCCCTAAAAAGTGTCTCCCATTTGGTAAAAAAGTCTTTAAGAGAGACTTTTTCTAGTCCCTACACAAAAAAGTCCCTGGAAACAAACACCCCCTTAGATGTGCAATACTTATGGCACATCTAGATGTGCTTTAATAAAACTGATAAGAAAACCCGGTGTACAAAAGTCACATGCCCGCAATCAAAGTGATTTTCCTATCCACGTGAATGACTCGCTACGTCTATATCTCGCTTATTGCCAGATGTACAAAAGTGCTCGCCTTCAGTCTAATGGGAAGTGGGTTCGAACCTTTTATGGAGCAATTTGAACCTGTTTTATGAACCTTTCAGATGGTATTTTTTAAGGGAATCTTTCAGACGGTTTTGGGAAGGCTCCACCCCATTTTTTGTTTTTCTTCTTTTTTCTGTCGGTTTACGGCTTTTTTAGGTTTTCCAATTTCGTTTTTCCTTGAGCTTTTCTTATTTTTATTTTTCATATTTTCCTTTTGGCGGCATTTTCACAAATACATGTTAATGTTTTATTACATGTCAAAAAAATTTCAGATACATGTTGATTTATTTAAATATATGTTTTAAATGGACGTTGAACCTTTTTACACACTTGTTCTATGCATGTTAAATATTTTTCAGACATAAGTTGAACATTTTTCAAACACTCGTTGAACATTTTTGAAGTATATGTCGAACCTTGTTTTGAATGCACATTGATCCTCTAAAAAAATATGCACACTTAAAAAAAATAGTACACGTTCGATATTTTTCAGAGACATCTTCAAATTTTTTCAAATATATGTTTTAAATGCACATTGAACCTTTTTAAACAGTTATTCTATGCATGTGAAATATTTTTTTGAATACACATTAAATATTTTTCAGACATAAGTTGAACATTTTTCAAACACTCGTTGAACATTATTTTAGTACATGTTGAACCTTGTTTTGGATGCACATTGAGCATTTTTTTAAAAAGATGCACATTTTACTTTGTTTTAATATACACTAAACATTTTTCATACACATGTTGATTTTTTTCAAATACATGTTTTAAATGCACGTCAACCCTTTTTAAACACTTTTTCTATGCATTCCAAATATTTTTCAAATACATGCTAAATATTTTTCAGACATAAGTTGACCATTTTTCAAACACTCGTTGAAAAAAATACATGTTGAACCTTGTTTTGAATGCATATTGAGCATTTAAAAAAGATGCACGTTTAACATTATTTTAGTACATGCTAAACATTTTTCAGACACATGTTGAATATTTTTAGAATACACGGTGAACATTTTTCAAATACACATCGAACATTTTTCTAATTACACGGTGCACCTTTTAATGCATGTACAAAAACATTCTTTTACATCAACGAACATTATTTACAAACATGAACATTTAATATTTTCGAACACGTGTATTTTGCGCAAAATAATAGATAAAACCAAGAAATATATAGAGAAAACCAGAAAAGAGAAGAAAATAAATAAGGACGGGGTGTTGGATTAGCTCGCTGCCTTTTATTTTTAGAAGAAGTGCATTCCTAGCCGCTTTTGCCGATCCTTTTTTCTCTTCCTTAGGCCTAATGGGTAGCTAGATTTTTTCTATTTTTAGGGCAAGTCAAAAAAAACATGTACATTGTAACTCGCTTCCTCGGAGGAGAGCAGACATTTTTTTTAAATCCTGGTTCCACTTTATTCAACAACAATGGTCAGAGGAATTGATACAAGATCGTGTGGTACATCGAGCCACACATCTCTACCAGGATATAGGAATAAAGAAAATTTTAGTAAACTATGAGCTTGGAATTTCTACATCTACTCTAAAAAAAGATTACAAACCTCAAAGTCGTTTGTTGTAGCATTCACTTCCATCACCACTGCTGCATTAGGTCTTGTACAATGGGAGATGCTTAAAGAGGTGCTTAGAAAAATAAACCGAGATTTTTTAAAGCACCGGTACCTATTTCTACAGAAGAGACGCTTAGTTAAGTATCTACCCTGTACAAATAAGCATCGGTGCTTAAGAAAAGCCTGGTTTATTTCTCTAAGCACCTTCCCTAAACACCTCCCATTGTATAAGGCCTTAG
>NC_041388.1:666121285-666135499 GCF_002162155.2 Triticum dicoccoides | reverse complement strand
AACTCTCTTTTTTCTCATGAGACTATGACAAAAATCAGCGATATTATGAGTGCATAAGGGAATTACCAATATTATTAGATCCGCATCCATAGATTTTTTTTGAGGAGATGTGTGCGCGCTATCACGTTTCTAGCCTTGGCCCATTACTTGCGCTAGCAGCGACCCCTTGTTACGACTCTCTACAAGCGAGAAATAGCAGCACCCCATCATTACGGACATCCGAAAGGGTGCAATGTTTGCCCAATATCCTGTTATTTGCTCATAGGGAAGGACGGGTTTCCTTTTTCTTTTTTTCTTTTTACATCCTTTTTTGTCAAAAAGAAACATTCAACCATTTTACTTTTGCCTCCATTAGTTTTTATCATTTAGTTTTTTTACAGGTTTCTTCTTTTTCGAGATTTTCAACTGATTTGTTCTGTTTGTTTGTTTTGTTTCTTTGTCCTCGTCTTCTTAGCTTTTTTATTCTTTTCAATTTATATTTTAATACATGATTTTAAAAATTATTTTACTTTTAAGAAATTTGTAACTTTAGAAAAAATCATGAGTATCTTCTTCAATTATATTCAATAGTCGAAGAAATGTGCATGGTCTTTGTGAGCAACTGATTTTCTCTATTTTTCCCTCCAGAACAAAAGGCCCAGGTGATGCATGAGCAAGCGCAAATGGACGCACTCTTGGAAAGCTCACTTGAGAGGGTTTTTTTCCTCTTTCGTTTTTTTGAAGAAAAAAAAGGTTGTTGGATGAATTTTTCTTCAGTTTTCCTATTTGGTGTTTTTGAAAAAATGTTCGATGTTTCCTATTTGATATCTATTAAAAACATTTATCATACACTAGAAAAAGTTCAGCTTGTATTAAAAAAGCGGTCGCCCTAACTTTTTTAAAAAGTTCACGATATATTAGAAAATAAATTTCATATTCCCTCAATTCCATATTATAAGGTGTATCGGTTTTTGTGCAAGTCAACCATTTGAATGTTTGACCAAGATTATAGAATAAACTAACAACATCTGCAATACCCAATAGATAAAGTATGAAACTACTATTCATGATGTATCAAATGATATAAATTTTGTATTATGAACATTGATATGTTTATCTCAAAATTCGGTCCAACATGCACTCATTTGACTTTTGAAAAAAACAAATACACCTTATATTTAAAAACTTGAGCATATATTAAAAAAATTTGCTGTCTATTAAAAACAAATTAATTGTATAATAGATAAATGTTTGGTGTGTATTAGAAAAATAGAGGTGCATTTTAGAAAATTAAAATAAAGGGGAAAATCTAAAATAGAAAAAGAACCGAAACAAAAAATTAAAAAAATATCAAAACAAAACCAACAGAAAAATTGAAGAGATGATTGTGAAGCAGCTTATGAATGCACAAAACCAAACCCGAACTGGGTCGGCCCAATTTTTACCGCCCATGGGTGTCTCGCCATCTATTTGCCGCTCCGAGCGGCAAATATGATCCATCCAAAAAGTGTTTTTGTTTATCCTTTGTCGAACAAGTTGTTGGGCCGCCCCGTCCACCGATATATCTCCCATCGTGTTCCATTTATAATCTTAGCTGGACAAAAAGATCGTGTATCAGCTTAGCGAACACAAAAAAGGAAACCCGAACTAGGTTGACTCGCGAATTAACATGTGGTTGAGTTGGTTAGGTGGACAGTGGTATCCCCAACCCACCAAGGTTCAAATTCTGGTGCTCGCATTATTCCTGTATTTATTTCAAGATTTCCAGCGATGCGCTTTCAGTGGGAGGAGACGTTCTCGTCGACGACGGGGCGCCTACGGTGACTTCGTAAATCTCAAAATGATATGCCGGCTCAGTCTCTCGGAGGTGCTCATAAGGGTAGGGTGTGATGTGTGAGTTTATAGGGGTGAGTGTATGCGCGTGTATATGAGCGCTTGTGTCTGTACTGATGCTAAAGAAAAGAGAACTGGGTTGACTCAAATTTCATGCCGGCAAGTGTCGCCTATCTATTTGCCGCTGCGAGGGAAAATGTGATCCAACAACAAAGAATTCCTTTTTTTTATGAGACGAATGGGTTATTAGGAAAACCCTATTTTTTGCTCTTTGCGACAAGTTGCCGCTGTTTCGTAGAAGGGATGGACCGACCGTTCAGGGTTTGGCCGTCCCGTTTAGCGTTTCAGTGATACTGGTTTTGGGAACCTTTTATGATGATTCTAGATGTGTTTTTTTCCGCTTTTGGGAACCTTCTAGTAGGTTCCTAAAACTGGGTTTTTCTTTTTCTTTTTAGTTATCTTTCATATTTCTCTTCTTTTTCATTTTTTTCTTTCCTTTTTTCTGTTTTTTCCTTTTATATTTTCTTTTTTATTTTTCGAAATTATTTTAAATTCCAAAAAATGATTTTTTCAGATATTCCAAAAAAGTTAGAATTTCAAATTTTGTTTGCTTCTTTCGAAAAAATGTTCAAAATTTCTTTAAAAATTAGAATTTCGAAAAATGTTCCCTTCTAAAATTTTATTCAAAAAATGAAAATGTTCAAGAACTTCAATACAAATGTTCCATTTTTAATAGTTGTTCGCATATTAAAAAAATATTCTTGATTCAATTTTTTAATATTCAAAACATGTTCGCATTTTGAAACTTTGTTGAAAAATTCAAAAATCTTCGACAACTTCATAAATTGTTCCTATTTTCAAAATTTGTTCACAAATTCAACAAATGCTACCGTTTCAGAAATTTCTTACGAAAATTTAAAAATCTTCATGTTTAAAAATTCGCTAATTCAAAAATTGTTTTGAACTTTTGTAGGAAAAAAATATAAATTGGAATATGTTAACGTTTTCAAAAAAATCTTGTTTTTCAAAAAATGGTTTGCATTTTCAACAAATTGTTCATAATTTCAAAAAATATTCACCTATTTAATTTTGTTCCTTTTTTGTAAAGATAATGAGCTTCCCAAATAATGTTCACGTTTCAAAAAAACCACATTCGAAATTTTAGTAAAAGATCAAATCTGCAGCGGCTTATGGTTCATATATACCGGGCTGCCTTTTTGGACACTAAATCTGAGATTGTTCTTGTTTTTATGTTTTACGTTGTCGTTAGGTTCTTTAATTTTCACGCTGCAAACTTTGCACAAAAGCTAGCAACTTGCGGTGGCTAGCGAAGGCGCGTAACTAAGAGAGGTCGTGTGTTTGATTCCTATATCGCTAGCGTGTTGTTCTTTTTGCGAGTTTCCACCTCGCGACGGAGGAGCCACAGCAAATGGACGGGCCCAGGTGAGCTGCCATGTGCGAAGCAGCGACTCGTTACCGCAATAAGCGGCGTAAGCTCCCAGTGTGTGTCTTTATTTGCTTTAAAATATTACAGTATATATGTAGACGCTTACATACACTCGGTGTTTTCAAGAAATTTCATTGTAATTCTTAGTCATAGAAGTTACTTTGTATTTTAAAAAATAAGATCTTAGGTCCAAATCAGTGTGCTTGTAATTGTTACGAGTATGAATAAAGTTACATGCGTTTAAAAAAAACACTCACTCTTATAACACACATACGCTATCTCTATGAAAACCTCCGAGAGACTAAGTCAGCGGGTCCTTAGATTTAGAAAGTCACCACAGGCTCCTCGCCATCGTTGGAATATCGTCTTCTACTGAAAGAATTTTCCATCTTTATAAGACACCAAAACGTCAAACTGTGGTTTGTGTTAAGCTTCATACACTAGTCAACGCAACCAAAAGTCCGAACTAATGAAAAGGGCTAGGAAATCCACATATACACTTCAACACCTCCTCCCATGTGTGACACGGAAAGACAACACGTGGATAGACTTAGAGGTATGGCTCAAGAGGCCTATACGTGGACACAAACGGGGGACACAATAATTTTTAGATAAATTGCGAAAGCCAGGACTTGAACTCAAGAATCTTGGGCTCTGATACCATGTTAAGCTTCATGCACTAGCCAACCCAACTAAAAGTCCGAACTGATGAAAATGACTTGGCAATCAACATATACACTTCAACAGTTTGATCCCTATGGGTTAGGATATCACTACTCTACTAACCATCCAACTAGAGATTGATTTATTGGCCTAGGCTGTGATATTCCATATTCGGAAGAAACAAGTACGACACAAAGGTACGAGAAGAACCCATGAATTTCACAAAAAAAATTCTAGAAAATTATCCATTTGTCAATGCGATCAAAGACCAAGGGCTTGATTGATTTAATGGGTTTTCATAGAATTTTTAGAGCATTTGAATCCTTAAAGAGTTTTCTAATGTTATTTTTTGTGTGAAAATATCAGATCTATCATAAAAGTTCACCGAAAGTACAAAGCATCTCAAACATAATAAAAATTATATCTAGATTATGAGACCACCGAATGGTCACTACTGGTGGCAGACGAGAGCCTATGCTCTTCTTTCGCTGCTCCCCTACCAGAGACGGTTTGATCTTATCGATGAAAGCTGGGAAATCTTTGTGCATGTCCCTAAGGACCACCACCCTAGAGCCGCTATCATCACCGTTGAACCCTTGAATAGACCAGAAGCACCTGCCACCAAATCTCGCCATGGGATGAGAGACCCTAACCTGACCATCCCAAGGCGACGATTGGAATCTACGTTGGAGCTACGTCAATTATGTTCAAAATGAACTCGATGAGGATTGGAGCCCGAGAGACAAACTCGAAGAAGGGTCGCCGCCCTTCCGAGCGCCGCACCTACGAGGACTTAAAAACCCTAACCTTAACTACTAACTGCAGTAGAGGCACCGGGATTCCCGTCCCTACCTGATGGGGTCACCTACTACTGGCAGGGTCAAGGACCTGACATCTAAGGGCCCACCTAGGTGAAGGAAATATGCCATAGAGGCAATAATAAAGTTGTTATTTTATATTTCCTTCTATCATGACAAATGTTTATTATTCATGCTAGAATTGTATTAACCGGAAACTTGATACATGTGTGGATACATAGACAAAACACAATGTCCCTAGTAAGCCTCTACTAGACTAACTCGTTAATCAAATATGGTTAAGTTTCCTAACCATAGACATGTGTTGTCATTTGATGAACAGGATCACATCATTAGGAGAATGATGTGATGGACAAGACCCATCCGTTAGCTTTGCATAATGATCGTTAAGTTTTATTGATATTGCCCTCTTCATGACTTATACATATTCCTTTGACTACGAGATTATGCAACTCCCGGATACCGAGGAATACCTTGTGTGCTATCAAACGTCACAATGTAACTGGGTGATTATAAAGATGCTCTACGGGTATCTCCAAAGGTGTTTGTTGGGTTGGCATAGATCGAGATTATGATTTGTCACTCCATGTATCGGAGAGGTATCTCTAGGCCCTCTCGGTAATGCACATCATGACAAGCCTTGCAAGAAATGTGACTAATGAGTTAGTTATGGGATGATGCATTACGAAATGAGTAAAGAGACTTGCCGGTAACGAGATTGAACTAGGTATGAAGATATCGACGATCGAAACTCAGGCAAGGAACATACCGATGACAAAGGGAATAACGTATGTTGTCATTATGGTACGACCGATAAAGATCTTCGTACAATATGTGGGAACCAATATGAGCATCCAGGTTCCGCTTTTGGTTATTGACCAGAGAGGTGTCTCGGTCATGTCTACATAGTTCTCGAACCCCTAGGTTCTGCATGCTTAACGTTCGATGACGATTTGTATTATATGAGTTATGTGATTTGGTGACCGAATGTTGTTCGGAGTTCCAGATGAAATCACAGACATGACGAGGAGTCTTGAAATGGTCGAGAGGTAATGATTGATATATTGGATGATAGTATTCGGACACCGAAAGTGTTCCGGGATGTATCGAGTACATATCGGAGTACCTGGGGGGTTACCGGAACCCCCGGGGGAAGATATGGGCCATATGGGCCATAGGAGGCACACCAGCCCACAAAGGGGTGGCACGCCCCCTATAGGGAAGGAGGCCGAATAGTACTAGGAGAGGGGCGGCGCCCCCTTTCCTTCTCCCCCCTCTCTCTTTCCCCGTTCCCCCCTCCAGTAGAAGGAAAGGGAGGGGGCGAATCCAACTAGGAGCCCAAGTAGGATTCCTCCTACTTGGGCGCACCTAGGGTCGGCCTCCTCCCCCTCCCTCCTTTATATACGTGGGGGCGCCTACAACACACATCAATTTTTCCAAGCCGTGTGCGGTGCTCCCCTCCACAGTTTATGCCTCTGGTCATATTCATGTTGGGGAACGTAGCATGCAATTTAAAAAATTTCCTACAAGCACGCAAGATCTATCTAGGAGATGCATAGCAACGAGAGGGGGAGAGTGTGTCCATGTACCCTCGTAGACCGAAAGCGGAAGCGTTAGTTTAACGCGGTTGATGTAGTCGAACGTCTTCACGATCCAACCGATCATAGTACCGAACATACAGCACCTCCATGTTCAGCACACGTTCAGCTCGATGATGTCCCTCGAACTCTTGATCCAGCAGTGGGTCGAGGGAGAGTTCCGTCAGCACGACGGAGTGGTGACAGTGATGGTGATGTGACCCGCACAGGGCTTCTCCTAAGCACAACGACGCTATGAACGAAGGAGTAAACTGTGGAGGGGGGCACCGCACATGACTAAGAGAAGATGTGCCTTAGGGTGCCCCCTTCCCCCGTATATAAAGGAGGAGGGGAGGAGGCCGGCCACAAGGGGCGTGCCAAGGAGAGGGGAGTCCTACTAGGACTCCAGTCCTAGTAGGATTTGCCCCCCCCTTTTCCTTCTACCGGAGGGGGGAAAAGGGGAAGGAGAGGGAGTAGGAGAAGGAAAGGGGGGTGGCGCCCCCTTCCCAGTCCAATTCAGCCTCCTCCTCCCTTGTGGGGGGCGCACCTGTTGGGGAACACAGTAATTACAAAAATTTTCCTACGCACACGCAAGATCATGGTGATGCATAGCAACGAGTGGGGAGAGTATTGTCTACGTACCCTCGTAGACCGTAAGCGGAAGCATTATGACAACGCGGTTGATGTAGTCGTACGTCTTCACGATCGACTGATCCTAGTACCAAAAGTACGACACCTCCGCGATCTGCACACGTTTGGCTTGGTGACGCCCCATGAACTCACGATCCAATAGAGTGTCGAGGGAGAGCTTCGTCAGCACGACGGCATGATGATGATGATGATGCTACCGGAACAGGGCTTCACCTAAGCACCGCTACGATATGATCGAGGTGGATTATGGTGGAGGGGGCACCGCACACGGCTGGAAACAATCAACTTGTGTCTTCTAGGGTGCCCTCCTGCCCCCGTATATAAAGGAGCAAGCGGGGAGGCCGGCCGGCCTTAGTGGCATGCCAAGGGAGGAGGAATCCTCCTCCTTTCCTAGTCCTACTAGGAGGAGAAGGGGAATGAAGGAAGGGAGAGGAAGAGGAGAAGGAAAGGGGGGGACGCGCCCCCCTCCCTAGTAAAATTCAGACTCCCTATAGGGAGGGGGCGCGGCTGCCCCTTGTGGGATTCCTCCCCTCTTCCCTATGGCCCATGAAGGCCCAACTTTCCCCGGGGGGGTTCCGGTAACCCTCCCGCACTCCGGTTTTCTCCGAAATCAGCCGAAACACTTCCGATGTCCGAATATAACCGTCCGATATATCAATCTTTATGTCTCGACCATTTTGAGACTCCTCGTTATGTCCGTGATCACATCCGGGACTCTGAACTATCTTCGGTACATAAAAACACATAAACTCATAATACCGGTCGTCACCAAACGTTAAGCGTGTGGACCTTACGGGTTCGAGAACTATGTAGACATGACCGAGACACGTCTCCGGTTAATAACCAATACCGGAACCTGGATGTTCATATTGGCTCCCACATATTCTACGAAGATCTTTATCGGTCAAACCGCATAACGATATACGTTGTTCCCTTTGTCATCGGTATGTTTACTTGCCCGAGATTCAATTGTCGGTATCTCAATACCTAGTTCAATCTCGTTACCGGCAAGTCTCTTTACTCGTTCTGTAATGCATCATCTATAACTAACTCATTAGTCACATTGCTTGCAAGGCTTATAGTGAGTGCATTACCAAGAGGGCCCAGAGATACCTCTCCGATACTCGGAGTGACAAATCCTAATATCGATCTATGCCAACTCAACAAACACCATCGGAGACACCTGTAGAGCATCTTTATAGTCACCCAGTTACGTTGTGATGTTTGATAGCACACTAAGTGTTCCTCCAGTATTCGGGAGTTACATGATCTCATAGTCATAGTAAACATGTATAAGTTATGGAGAAAGAAATAGCAACAAACTAAACGATCATCGTGCTAAGCTAACGGATGGGTCAAGTCAATCACATCATTCTCTAATGATGTGATCCCGTTAATCAAATGACAACTCATATCTATGGTTAGGAAACATAACCATCATTGATTCAACGAGCTAGTCTAGTAGAGGCATACTAGTGACATTCTGTTTGTCTATGTATTCACACATGTACTAAGTTTCCAGTTAATACAATTCTAGCATGAATAATAAACATTTATCATGATATAAGGAAATATAAATAACAACTTTATTATTGCCTCTAGGGCATATTTCCTTCAGTCTCCCACTTGCACTAGAGTCAATAATCTAGTTCACATCGTCATGTGATTTCACACCAATAGTTCACATCTTTATGTGATTAGTTCACATCTCCATGTGACTAAAACCCAAAGAGTTTATTAGAGTCAATAATCTAGTTCACATCGCTATGTGATTAACACCCAAAGAGTGATCATGTTTTGCTTGTGAGAGAAGTTTAGTCTACGGGTCTGCAACATTCAGATCCGTATGTATTTTGCAAATTTCTATGTCTACAATACTTTGCACGGAGCTACTCTAGCTAATTGCTCCCACTTTCAATATGTATCTAGATCGAGACTTAGAGTCATCTAGATCGGTGTCAAAAAGCTTGCATCGATGTAACTCTTTACGACGAACTCTTTTATCACCTCTATAACCGAGAAATACTTCCTTAGTCCTCTAAGGATAATTTTGACCGCTGTCCAGTGATCTACTCCTAGATCACTATTGTACTCCCTTGCCAAAATCATGCTAAGGTATACAATAGGTCTGGTACACAACATAGGATACTTTATAGAACCTATGACTGAGGCATAGGGAATGAATTTTCATTCTCTTTCTTTTTTCTGCCGTGGTCGGGTTTTTGAGTCTTTACTCAACTTCACACCTTGCAACACAGTCAAGAACTCCTTCTTTGATTGTTCCATTTTGAACTACTTCAAAAACTTGTCAAGATATGTACTCATTGAAAAATTTATCAAGCGTCTTGATCTATCTCTATAGATCTTGATGCCCAATATGTAAGCAGCTTCACCGAGGTCTTTCTTTGAAAAACTCCTTTCAAACACTCCTTTATGCTTTCAGAAAATTCTACATCATTTCCGATCAACAATATGTCACTCACATATACTTATCAGAAAGGATGTAGTGCTCCCACTCACTTTCTTGTAAATACAGGCTTCACTGCAAGTCTGTATAAAACTATATGCTTTGATCATACTATCAAAGCGCATATTCCAACTCTGAGAGGCTTGCACCAGTCCATAAATGGATCGCTGGAGCTTGCACACTTTGGTAGTACCTTTAGGATTGACAAAAACTTCTGGTTGCATCATATACAACTCTTCTTTAATAAATCCATTAAGGAACACAATTTTGACATCCATTTGCCAGATTTCATAAAATGCGACAACTGCTAACATGATTCAACAGACTTTTAAGCATCGATACGAGTGCAAAAAATCTCATCGTAGTCAACATTTTGAACTTGTCGAAAACCTTTTTGCGACAATTCGAGCTTTGTAGATAGTAACACTACTATCAGCGTCCGTCTTCCTCTTGAAGATCCATTTATTCTTAATGGATCACCGATCATCAGGCAAGTCAATCAAAGTCCATACTTTGTTCTAATACACGGATCCCATCTCAAATTTCATGGCTTCAAGCCATTTCGCGGAATCTGGGCTCATCATCGCTTCCTCATGGTTCGTAGTTTCTTCATGGTCAAGTAACATGACCTCCAGAACAGGATCACCGTACCACTCTGGTGCGGAACATATTCTGGTTGGCCTACGAGGTTCGGTAGTAACTTGATCTGAAGTTTCATGATCATCATCATTAACTTCCTCACTAATTGGTGTAGGAATCACTAGAACTGATTTCTGTGATGAACTACTTTCCAATTCGGGAGAAGGTACAATTACCTCATCAAGTTCTACATTCCTCCCACTCACTTTTTTTGAGTGAAACTCCTTCTCTAGAAAGGATCCATTCTTAGCAACGAATATCTTGCCTTCGGATCTGTGATAGAAGGTGTACCCAACAGTCTCCTTTGGGTATCCTATGAAGACGCACTACTCGGATTTGGCTTTGAGCTTATCAGGCTGAAACTTTTTCACATAAGCATCGCATCCCCAAACTTTAAGAAATGACAGCTTAGGTTTCTTGCTAAACCACAGTTAATATGGTGTCGTCTCAACAGATTTAGATGGTGCCCTATTTAACGTGAATGCAGCTGTCTCTAATGCATAACCCCAAAACGATAATGATCGGTAAGAGACATCATAGATCGCACCATATCTAATAAAGTACGGTTATGACGTTTGGACACACCATTACGTTGTGGTGTTCTAGGTGGCGTGAGTTGCGAAATTATTCTGCATTATTTCAAATGAAGACCAAACTCGTAACTCGAATATTCTCCTCCATGATCAGATCACAGATACTTTATTTTCTTGTTATGATGATTTTCCACTTCACTCTGAAATTCTTTGAACTTTTCAAATGTTTCAGACTTATGTTTCATCAAGTAGGTATACCCATATCTGCTCAAATCATCTGTGAATGTCAGAAAATAATGATACCCGCCATGAGCCTCAACACTCATCGGATTGCATACATCAGTATGTATTATTTCCAATAAGTCAGTTGCTTGCTCCATTGTTCCCGAGAACAAAGTTTTAGTCATCTTGCCCATGAGGCATGGTTCACAAGCATCAAATGATTCATAATCAAGTGATTCCAAAAGCCCATCAACATGGAGTTTCTTCATGCGCTTTACACCAATATGACCTAAACGGCAGTGCCACATATAAGTTGCACTATCATTATTAATTTTGCATCTTTTGGCTTCAATATTATGAATATGTCACTATGATCGAGATTCAATAAACCATTCACCTTGGGTGTATGACCTCAGAAGGTTTTATTCATGTAAAAAGAATAACAATTATTCTTTGACTTGAATGAATAACCGTATTGCAATAAACATGATCCAATCATACTATGCTCAACGCAAACACCAAATAACATTTATTTTAGGTTCAACACTAATCCATATGGTAAAGGGAGTGTGCGATGGTGATCTTATCAACCTTGGAATCACTTCCAACTCACATCATTACTTCGCCCTTAACTAGTCTCTGTTTATTTTGCAACTCCCGTTTCGAGTTACTACTCTTAGCAACTGAACGAGTATCAAATACTGAGGTGTTGCTATAAACACTAGTAAAGTACACATCAATAACATGTATATCAAATATACTTTTGTTCACTTTGCCATCCTTCTTATCCGCCAAGTATCTAGGGTAGTTCCACTTCCAGTGACCATTTCCTTTGCAGTAGAAGCACTCAGTTCCAGGCTTGGGTCTAGCTTTGGGCTTCTTCATGGGAGCGTCAACTTGCTTGTTATTCTTCTTTGAAGTTCCTTTTTCTTTCCCTTTGCCCTTTTCTTGAAACTAGTGGTCTTGTTAACCATCAACACGTGATGTTATTTCTTGATTTCTACCTTCGCCGATTTCAGCATGGTGAAGAGCTTGGGAATTACTTTCGTCATCCCTTGAATATTATAGTTCGTCACTAAGTTCTAGTAACTTGGTGATAGTGACTAGAGAACTTTGTCAATTACTATCTTATCTGGAAGATTAACTCCCACTTGATTCAAGCAATTGTAGTACCCAGACAATCTGAGCACATGCTCACTGGTTGAGCTATTCTCCTCCATCTTGTAGGCAAAGTACTGTCAGAGGCCTCCTACCTCTCGACACGGGCATGAGTATGAAATACCAATTTCAACTCTTAGAACATCTTATATGCCCTATGGCATTCAAAAACATTTTTGAAGTCCCGGTTCTAAGCCGTAAAGTATGGTGCACTAAACTATTAAGTAGTCATCATACCGAGCTTTGTCAAACGTTCATAACATCTGCATTTGCTCCTGCAATAGTTATGTCACCTAGCGGTGCATTAAGGACATAATTCTTCCATGCAGCAATGAGGATAATCCTCAGATCACGGATCCAATCTGCATCATTGCTACTATCATCTTTCAACATAGTTTTCTCTAGGAACATATCATAAATAAAATAGGGAAGCTATATGCGAGCAATTGATCTACAACATAGATATGCAAATACTATCAGGACTAAGTGCATGATAAATTTAAGTTCAATTAATCATATTACTTAAGAACTCCCACTTAGACAGACATCTCTCTAATCATTTAAGTGATCACATGATCCATATCAACTAAACCATGTCCGATCATCACGTGAGATGGAGTAGTTTTCAATGGTGAACATCACTATGTTGATCATATATAATATATGATTCACGCCCGACCTTTCGGTCTCAGTGTTCCGAGGCCATATCTGCATATGCTAGGCTCGTCAAGTTTAACCCGAGTATTCTGCGTGTGCAAGACTGGCTTGCACCCGTTGTATGTGAACGTAGAGCTTATCACACCCGATCATCATGTGGTGTCTCGGCACGACGAACTGTAGCAACGGTGCATACTCAGGGAGAACACTTGTACATTGAAATTTAGTGAGCGATCATCTTATAATGCTACCACCAAACTAAGCAAAATAAGATGCATAAAGGATAAACATCACATGCAATCAATATAAGTGATATGATATGGCCATCATCATCTTGTGCCTTTGATCTCCATCTCAAAAGCACCGTCATGATCACCATCGTCACCGGCTTGACACCTTGATCTCCATCGAAGCATCGTTGTCGTCTTGCCAACTATTGCTACTACGACTATCACTACCGCTTAGTGATAAAGTGAAGCAATTACACGGCGATTGCATTTCATACAATAAAGCGACAACCATATGGCTCCTGCCAGTTGCCGATAACTGTGTTACAAAACATGATCATCTCATAAAATAAAATTTAGCATCATGTCTTGACCATATCACACAACAACATGCCCTGCAAAAACAAGTTAGACGTCCTCTACTTTGTTGTTGCAAGTTTTACGTGGGTGCTACGGGCTGAGCAAGAACCATTCTTACCTACGCATCAAAAACCACAACGTGGTATAGTGATTGCTTTTTGATCTTCAGAAAGAACCCTGTTCATTGAATACGATTCAACTAAAGTTGGAGAAACTGACACCCACCAGCCACCTGTGTGCGAAGCACGTTGGTAGAACCAGTCTCGCGTAAGCGTACGCGTAATGTCGGTCTGGGCCGCTTCATCCAACAATATCGCCGAATCAAGAATCAACTAGTGATGGCAAGAAATATGTATATACCCACGCCCACAACTCCTTTGTGTTCTACTCGTGCATATAACATCCACGCATAGGCCTGGCTCTGATGCCACTGTTAGGGAACGCAGTAATTACAAAAAAATTCCTACACACACGCAAGATCATGGTGATGCATAGCAACGAGAGGGGAGAGTGTTGTCTATGTACCCTCATAGACCGTAAGCAGAAACGTTATGAAAACGTGGTTGATGTAGTCATACGTCTTCACGATCGACCGATCCTAGTACCGAAAGTACGACACCTTCGCGATCTGCACACGTTCGGCTCGGTGACATCCCACAAACTCACGATCCAGCAGAGTGTCGAGGGAGAGCTTCGTCAGCACGACGGTGATGATGATGCTACCGGAACAGGGCTTCACCTAAGCACCGCTATGATATGACCGCGGTGGATTATGGTGGAGGGGGGCACCGCACACGGCTGGAAACAATCAACTTGTGTCTTCTAGGGTGCACCCTGCCCCCGTATATAAATGAGCAATGGGGGAGGCCGGCCGTCCCTAGTGGCGTGCCAAGGGAGGAGGAATCCTCCTCCTAGTAGTAGGATTCCTCCTTTCCTTGTCCTACTAGGAGGAGAAGGGGAAGGAAGGAAGGGAGAGGAAGAGG
>NC_041388.1:666009973-666121066 GCF_002162155.2 Triticum dicoccoides | reverse complement strand
GCACTCCGGTTTTCTCCGAAATCACCCGGAACACTTCCGATGTCTGAATATAGCCGTCCAATATATCAATCTTTATGTCTCGACCATTTTGAGACTCCTCGTCATGTTCGTGATCACATCCGGGACTCCGAACTATCTTCAGTACATCAAAACACATAAACTCATAATACCGATCGTCACCGAACGTTAAGCGTGCGGACCCTACGGGTTCGAGAACTATGTAGACATGACCGAGACACGTCTCCGTTCAACAACCAATAGAGGAACCTGGATGTTCATATTGGCTCCCACATATTCTACGAAGATCTTTATCGGTCAAACCGCATAACGATATACGTTGTTCCCTTTGTCGTCGGTATGTTTACTTGCCCGAGATTCGATCGTCGGTATCTCAATACCTAGTTCAATCTCATTACCGGCAAGTCTCTTTACTCGTTTCGTAGTGCATCATCCCATAACTAAATCATTAGTCACATTGCTTGCAAGGCTTATAGTGATGTGCATTACCGAGAGGGCCTAGAGATACCTCTCCGATACTCGGAGTGACAAATCCTAATCTCGATCTATGCCAACTCAACAAACACTATCAGAGACACCTGTAGAGCATCTTTATAGTCACCCAGTTACGTTGTGATGTTTGATAGCACTCTAAGTGTTCCTTCGGTATTTGGGAGTTGCATGATCTCATAGTCATAGGAACATGTATAAGTTATGGAGAAAGCAATAGCAACAAACTAAACGATCATCGTGCTAAGCTAACTGATGGGTCAAGTCAATCACATCATTCTCTAATGATGTGATCCCATTACTCAAATGACAACTCATGTTTATGGTTAGGAAACATAACCATCATTGATTCAACGAGCTAGTCTAGTAGAGGCATACTAGTGACATTCTGTTTGTCTATGTATTCACACATGTACTAAGTTTCCGGTTAATACAATTCTAGCATGAATAATAAACATTTATCATGATATAAGGAAATATAAATAACAACTTTATTATTGCCTCTAGGGCATATTTCCTTCCGCACCAGCCCCTTGTGGGCTGGTTAGCCTCCCTTCTATGGCCCATATGGCCCATATCTTTCCCCAGGGGGTTCTGGTAACTCCTCCGGTATGTACCCGATACACTCCGGAACCCTTCCGGTGTCTGAATACTATCTTCCAATATATCAATATTTACCTCTCGACCATTTCGAGACTCCCCGTCATGTCCATGATTTCATCCGGGACTCCGAACAAACTTCGGTCACCAAAACACAGAACTCATAAATACAAATCGTCATCGAACATTAAGCGTGGGGACACTACGGGTTCGAGAACTATGTAGACATGACCGAGACACCTCTCTGGTGAATAACCAATAGCGGAACTTGGATGATCATATTGGTTCCCACATATTCTACGAAGATCTTTATCGGTCAAACCATTATGACAACATACATTATTCCCTTTGTCATCGATATGTTACTTGTCCCAGATTCGACCGTCGGTATCTCCATACCTAGTTCAATCTCGTTACTGGCAAGTCTCTTTACTCGTTCCATAATGCATCATCCCACAACTTACTCATTAGTCACATTGCTTGCAAGGCTTATTATGATGTGCATTACCGAGCGGGCCCAGAGATACCTCTTCGATACTCGGAGTGACAAGTCCTAATCTCAATCTATGCCACCCAACAAAAACCTTCGGAGACACCTGTAGAGCATCTTTATAATCACCCAGTTATGTTGTGATGTTTGATAGCACACAAGGTGTTCCTCCAGTATTCGGGAGTTGCATAATCTCATAGTCAAAGGAATATGTAAGTCATGAAGAAAGCAATAGAAATAGAACTTAACGATCATTATGCTAAGCTAACAGGTGGGTCTTGTCCATCACATCATTCTCCTAATGATGTGATCCCATTCATCAAATGACCACACATGTCTATGGTTAGGAAACTTAACCATCTTTGATTAACGAGCTAGTCTAGTAGAGGCTTACTAGGGACATTGTGTTTTGTGTATGTATCCACACATGTATCAAGTTTCGGTTAATACAATTCTAGCATGAATAATAAACATTTATCATGATATAAGGAAATATAAATAACAACTTTATTATTGCCTCTAGGGCATATTTCCTTCGGTCTCCCACTTGGACTAGAGTCAATAATCTAGTTCACATCGCCATGTGATTTAACACCAATAGTTCACATCACCATGTGACCAACACCCAAAGGTTCACTAGAGTCAATAATCTAGTTCACATCGCCATGTGATTAACACCCAAAGAGTACTAAGGTGTGATCATGTTTTGCTTATGAGAGAAGTTTAGTCAACGGGCTTGCCACGTTTAGATCTGTATGTATTTTGCAAATTTCTACAATGCTCTACATGGAGCTACTCTAGCTAATTGCTCCCACTTTTAATATGTATCCAGATTGAGACTCAGAGTCATCCAGATCAGTGTTAAAGCTTGCATCGACGTAACTCTTTACGATGAACTCTTTATCACCTCCATAAACGAGAAATATTTCCTTAGTCCTCTAAGAATAATTTTGACCACTGTCCAGTGATCTACTCCTGGATCACTATTGTACCCCTTTGCCAAACTCATGGAAAAGTACACAATAGGTCTGGTATACAGCATGGCATACTTTATAGAACCTATGGCTGAGGCATAGGGAATGACTTTCATTCTCTATCTATCTTCTTCCGTGGTCGGGTTTTGATTCTTACTCAACTTCATACCTTACAACTCAGACAAGAACTCCTTCTTTGAGTGATCCATTTTTCAACTCCTTCAAAATCTTATCAAGGTATGTACTCATTGAAAGTCTTATCAAGCATCTTGATCTATCTTTATAGATCTTGATGCCCAATATGTAAGTAGCTTCACCGAGTTGAAAAACTCCTTTCAAACACTCCTTTGTACTTTCTAGGAAATTCTACATCATTTTCGATCAACAATATGTCATTCACATATACCTATCAGAAAGGCTGTAGTGCTCCCACTCGCTTTCTTGTAAATATAGGCTTCACCGCAAGTTTGTATAAAACTATATGCTTTGATCAACTCATCAAAGCGTATATTCTAACTCCGAGATGCTTGCACCAGTCCATAGATGGATCGCTGGAGCTTGCACACTTTTTTAGCACCTTTAGGATTGAGAAAACCTTATGGTTGCATCATATACAACTCTTGTTTAATAAATCCATTAAGGAATACAGTTTTGACATCCATTTGGCAGATTTCATAAAATGCGGCAATTGCTAACATGATTCGGACAGACTTTAAGCATCGATACGAGTGAGAAAATCTCATCGTAGTCAACACCTTGAACTTGTCAAAAATCTTTTGCGACAATTCAAGTTTGTAGATAGTAACACTACTATCAGCGCTCGTCTTCCTCTTGAAGATCCATTTATTCTCACTAGCAAACATGCTCATGCATTGCAATGGGAAAGAAAAACACTTGTCCTTGGCACGATAAACACAACGTTCGTGCTTCGCTATGGAGAAAATACCAGTTGTCATGATTTAAGGTTGCCTTGGTTAAGGAATTGTGTCGCAGGCCAATGGTTGTTGATGGCAAAAACGGTGGATCGATTGATGGCAAGGTTATCTAGGATGATGGTTCAAGGCAGGAGACGCGCGCTAATGCGTGATCAGATCGGCGGGATCAAGGCCATGGTGGGGGCGCGCTGCATGCCGCATATGTCATCGATTGTGGTGGCTCGATTCCCATGACCTTCCCTCCACCCTCTCCTTCCCAATCTTATCATCCTCATCGCCATCTTCCCCAATCATGGCCTCCAGTAGCCCCATCTCCTGCTCCTTCCGCTGGAGCTCCAGCCCATGGCGCAACATGTCCGCAACCATGGTCCGCAATGTACATATAGGAAGGAGGTTTGAAGAAAGGAATCGTAGATGATGGAGGTTTCCGACCATAAATGAATGCCACCTAAGGCGAGATGGTCTAAGCTCCCTCTCTTTCTGCAGGATCCTTGGTTGGATGAGTTGGTTCGCGAGTCCTCGCAACCATGGTTCGAATCCCTCTACGCTCGCTTTTTTTTGAGGGACCGGCAACGAACATACCAAATGAAGCAAAAACTACATGAGACCGGTAACGAATGGATGGAATGGAATAAAATGGATGTACCAAAAAAACGATGACAAAAAAAGTAGAGAAACAATCCTCCACCTTACACGTGAAAATCATAACCAATTCTTTTTTCTAACTTTATTAGGAAGCCATTCGATTAAAGAATAATGTTTGGCTTGAATAGATTGGTCATACATGTTTATGTGCACATATTACTTGTAATATGGTAGAGATGAAAAAAAATTGTTTGAGTTGGGCACATGATGGCAGCCGTGGCTGATTATTCTACTAGACTAGCTCGTTGATCAAAGATGCCTAAGTTTCCTAACCATAGACATGTGTTATCATTTGATTAACGGGATCACATCATTAGGAGAATTGTGTGATGGACAAGACCCGTCCGTTAGCTTAGCATAATGATCGTTAAGTTTTATTGCTATTGCTTTCTTCATGCCTTATACATATTCCTTTGACTATGAGATTATGCAACTCCCGGATACCGGAGGAATACCTTGTGTGCTATCAAATGTCACAACGTAACTGGGTGATTATAAAGATGCTTTACAGGTATCTCTGAAGGTGTTTGTTGGGTTGGCATAGATCGATATTAGGATTTGTCACTCCGAGTATCGGAGAGGTATCTCTGGGCCCTCTCGGTAATGCACATCATAATAAGCCTTCTAAGCAATGTGACTAATGAGTTAGTTGCGGGATGATGCATGCTACCTCCTGAGCACTGCGTTGGTTTTCCCTTGAAGAGGAAAGGGTGATGCAGTAAAGCAGCGTAAGTATTTCCCCCAGTTTTTGAGAACCAAGGTATCAACCCAGTAGGAGACCATGCGCGAGTCACCTCGTACCTACAGAAACAAATAAGAACCTCGCAACCAACACGATAAAGGGGTTGTCAATCCCTTCACGGCCACTTGCAAGAGTGAGATCTGATAGAGATGATAATAATAATAAGATAAATATTTTTGGTATTTTTATGATATAGATTGAAAGTAAAGATTGCAAAATAAAATATATGGAAACTTATATGATGGAGAATAGACTCAGGGGCCATAGGTTTCACTAGTGGCTTCTCTCAAGATAGCATAAGTATTACGGTGGGTGAACAAATTATTGTCGAGCAATTGATAGAAAAGCGAGTAATTATGAGAATATCTAGGCATGATCATGTATATAGGAATCACGTGAGTGACAAGTAGACCGACTCCTGTCTGCATCTACTACTATTACTCCACACATCGACTACTATCCAGCATGCATCTAGAGTATTAAGTTCATAAGAACAGAGTAACGCCTTAAGCAAGATGACATGATGTAGAGGGATAAACTCATGCAATATGATATAAACCCCATCTTTTTATCCTCGATGGCAACAATACAATACATGTCGTTTCCCTTTCTGTCACTGGGATCGAGCACCGCAAGATTGAACCCAAAGCTAAGCACTTCTCCCATTGCAAGAAAGATCAATCTAGTAGGCCAAACCAAACTGATAATTCGAAGAGACTTGCAAAGATAAACCAATCATACATAAAAGAATTCATAGAAGATTCAAATATTGTTCATAGATAGACTTGATCATAAACCCACAATTTATCGGATCTCGACAAACACACCGCAAAAGAAGATTACAAAGAATAGATCTCCAAGAGAATCGAGGAGAACTTTGTATTGAGATCCAAAGAGAGAGAAGAAGCCATCTAGCTACTAGCTATGGAACCGAAGGTCTGAAGTAAGCTACTTACACATCATCGAAGGGGCCATGGAGTTGATGTAGAGGCCCTTCGTGATCAATGCCCTCTCTGGCAGAGCTCCGGAAAAGGCCCCAAGATGGGATCTCTTGGGTACAGAAGGTTGCGGCGGTGGAAATAGGGTTTTTTGGTGCTCCTGGATGTTTGCGGGGAATTTGAACATATATAGAAGGAAGAAGTAGGTCGGTTGAGCCACGAGGGGCCCATGAGGGGGGAGGGCACGCCCAGGGGGGTAGGGGCGCCCCCTGCCTCTGTTGGAGAACGTAGCAGAATTTAAAATTTTCTACACATCACCAAGATCAATCTATGGAGTTATCTAGCAACGAGGGAAAGGGGAGTGCATCTACATACCCTTGTAGATCGCGCGCGGAAGCATTCAAGAGAACGGGGTTGATGGAGTCGTACTCGTCGTGATCCAAATCACCGATGACCTAGCGCCGAACGGACGGCACCTCCGTGTTCAACACACGTACGGTTGGGAAGACGTCTCCTCCTTCTTGATCCAGCAAGGGGGAAGGAGAGGTTGATGGAGATCCAGCGGCACGACGGCGTGGTGGTGGAAGCAACGGTGATCTCGGCAGGGCTTCGCCAAGCTCAGCGAGACGGAGAGGTGTCACGGGAGGGAGAGGGAGGCGCCAGGGGCTAGGGTACGGCTGCCCTCCCTCCCCCCCCCCACTATATATAGGGCCCCTAGGGGGGTGCTGGCCCTAGAGATTGGATCTCAAGGGGGGGCGACGGCCAAGGAGGGTGGCTTGCCCCCCAAGCCAAGTGGGGCGCCCCCACCCCTAGGGTTTCCAACCCTAAGCGTAGGGGGAGGCCCAAGGGGGGTGCACCAGCCCACCAGGGGCTAGTTCCCTTCCCCAATTCAGTCCATGGGGCCCTTTGGGATAGGTGGCCCCACCCGGTGGACCCCCGGGACCCTTCCGGTGGTCCCGGTACAATACCGGTGACCCTCGAAACTTTCCCGATGGCCGAAACTGGACTTCCTATATATAATTCTTCACCTTCGGACCATTCCGGAACTCCTCGTGACGTCCGGGATCTCATCTGGGACTCCAAAAAACTTTCGAGATACCGCATACTAATATCTCTACAACCCTAGCATCACCGAACCTTAAGTGTGTAGACCCTACGGGTTCGGGAGACACGCAGACATGACCGAGACGACTCTCCGGTCAATAACCAACAGCGGGATCTAGATACCCATGTTGGCTCCCACATGCTCCTCGATAATCTCATCGGGTGAACCATGATGTCGTGGATTCAATCAATCACGTATACAATTCCCTTTGTCAATCGGTACGTTACACGTCCGAGACTCGATCGTCGGTATCCCAATACCTCGTTCAATCTCGTTACCGGCAAGTCACTTTACTCGTACCGTAATGCATGATCCCGTGATCAACCACTTGGTCACATTGAGCTCATTATGATGATGCATTACCGAGTGGGCCTAGAGATACCTCTCCGTCATACGGAGTGACAAATCCCAGTCTCGATTCGTGCCAACCCAACAGACACTTTCGGAGATACCCGTAGTGCACCTTTATAGTCACCCAGTTACGTTGTGACGTTTGGCACACCCAAAGCACTCCTACGGTATCCGGGAGTTGCACAATCTCATGGTCTAAGGAAATGATACTTGACATTCAGAAAAGCTCTAGCAAACGAACTACACGATCTTTGAGCTATGCTTAGGATTGGGTCTTGTCCATCACATCATTCTCCTAATGATGTGATGCCGTTATCAATGACATCTAATTGAAGGAAATATGCCCTAGAGGCAATAATAAAGTTATTATTTATTTCCTTATTTCATGATAAATGTTTATTATTCATGCTAGAATTGTATTAACCGGAAACATAATACATGTGTGAATACATAGACAAACAGAGTGTCACTAGTATGCCTCTACTTGACTAGCTCGTTAATCAAAGATGGTTATGTTTCCTAACCATAGACAAAGAGTTGTTATTTGATTAACGGGATCACATCATTAGGAGAATGATGTAATTGACTTGACCCATTCCGTTAGCTTAGCACTCGATCATTTAGTATGTTGCTATTGCTTTCTTCATGACTTATACATGTTCCTATGACTATGAGATTATGCAACTCCCGTTTACAGGAGGAACACTTTGTGTGCTACCAAACGTCACAATGTAACTGGGTGATTATAAAGGAGCTCTACAGGTGTCTCCAAAGGTACATGTTGGGTTGGCGTATTTCGAGATTAGGATTTGTCACTCCGATTGTCGGAGAGGTATCTCTAGGCCCTCTCAGTAATGCACATCACCTAAGCCTTGCAAGCATTGCAACTAATGAGTTAGTTGCGAGATGATGTATTACGAAACGAGTAAAGAGACTTGCCGGTAACGAGATTGAACTAGGTATTGAGATACCGACCATCGAATCTCGGGCAAGTAACATACCGGTGACAAAGGAAACAACATATGTTGTTATGCGGTCTGACCGATAAAGATCTTCGTAGAATATGTAGGAGCCAATATGAGCATCCAGGTTCCATTATTGGTTATTGACCGGAGACGTGTCTCGGTCATGTCTACATTGTTCTCGAACCCGTAGGGTCCGCACGCTTAAGGTTTCGATGATAGTTATATTATGAGTTTATGAGTTTTGATGTACCGAAGGAGTTCGGAGTCCCGGATGAGATCGGGGACATGACGAGGAGTCTCGAAATGGTCAAGACGTAAAGATCGATATATTGGACGACTATATTCGGACATCGGAAAGGTTTCGAGTGGTTCGGGTATTTTTCGGAGTACCGGGGAGTTACGGGAATACGGGAGAAGAAGTATATGGGCCTTATTGGGCTTTAGGGGAGAGGGAGAGGCAGGCCGCGCGCCCCCCAAGGCCTAGTCCGAATTGGACTAGGGGGAGGGGCTGCGCCCCCTCCTTCCTTCTCTTCCCTCTTCCCCTTCCTTGTCTCCTACTCCTACTACATGGAAAGACTCCTAGTTGGACTAGGAAAGGGGGAATCCTACTCCCGGTGGGAGTAGGACTCCCCTAGGGTGCGCCATAGAGAGGGCCGGCCCTCCCCTCCTCCACTCCTTTATATACGGGGGCAGGGGGCACCCCATAGACACACAAGTTGATCCACGTGATCATATTCTTAGCCGTGTGCGGTGCCCCCTTCCACCATAATCCTCGATAATATTGTAGCGGTGCTTAGGCGAAGCCCTGCGACGGTAGTACATCAAGATCGTCACCACGCCGTCGTGCTAACGGAACTCTTCCCCGACACTTTGCTGGATCGGAGTCTCGGGATCGTCATTGAGCTGAACGTGTGCTAAAACTCGGAGGTGCCGTAGTTTCGGTGCTTGATCGGTCGGGCCGTGAAGACGTACGACTACATCAACCGCGTTGTGCTAATGCTTCCGCTGTCGGTCTACAAGGGTACGTAGATCCCACTCTCCCCTCTGTTGCTATGCATCACCATGATCTTGCGTGTGCGTAGGACAATTTTGAAATTACTACGTTCCCCAACAGTGGCATCCGAGCCTAGGTTTTATGTGTTGATGTTATATGCACGAGTAGAACACAAGTGAGTTGTGGGCGATATAAGTCATACTGCTTACCAGCATGTCATACTTTGGTTCGGCGGTATTGTTGGATGAAGCGGCCCGAACCGACATTACGCGTACGCTTACGCGAGACCGGTTCTCCCGACGTGCTTTGCACAAAGGTGGCTAGCGGGTGACAGTTTCTCCAACTTTAGTTGAACCGAGTGTGGCTACGCCCGGTCCTTGCGAAGGTTAAAACAGCACCAACTTGACAAACTATCGTTGTGGTTTTGATGTGTAGGTAAGATTGGTTCTTGCTTAAGCCCGTAGCAGCCACGTAAAACTTGCAACAACAAAGTAGAGGACGTCTAACTTGTTTTTGCAGGGCATGTTGTGATGTGATATGGTGAAGACATGATGCTAAATTTTATTGTATGAGATGATCATGTTTTGTAACCAAGTTATCGGCAACTGGCAGGAGCCATATGGTTGTCGCTTTATTGTATGCAATGCAATTGCGCTGTAATGCTTTACTTTATCACCAAGCGGTAGCGATAGTCGTGGAAGCATAAGATTGGCGAGACGACAACGATGCTACGATGGTGATCAAGGTGTCGCGCTGGTGACGATGGTGATCACGACGGTGCTTCGAAGATGGAGATCACAAGCACAAGATGATGATGGCCATATCATATCACTTATATTGATTGCATGTGATGCTTATCTTTTATGCATCTTATCTTACTTTGATTGACGGTAGCATTTTAAGATGATCTCTCACTAATTATCAAGAAGTGTTCTCCCTGAGTATGCACCGTTGCGAAAGTTCTTCGTGCTGAGACACCACGTGATGATCGGGTGTGATAGGCTCTACGTTCAAATACAACGGGTGCAAAACAGTTGCACACGCGGAATACTCAGGTTATACTTGACAAGCCAAGCATATACAGATATGGCCTCGGAACACGGAGACCGAAAGGTCGAGCGTGAATCATATAGTAGATATGATCAACATAGTGATGTTCACCAATGAAACTACTCCATCTCACGTGATGATCGGACATGGTTTAGTTGATTTGGATCACGTAATCACTTAGAGGATTAGAGGGATGTCTATCTAAGTGGGAGTTCTGAAGTAATATGATTAATTGAACTTAAATTTATCATGAACTTAGTCCTGGTAGTATTTTGCAAATTATGTTGTAGATCAATAGCTCGCGTTGTTGCTTCCCTGTGTTTATTTTGATATGTTCCTAGAGAAAATTGTGTTGAAAGATGTTAGTAGCAATGATGCGGATTGGATCCGTGATCTGAGGTTTATCCTCATTGCTGCACAGAAGAATTATGTCCTTGATGCACCGCTAGGTGACAGACCTATTGCAGGAGCAGATGCAGATGTTATGAACGTTTGGCTAGCTCAATATGATGACTACTTGATAGTTTAGTGCACCATGCTTAACGGCTTAGAATCGGGACTTCAAAGACGTTTTTGAACGTCATGGACCATATGAGATGTTCCAGGAGTTGAAGTTAATATTTCAAGAAAATACCCGAGTTGAGAGATATGAAGTCTCCAACAAGTTCTATAGCTAAAAGATGGAGGAGAATCGCTCAACTAGTGAGCATGTGCTCAGATTGTCTGGGTACTACAATCGCTTGAATCAAGTGGGAGTTAATCTTCCAGATAAAATAGTGATTGACAGAATTCTCTAGTCACCATCACCAAGTTAGTAGAACTTCATGATGAACTATATTATGCAAGGGATGACGAAAACAACTCCCGAGCTTTTCATGATGATGAAATCAATGAAGGTAGAAATCAAGAAAGAGCATCAAGTGTTGATGGTTGACAAGACCACTAGTTTCAAGAAAAAGGGCAAAGGGAAGAAGGGGAACTTAAAGAAGAACGGCAAGCAAGTTGCTACTCAAGTGAAGACGCCCAAGTCTGATCCTAAGCCTGAGACTAAGTGCTTCTACTGCAAAGGAACTGGTCACTGGAAGCGGAACTACCCCAAGTGATTGGCGGATAAGAAGGATGGCAAAGTGAACATAAGTATATTTGATATACATGTTATTGATGTGTACTTTACTAGTGTTTATAGCAACCCCTCAGTATTTGATACTAGTTCAGTTACTAAGATTAGTAACTCGAAACAGGAGTTGCAGAATAAACAGAGACTAGTAAAGGGTGAGGTGACGATGTGTGTTGGACGTAGTTCCAAGGTTGATATGATCATCATCGCAAACTCCCTATACTTTCGGGATTAGTGTTGAAACTAAATAAGTGTTATTTGGTGTTTGCGTTGAGCATGAATATGATTTGATCATGTTTATTGCAATACGGTTATTCATTAAAGTCAGAGAATAATTGTTGTTCTGTTTACATGAATAAAACCTTCGATGGTCATACACCCAATGAAAATAGTTCGTTGGATCTCGATCGTAGTGTTACACATATTCATAATATTGAAGCCAAAAGATGCAAAGTTAATAATGATAGTGCAACTTATTTGTGGCACTGCCGTTTAGGTCATATCGGTGTAAAGCGCATGAAGAAAATCCATACTGATGGACTTTTGGAACCACTTGATTATGAATCACTTGGTACTTGCGAATCATGCCTCATGGGCAAGATGACTAAGACTCCGTTCTCCAGAACAATGGAGCGAGCAACAAACTTGATTGGAAATAATGCATACTGATGTATGCAGTCCAATGAGTGTTGAGGCTCGCGGCGGGTATCGTTATTTTCTGACTTTCACAGATGATTTGAGCAGATATGAGTATATCTACTTGATGAAACATAAGTCTGAAACATTTGAAAAGTTCAAATAATTTCAGGGTGAAGTGGAAAATCATCGTGACAAGAAAATAAGGTTTCTACGATCTGATCGCGGAGACAAATATTTGAGTCACGAGTTTGGTCTTCAATTAAAAACATTGTGGAATAGTTTCACAAACTCATGCCACCTAGAATACCACAGCATAATGGTGTGTCCGATCGTCATAACCGTACTTTATTGGATATAGTGCAATCTATGATGTCTCTTACCGATCTACCACTATCGTCTTGGGGTTATGCATTAGAGACAGCTGCATTCACGTTAAAAAGGGCACCATCTAAATCCGTTGGGACGACACAATCTGAATTATAGTTTGGCAAGAAACCAAAGTTGTTGTTTCTTAAAGTTTTGGGTTGTGATGCTTATGTGAAAAAGTTTCATCCTGATAAGCTCAAACCCAAATCGGAGAAATGTGTCTTCATAGGATACCCAAAGGAGACTGTTGGGTACACCTTCTATCACAGATCCGAAGGCAAGACATTCGTTGCTAAGAATGGATCCTTTCTAGAGAAGGAGTTTCTCTCAAAATAAGTGAGTGGGAGGAAAGTAGAAAACTTGATAAGGTAATTGTACCTTCTTCCTTATTGGAAAGAAGTTCATCACAGAAATCTGTTCTTGTGACTACTACACCAATTAATGAGGAAGCTAATGATGATGATCATGTAACTTCAGATCAAGTTACGACCGAATCTCGTAGGTAAACTAGAGTGAGATCCGCACCAGAGTGGTACGGTAATCCTGTTCTGGAAGTCATGTTACTAGACCATGACGAACTTAAGAACTATGAGGAAGCAATGATGAGCCCAGATTCCGCGAAATGGTTTGAGGCCATGAAATCTGAGATATGATCCATGTATGAGAACAAAGTATGGACTTTGATGGATTTGCCCGATGATCGGCAAGCCATAGAAAATAAATGGATCTTCAAGAGGAAGACAGACGCTGATAGTAGTGTTACTATCTACAAAGCTAGACTTGTCGAAAAAGGTTTTTGACAAAGTTCAAGGTGTTGACTATGATGAAATTTTCTCACTCGTAGCGATGCTTAAGTCTGTCCAAATCATGTTAGCAATTGCCACATTTTTATGAAATCTGGCAAATGGATAAACAAAACTACATTCCTTAATGGATTTAAAGAAGAGTTGTATATGATGCAACCAGAAGGTTTTGTCAAACCTAAAGGTGCTAACAAAATATGCAAGCTCCAGCGATCCATCTATGGACTGGTGCAAGCATCTCGGAGTTAGAATATACGCTTTGATAAGTTGATCAAAGCATATAGTTTTATATAGACTTGCGGTGAAGCCTGTATTTACAAGAAAGTGAGTGGGAGCACTACAGCATTTCTGACAAGTATATGTGAATGACATATTATTGATCGGAAATAATGTAGAATTATTCTGCAAAGCATAAAGGAGTGTTTGAAAGAAGTTTTTCAAAGAAAGACCTCGACGAAGCCTCTTACATATTAAGCATCAAGATCTATAGAGATAGATCAAGATGCTTGATAAGTTTTTTCAATGAGTACATACCTTGACAATATTTTGAAGTAGTTCAAAATGGAACAGTTAAAGAAAAGAGTTCTTGGCTGTGTTACAAGGTGTGAAATTGAGTAAGACTCAAAGCCTGACCACGGCAGAAGATAGAAAGAGAATGAAAGTCATTCCCTATGCCTCAGCCATAGGTTCTATAAAGTATGCCATGCTGTGTACCAGATCTATTGTATACCCTACATTGTGTTAAGCAAGGGAGTACAATAGTGATCTAGGAGTAGATCACTGGACAGCGGTCAAAATTATCCTTAGTGGAATAAGGATATGTTTCTCGATTATGGAGGTGACAAAAGGTTTGTCGTAAAAGGGTTACATCGATACAAGTTTTGGCATTGATCCGGATGACTCTTAGTCTCAATCTGGATGCATATTGAAAGTGGGAGCAATTAGCTAGAGTAGCTCCGTGTAGAGCATTGTTGACATAGAAATTTGCAAAATACATACGGATCTGAATATGGCAGACCCGTTGACTAAACTTCTCTCACAGGCAAAACATGATCACACCTTAGTACTCTTTGGGTGTTAATCACATAGCGATGTGAACTAGATTATTGACTCTAGTAAACCCTTTGAGTGTTGGTCACATAATGATGTGAACTATTGGTGTTAAATCACATGGCAATGTGAACTAGATTATTGACTCTAGTGCAAGTGGGAGACTGAAGGAAATATGCCCTAGAGGCAATAATAAAGTTATTATTTATTTCCTTATTTCATGATAAATGTTTATTATTCATGCTAGAATTGTATTAACCGGAAACATAATACATGTGTGAATACATAGACAAACAGAGTGTCACTAGTATGCCTCTACTTGACTAGCTCGTTAATCAAAGATGGTTATGTTTCCTAACCATAGACAAAGAGTTGTTATTTGATTAACGGGATCACATCATTAGGAGAATGATGTAATTGACTTGACCCATTCCGTTAGCTTAGCACTCGATCATTTAGTATGTTGCTATTGCTTTCTTCATGACTTATACATGTTCCTATGACTATGAGATTATGCAACTCCCGTTTACCGGAGGAACACTTTGTGTGCTACCAAACGTCACAACGTAACTGGGTGATTATAAAGGAGCTCTACAGGTGTCTCCAAAGGTACATGTTGGGTTGGCGTATTTCGAGATTAGGATTTGTCACTCCGATTGTCGGAGAGGTATCTCTGGGCCCTCTCGGTAATGCACATCACCTAAGCCTTGCAAGCATAGCAACTAATGAGTTATTTGCGAGATGATGTATTACGAAACGAGTAAAGAGACTTGCCGGTAACGAGATTGAACTAGGTATTGAGATACCGACGATCGAATCTCGGGCAAGTAACATACCGATGACAAAGGGAACAACGTATGTTGTTATGCGGTATGACCGATAAAGATCTTCATAGAATATGTAGGAGCCAATATGAGCATCCAGGTTCCGCTATTGGTTATTTACCGGAGACATGTCTCGGTCATGTCTACATTGTTCTCGAACCCGTAGGGTCCGCATGCTTAAGGTTTCGATGACAGTTATATTATGAGTTTATGAGTTTTGATGTACCGAAGGAGTTCGGAGTCCCGAATGAGATCGGGGACATGACGAGGAGTCTCGAAATGGTCTAGACGTAAAGATCGATATATTGGACGACTATATTCGGACATCGGAAAGGTTCCGAGTGGTTCGGGTATTTTTCGGAGTACCGGGGAGTTACGGGAATACGGGAGAAGAAGTATATGGGCCTTATTGGGCTTTAGGGGAGAGGGAGAGGCAGGCCGCGCGCCCCCCAAGGCCTAGTCCGAATTGGACTAGGGGGAGGGGCTGCGCCCCCTCCTTCCTTCTCTTCCCTCTTCCCTTTCCTTGTCTCCTACTCCTACTACATGGAAGGACTCCTAGTTGGACTAGGAAAGGGGGAATCCTACTCCCGGTGGGAGTAGGACTCCCCTAGGGCGCGCCATAGAGAGGGCCGGCCCTCCCCTCCTCCACTCCTTTATATACGGGGGCAGGGGGCACCCCATAGACACACAAGTTGATCCACGTGATCATATTCTTAACCGTGTGCGGTACCCCCTTCCACCATAATCCTTGATAATATTGTAGCGGTGCTTAGGCGAAGCCCTGCGACGGTAGTACATCAAGATCGTCACCACGCCGTTGTGCTAACGGAACTCTTCCCTGACACTTTGCTGGATCGGAGTCCGGGGATCGTCATCGAGCTGAACATGTGCTAAAACTCGGAGGTGTCGTAGTTTCGGTGCTTGATCGGTCGGGCCGTGAAGACGTACGACTACATCAACCGCGTTGTGCTAACGCTTCCGCTGTCAGTCTACAAGGGTACGTAGATCGCACTCTCCCCTCTCGTTGCTATGCATCACCATGATCTTGCGTGTGCGTAGGACAATTTTGAAATTACTACGTTCCCCAACACTAATGTCCATAGTCTGGAAACCATGACTATCTTTTGATCAACGAGCCAGTCAACTAGAGGCTCACTAGGGACGTGTTGTGGTCTATGTATTCACACATGTATTACGATTTTCGGATAACACAATTATAGCATGAACAATAGACAATTATCATGAACAAGGAAATATAATAACAACCATTTTATTATTGCCTCTAGGGCATATTTCCAGCAGTCTCCCACTTGCACTAGAGTCAATAATCTAGTTACATTGTGATGAATCGAACACCCATAGAGTTCTGGTGTTGATCATGTTTTGCTCTAGGGAGAGGTTTAGTCAACGGATCTGCTACATTCAGGTCCGTATGTACTTTACAAATATCTATGTCTCCATTTTGAACACTTTCACGAATGGAGTTGAAGCGACGCTTGATATGCCTGGCCTTCCTGTGAAACCTGGGCTCCTTGGCAAGGGCAATAGATCCAGTGTTGTCATAGAAGAGAGTTATCGGGCCCGACGCATTGGGAATGACTCCTAGGTCGGTAATGAACTCCTTCACCCAGATTGCTTCTTGTGCTGCCTCCGAGGCTATCATGTACTCCGCTTCACATGTAGATCCCGCCACAACGCTTTGCTTGCAACTGCACCAGCTTATTGCCCCACCATTCAAAATATACACGTATCCGGTTTGTGACTTAGAGTCATCCAGATCTGTGTCAAAGCTAGCATCGACGTAACCCTTTACGACGAGCTCTTCGACACCTCCATAAATGAGAAACATATCCTTAGTCCTCTTCAGGTACTTCAGGATATTCTTGACCGTTGTCCAGTGTTCCATGCCGGGATTACTTTGGTACCTTCCTACCAAACTTACGGCAAGGTTTACATCAGATCTGGTACACAGCATATCATACATGATAGACCCTGTGGCCGAGGCATAGGGGACGACACTCATCTTTTCTCTATCTTCTACCGTGGTCGGGCATTGAGCCGTGCTCAATCTTGTACCTTGCAACACAGGCAAGAACCCCTTCTTTGACTGATCCATATTGAACTTTTTCAATATCTTGTCAAGGTACGTACTCTATGAAAGACCAATGAGGCGTCTCGATCTATCTCTATAGATCTTGATGCCTAATATGTAAGCAGCTTCTCCAAGATCCTTCATTGAAAAACACTTGTTCAAGTAGGCCTTTATGCTTTCCAAGAATTCTATATCATTTCCCATCAATAGTATGTCATCCACATACAATATGAGAAATGCTACAGAGCTCCCACTCACTTTCTTGTAAATGCAGGCTTCTCCATAAGTCTGCGTAAACCCAAACGCTTTGATCATCTCATCAAAATGAATGTTCCAACTCCAAGATGCTTGCACCAGCCCATAGATCGAGTGTTGGAGCTTGCACACCTTGTCAGCATTCTTAGGATCGACAAAACCTTCCGGCTGCATCATATACAATTCTTCCTTAAGGAAACCATTAAGGAATGTCGTTTTGACGTCCATTTGCCATATCTCATAATCATAGAATGCGGCAATTGCTAACATGATTCGGACGGACTTCAGCTTCGCTACGGGTGAGAAAGTCTCATCGTAGTCAACCCCTTGAACTTTTCGATAACCCTTAGCGACAAGCCGAGCTTTATAGATGGTTACATTACCATCCGCGTCTGTCTTCTTCTTAAAGATCCATTTATTTTCTATGGCTCGCCGATCATCGGGCAAGTCAGTCAAAGTCCATACTTCGTTTTCATACATGGATCCTATCTCGGATTTCATGGCTTCCAGCCATTTGTCGGAATCTGGGCCCGCCATCGCTTCTTCATAGTTCGAAGGTTCACCATTGTCTAACAACATGATTTCCAGGACAGGGTTGCCGTACCACTCTGGTGCGGAACGTGTCCTTGTGGACCTACGAAGTTCAGTAAACTTGATCTGAAGTTTCATGATCATCATCATTAACTTCCTCTCTAGTCGGTCACCTCAGGAACATTTTCTTGAGCTACGCCACTCTCCGGTTCAAGAGGCAATACTTCATCAAGTTCTACTTTCCTCCCACTTACTTCTTTCGAGAGAAACTCTTTCTCTAGAAAGGATCCATTCTTGGCAACAAAGATCTTGCCTTCGGATCTGAGGTAGAAGGTATACCCAATAGTTTCTTTAGGGTATCCCATGAAGACGCATTTTTCGGACTTGGGTTCAAGCTTTTCAGGTTGAAGTTCCTTGACATAAGCATCGCATCCCCAAACTTTTAGAAACGACAGCTTAGGTTTCTTCCCAAACCATAATTCATACGGTGTCGTCTCAACGGATTTCGACGGAGCCCTATTTAAAGTGAATGCGGCAGTCTCTAAAGCATAGCCCCAAAATGACAGTGGTAGATCGGTAAGAGACATTATAGATCGCACCATATCCAATAAAGTGCGATTACGACATTCGAACACACCATTACGCTGAGGTGTTCCAGGCGGCGTGAGTTGTGAAACTATTCCACATTTGCTTAAGTGCGTGCCAAATTTGTGACTCAAGTATTCTCCCCCACGATCTGATCGCAAGAACTTGATTTTCCTGTCACGTTGATTCTCAACCTCACTCTGAAATTCCTTGAACTTTTCAAAGGTCTCAGACTTGTGTTTCATTAAGTAGACATACCCATATCTACTCAAGTCATCAGTGAGGGTGAGAACATAATGATAGCCACCGCGAGCCTCAACACTCATTGGACCACACACATTAGTATGTATGATTTCCAATAAGTTGGTTGCTCGCTCCATTGTTCCTGAGAATGGAGTCTTTGTCATTTTACCCAGGAGGCATGGTTCGCACGTGTCAAATGATTCATAATCAAGAGACTCTAAAAGTCCATCTGCATGGAGCTTCTTCATGCGTTTGACACCTATGTGACCAAGGCGGCAGTGCCACAAGTATGTGGGACTATCATTATCAACCTTACATCTTTTGGTATTCACACTATGAATATGTGTAACATTACGCTTGAGATTCATTAAGAATAAACCATTCACCAGCGGGGCATGACCATAAAACATATCTCTCATATAAATAGAACAACCATTATTCTCGGATTTAAATGAGTAGCCATCTCGAATTAAACGAGATCCTGATACAATGTTCATGCTCAAAGCTGGCACTAAATAACAATTATTGAGGTTTAAAACTAATCCCATAGGTAAATGTAGAGGTAGCGTACCGACGGCGATCACATCGACCTTGGAACCATTCCCGACGCGCATCGTCACCTCGTCCTTCGCCAGTCTCTGCTTATTCCGCAGCTCCTGCTTTGAGTTACAAATGTGAGCAACCTCACCGGTATCAAATACCCAGGAGCTACTACGAGTACTGGTAAGGTACACATCAATTACATGTATATCACATATACCTTTAGTGTTGCCGGCCTTCTTGTCTGCTAAGTATTTGGGGCAGTTTCGCTTCCAGTGACCACTTCCCTTGCAATTAAAACACTCAGTCTCGGGCTTGGGTCCATTCTTTGGCTTCTTCCCGGCAGCTTGCTTACTGGGCGCAGCAACCCCCTTGCTGTCCTCCTTGAAGTTCTTCTTACCCTTGCCTTTCTTAAACTTAGTGGTTTTATTCACCATCAACACTTGATGTTCCTTTTTGATCTCCACCTCCGCTGATTTCAGCATTGAATATACTTCAGGAATGGTCTTTTCCATCCCCTGCATATTGAAGTTCATCACAAAGCTCGTGTAGCTCGGTGGAAGCGACTGAAGGATTCTGTCAATGACCGCGTCATCCGGGAGATTAACTCCCAGCTGAGTCAAGCGGTTATGCAACCCAGACATTTTGAGTATGTGTTCACTGACAGAACTATTTTCCTCCATCTTACAACTGAAGAACTTGTCGGAGACTTCATATCCCTCGACCTGGGCATGAGCTTGGAAAACCATTTTTAGCTCTTCGAACATCTCATATGCTCCGTGTTGCTCAAATCGCTTTTGGAGCCCCGGTTCTAAGCTGTAAAGCATGCCGCACTGAACGAGGGAGTAATCATCAGCACATGACTGCCAAGCGTTCATAACGTCTTGGTTCTCTGGGATGGGTGCGTCACCTAGCGGTGCTTCTAGGACATAATCTTTCTTGGCAGCTATGAGGATGATCCTCAGGTTCCGGACCCAGTCCGTATAGTTGCTGCCATCATCTTTCAGCTTGGTTTTCTCTAGGAACGCGTTGAAGTTGAGGGCAACATTAGCGTGGGCCATTTGATCTACAAGACACATTGTAAAGATTTTAGACTAAGTTCATGATAATTAAGTTCATCTAATCAAATTATTCAATGAACTCCCACTCAGATAGACATCCCTCTAGTCATCTAAGTGAAACATGATCCGAGTCAACTAGGCCGTGTCCGATCATCTCGTGAGACGGACTAGTCAACATCGGTGAACATCTTCATGTTGATCGTATCTTCTATACAACTCATGCTCTACCTTTCGGTCTTCCGTGTTTCGAGGCCATGTCTGTACATGCTAGGATCGTCAAGTCAACCTAAGTGTATTGCGTGTGTAAATATGGCTTACACCCGTTGTATTCGAACGTTAGAATCTATCACACCCGATCATCACGTGGTGCTTCGAAACAACGAACCTTCACAACGGTGCACAGTTAGGGGGAACACTTTCTTGAAATTATTACGAGGGATCATCTTATTTAAGCTACCGTCGTTCTAAGCAAATAAGATGTAAAACATGATAAACATCACATGCAATCAAATAGTGACATGATATGGCCAATATCATTTGATCCTTTTGATCTCCATCTTCGGGACACCATGATCATCGTCACCGGCATGACACCATGGTCTCCATCATCATGATCTCCATCATCGTGTCTTCATGAAGTTGTCTCGTCATCTATTACTTCTACTACTATAGCTAATGGTTTAGCAATAAAGTAAAGTAACTACATGACGTTTATGTTGACACGTAGGTCATAAATAAATTAAGACAACTCCTATGGCTCCTGCCAGTTGTCATACTCATCGATATGCAAGTCGTGATTCCTATTACAAGAACATGATCAATCTCATACATCACATATATCATTCATCACATCCTTTTGGCCATATCACATCACATGGCACATGCTGCAAAAACAAGTTAGACGTCCTCTAATTGTTGTTGCAAGTTTTTACGTGGCTGCTAAAGGTTTCTAGCAAGAACGTTTCTTACCTACGCCAAAACCACAACGTGATATGCCAATTTCTATTTACCCTTCATAAGGACCCTTTTCATCGAATCCGATCCGACTAAAGTGGGAGAGACAGACATCCGCTAGCCACCTTATGCAACTAGTGCATGTCATTCGGTGGAACCAATCTCACGTAAGCGTACGTGTAAGGTCGGTCCGGGCCGCTTCATCCCACGATGCCGCCGAATCAAGATAAGACTACTAATGACAAGTAAATTGACAATATCCACGCCCACAACTGCTTTGTGTTCTACTCGTGCATAGAAACTACGCATAGACCTAGCTCATGATGCTACTGTGGGAGAACGTAGCAGAATTTAAAATTTTCTACGCATCACCAAGATTAATCTATGGAGTTATCTAGCAACAAGGGAAAGGGGAGTGCATCTACATACCCTTGTAGATCACGCGCGGAAGCATTCAAGAGAATGGGGTTGATGGAGTCGTACTCGTCGTGATCCAAATCACCGATGACCTAGCGCCGAACGGACGGCACCTCCGCGTTCAACACACGTACGGTTGGGAATACGTCTCCTCCTTCTTGATCCAGCAAGGGGGAAGGAGAGGTTGATGGAGATCCAGCAGCACGACGGCGCGGTGGTGGAAGCAACGGTGATCTCGGTAGGGCTTCGCCAAGCTCAGCGAGACGGAGAGGTGTCACGGGAGGGAGAGGAAGGCGCCAGGGGCTAGGGTACGGCTGCCCTCCCTCCCCCCACTATATATAGGGCCCCTAGGGGGGCGCCGGCCCTAGAGATTGGATCTCAAGGGGGGGCGGCCAAGGGGGGTGGCTTGCCTCCCAAGCCAAGTGGGGCGCCCCCACCCTTAGGGTTTCCAACCCTAGGCACAGGGGAAGGCCCAAGGGGGGCGCACCAGCCCACCAGGGGCTGGTTCCCTTCCCCACTTCAGTCCATGGGGCCCTCCGGGATAGGTGGCCCCACCCGGTGGACCCCCGGGACCCTTCCGGTGGTCCCAGTTCAATACCGGTGACCCCCGAAACTTTCCCGATGGCCGAAACTGGACTTCCTATATATAATTCTTCACCTCCGAACCATTCCGGAACTCCTCGTGATGTCCGGGATCTCATCCGGGACTCCGAACAACTTTCGGGTTACCGCATACTAATATCTCTACAACCCTAGCATCACCGAACGTTAAGTGTGTAGACCCTATGGGTTCGGGAGACACGCAGACATGACCGAGACGACTCTCCGGTCAATAACCAACAGCGGGATTTGGATACCCATGTTGGCTCCCACATGCTCCTCGATGATCTCATCGGATGAACCATGATGTTGTGGATTCAATCAATCCCGTATACAATTCCCTTTGTCAATCAGTACGTTACTCGTCCGAGACTCGATCGTCGGTATCCCAATACCTCGTTCAATCTCGTTATCGGCAAGTCACTTTACTCGTACCGTAATGCATGATCCCGTGATCAACCACTTGGTCACATTGAGCTCATTATGATGATGCATTACCGAGTGGGCCCAGAGATACCTCTCCGTCATACGGAGTGACAAATCCCAGTCTCGATTCGTGCCAACCCAACAGACACTTTCGGAGATACCCGTAGTGCACCTTTATAGTCACCCAGTTACGTTGTGACGTTTGGCACACCCAAAGCACTCCTACGGTATCCGGGAGTTGCACAATCTCATGGTCTAAGGAAATGATACTTGACATTCGGAAAAGCTCTAGCAAACGAACTACACGATCTTTGAGCTATGCTTAGGATTGGGTCTTGTCCATCACATAATTCTCCTAATGATGTGATCCCGTTATCAATGACATCTAATGTCCATAGTCAGGGAACCATGACTATCTTTTGATCAACGAGCTAGTCAACTAGAGGCTCACTAGGGACGTGTTGTGGTATATGTATTCACACATGTATTACGATTTCTGGATAACACAATTATAGCATGAACAATAGACAATTATCATGAACAAGGAAATATAATAATAACCATTTTATTATTGCCTCTAGGGCATATTTCCAATAGCCTCGTGGCCGCCTCGTTCATTTCTTGACGTCCACTCCAAGTCCTCTGGATCACTTTTGTTCCAAAAATCACGCTCCCGAAGGTTTCATTCCGTTTGCACTCCGTTTGATATTCCTTTTCTATGAAACACTGAAATAGGCAAAAAAACAGCAATTTGGGCTGGGCCTCCGGTTAATAGGTTAGTCCCAAAAATACTATAAAAGTGTAAAAATAAGCCCATTAACATCCAAAATAGAAAATATAATAGCATGGAGCAATCAAAAATTATAGATACGTTGGATACGTATCAATGCATTACGAAACGAGTAAAGAGACTTGCCTGTAACGAGATTGAACTAGGTATGGAGATACTGACGATCGAATCTCGGGAAAGTAACATACCGATGACAAATGGAATAACGTATGTTGTCATAACAGTTTGACCGATAAAGATCTTCATAGAATATGTGGGAACCAATATGAGCATCTAGGTTCCGCTACTGGTTATTGATCGGAGAGGTGTCTCGGTCATGTCTACATAGTTCTCGAACCCGTAGGGTTCGCACGCTTAACGTTCGATGACGATTTGTATTATATGAGTTATGTGATTTGGTGACCGAATGTTGTTCGGTGTCCCGTATGAAATCACGGACATGACGAGGAGTCTCGAAATGGTTGAGAGGTAAAGATTCATATATAGGACGATAGTATTTGGATACCGGAAGTGTTCCGGGGGTACCGGGTACGTATCGGTTCACCGGAAAGGGTTCCGGGCACCCTCCCGGCAAAGATATTGGCCTTATTGGGCCAAGGGCGGGACAGACTAGCCCATAGTGGGCTGGTGCGCCTCCATATGAGCCGGCCTAAGTGGAGAAAGAAAAAGGGGAGGATGAAAGGAAATAGAGAGAATAGGATTCCCCCTTCCTTTCCCCTCTCCCCTCTATCCTTTCCCCTTCCGGAGAAAAGGAAAGGGGGAGGCTAAATTGGAGGAGGCCCCAAGTAGGATTCCTTCTACCTGGGACGCCCCATGGCTGTCTCCCTCCCCCTCCCACCTATATATATATATGGGGAGGGGGCGCCTAGAACACACAACAAACATTGTTAGCCATGTGTGGCGCCCCCCTCCATAGTTTACGCCTCCGGTCATATTCACGTAGTGCTTAGGCGAAGCCCTACGCGGATCACTTCACCATCACCGTCACCATGCCATCGTGCTGACGAAACTCTCCCTCAAAACTTTGCTGGATCAAGAATTCGAGGGACGTCATCGAGCTGAACATGTGCAGAACTCGGAGGTGCCGTATGTTCGGTACTTGATTGGTTGGATCGCGAAGACGTTCGACTACATCAACCGCGTTAACCTAACGCTTTCGCTTTCGGTCTACGAGGGTACGTGGACACACTCTCACCCTCGTTGCCATGCATCTACTAGATAGATCTTGCGTGATCGTAGGAATTTTTTTGAAATTGCATGCTACGTTCCCCAACAAGTATGGACTTTGATTGACTTGCCCGATGATCGGCAAGTCATAGAGAATAAATGGATCTTCAAGAAGAAGACCGGCGCTGATGGTAATGTTACTGTCTACAAAGCTCGACTTGTTGCAAAAGGTTTTCGACAAGTTCAAGGAGTTGACTACGATGAGACTTTCTCACCCGTAGCGATGTTTAAGTCTGTCTGAACCATGTTAGCAATTCCCGCATTTTATGATTATGAAATCTGGCAAATGGATGTCAAAACTGCATTCCTTAATGGATTTCTCAAAGAAAGGTTGTATATGATGCAACCAGAAGGTTTTGTTGATCCTAAAGGTGCTAACAAAGTGTGCAAGCTCCAGCGATCCATTTATGGACTGCTGCATGCATCTTGGAGTTGGAATATACGCTTTGATAGTCTGATCAAAGCATATGGTTTTATACAGACTTTCGGAGAAGCCTGCATTTACAAGAAAATGAGTGGGAGCTCTGTTGCATTTCTAATATTATATGTGGATGGCATATTGTTGATTGGAAATGATATTTCTGGATAGCATAAAAGGACAATTGAATAAGAGTTTTTCAATGAAAGACCTCGGTGAAGCTGCTTATATATTGGGCATCAAGATCTATAGGGATAGATCAAGGCGCTTAATTGGACTTTCACAAAGCACATACCTTGATAAAGTTTTGAAGAAGTTCAAAATGGATCAGCCAAAGAAAGGGTCCTTGCCTGTGTTACAAGGTGTGAAGTTGAGTAAGACTAAAAACCCGACCACGGCAGAATATATAGAGAGAATGAAAGTCATTTTCTATGCCTCAGTTATAGGTTCTATAAAGTATACCATACTGTGTACCAGACATGTTGTGTGTCTTGCCATGAGTTTGGCAAGGGGGTACAATGGTGATCCAGGAGTAGATCACTGGACAACGGCCAAAATTACTTTTAGTTACCTAAGATGACTAAGGAAATGTTTCTCGGTTATGGAGGTGATAAAGAGTTCGTCATAAAGGGTTACGTCGATGCAAGCTTTAAACACCGATTCAGATGACTCTGAGTCTCAATCTAGATACATATTGAAAGTGGGAGCAATTAGGTAGAGTAGCTCCATACAGAGTATTGTAGACATAGAAATTTACAAAATACATACAGATCTGAATGTGGCAGACCCGTTGACTAAACTTTTCTCACAAGCAAAACATGATCACACCTTAATACTTTTTGGGTGTTAATCACATAGCGATGTGAACTAGATTATTGACTCTAGTAAACACTTTAGGTGTTGGTCACATGACGATGTGAACTATGGGTATTAATCACATAAAGATGTGAACTATTGGTGTTAAATCATATGGCGATGTGAACTAGATTATTGCCTCTTGTGCAAGTGGAAGACTGAAGCAAATATGCCCTAAAGGCAATAATAAAGTTGTTATTTTATATTTCCTTATATCATGATAAATGTTTATTATTCAGATTTACGAAGTCATCATAGACGCCTCGTCGCCGACGGGAATGTCTCCTCCCACTGAAAGCGCATCACGGAAATCTTTAAATAAATTCATAAATAATGCGAGCTCCAGGATTTGAACCCTGCTGGGCCGGGGATATCACTGTCTCTCTATCCATCCAAGGTTCGCTATTTCATGTGTTCTTTGTACTGCTATGATTGAGAATAAATAGATAGATTTTTTTTCAAAAAAAGGTGGAACCTTTTGGGAAAAAATATAATATCCACTCGACCCATTTGAAAAAAAAGAACCTTTTTGTTTTTCTTGATGCTAGCAAACATGCTCAATCCTATAAAAATCGAATGAACGTGATATTTCAATCGAATGACTGATATTTCAATCCCGCAGAATCTAAACTGGTTGAGCGGTGCTTTCACTCGGATATCGCTCGTGCAAGAGGTCAACGCCGCCTCGATCCAATCATGGACACATCGAAAGAGAAAGGGAATCAATTCAACGAGAGGAAATCGATCCCTTTCGTCGGGTCACGCAAGTTGCAGCTTGCAAGCTAGTCCCGGATTATTACTTTGCTACGTACTCCGGCTGGCTAGGTAGGCCGCCATGTCATGTCAGCACACCACACCACATGGCCGCTTTCCGGGTCGACGCTGCACCGAGTGGCGCCGGCCCCGGGGGCGCGCGCGCCCGGTACCCGCGCCCGTGACCGCAGCGGCATCATCGCATATATCGGGACTCGACGCCGCCGGACCGGACCGGTTTCCGTTGGCATGCAGTAGTAGCTAGGCGGCTATGGCTGTGCTAGCCAGGCATCGGAACTCGCAAGTTTCGCCGCTAGCTAGCTTGCCACCGCTGGTTAATTGCACTCTATTGCCCGTCGGGCATCTCCATGTCGTTGCTCCTGCAGCTGTAGGGGCAGTGCAGGCAACACGCCATGGAAGATGCATGCATGCATGCTTGGCAGTGAAAGGGACGCAAATCCACGAGTCAGATGGAGAGCCCGTTGATGCTTAACTAATAAAATTCGTGCTTACCGGTGCATTAGCGAATTGCTCTGCCTTTTCTGACCGGAAAGCTCACGTTGTTCTACTGTCAAGTCAAGTTTTCATCATAAAATCGTACTTACGTCCGTGCCACTTTAAAAAGAAGAAATTAAGGAAGGCGAAAACTGAAACCTGGACGGTCAAACAACTCTCTCGCGCGGCAGTCGCCTGCGCTCGGCGCACACGTGGGCGGGCGAGGATCCAGCAGCGTATCTGCTCGAAAAACACGTACGTACTTACATAAAAGCAGCGGCGCGGCAGTCACGGCGCAGCGATTCTCCGATCGCGGCCAGATTCTTGCAGGTTTGTCCGTTTGCAGCACCAAGAGAAGCGTCCCATGGACGTGAGCCTCGCAAAAGCTACTCCTCCTCTTCTCCTCTCATCTCCGGTCCTCTCGTTTTCGACCAGAGAGGCGCGTACGCTACGTTGACAGCACGAGACATGCGCCACTTCTCTCCCACGACCGCACGTCACCCGCCCATGCACCCACGCAACACGTGCACACACTTGCTCACGCGTACCGACTGACATTGACGTCGGACAATGAGCCACGCACGACTTCTCCAAGTCCATCTCTCACTGACGCCGGAGCCCAGGCCGTGCATGGTTGAAGCCGACGGTACAACAGTTGCCATCAGGCCTTCACTGCGTCCGCAAAATCTCCACTGCATGCAGTACATGGGGGAGGCTCCTTCTGGAAGACGGATTGCATGCCACATGCGTACATGGGGGAGCTCGATCGTCATTAAGCCATGATCTATGGCTTAATGGCCAGTAAAAATAATACTACCAGCTTCTTTCCCGGCCGTGGCGTTCTGGGGTAGCTGTAGCACGGGTTAGGGAATGCAGGCTAACCTAAAAATACTTCAGAATCGAATCTTGCACTGTACACTTCAGTATATATTTAGCACCGTGTCAGTCATAACTGAGCCTGAGTGTTTCAAAAAAAAACCTCTGAGCCTGAGTGGACTGTCTGACTGCCGATCGAATCACTGTCAGCCACTCACTCAGTCTGTGAGAAGGAGAATTTACCACGTATGCCTCGGAGTAGAATAATCTGCGGGGCTACGGAAACCCTTTTCTTTGTACACAAAAATTGCACGTACGTAGGAGTACGATACTTATCCAACTAATCTGCGGGCCTACCAGCCAAATAATACTCATCGGCACTGAGGTAGCGGCAACTGCTGCTTACATTCCGATCATCTTAAACGACAAGAAACACCAACAACAGAGTACTAGAAGCTATGCTAACACGGCTGCCGCTGCTAGTGCGACCGAGAGAAACGAAAGAAGATGTAATTCACAGCCAGGATCAAGAATCGGGACCGGAAGAAACACTGATCGATGCGTGCTCGCGGAGCTGCCGAGATGGGATCGTGTGTGTCTCACTCTCATCGCTCGGCCGGAGGCGGGTGGTGGTGGCTGGTCCCGAGGCGGCGGCACGCGCCGGAGGCGAAGAGGGAGAGCCAGGCGACGAGCGGGGTGCCGAGGAGGACGAGGCCGACGGGCACCATCCAGAGCTGCTCCCGCGCCGGGTGGAACGCCACCGCCCACCACACCAGCACCCCGGCCCCCGCCAGCCCCACCGCCGCCACGCCCGCCGCCACGGCGCAGCACGCCCACGACCACGCCCACCCCGCCTCCGCCCCCGACGACGGCCGCCCTCCTCCTCCTCGGCCCGCCGTCTCCATGGCCGCCGCGTCGGCCTTGGCGCCACGCGACCCTTGCTCCGGCGCCATTGCGATCGAGGCGCGGCTAGCTGGTCTGCTCCTCCTATGCGCGCGCGTGCGTTGGGGGGCGGAGGAAGGAGAGCGCGGCGAGTGAATATACTGGCGCGGCGCGGGCGGGGGAGGGGGGAAGTGGGCGGCCGAGGCCCAGCCGGGGTTATCTGGTGATGGCGACTCCGAGGGCCGGAAAGGCGCCCGTTTCCTTCTCTTTCACGACGCCTTGTATTTATTTACTGCTCTCCACGTCGGAATTAACCCGAGCCCGTCGCATGCTCGCCAGCTGCCCGGGCCTTGATCACACGCTCCAGCTCGCCGAAGCGAAAGCTCGGCGCCCGCTGTTTCCGGCTAATAACTCTGCCGTGTTGCTTGCTTTCCTAGGACCAGAGGCGGCGGCGACGACGACGACGACCTTGGTTTGTCCGGTCGTCGGTCCAGCCAGGCCAGGTGTCCGGCGGGCCGGCGCCATGAAGCAGGGCTGGGCCGGGACGGACGCTTGTCGTACCGTGTCGGATGCGTCCCACACAACACCATGATGAGGGTGGTGTGCAAGACAAGGTCCGTCCGTGTCTGGTTAATTCACGCGGGCGTGTGCTCGTGCGTCTGTGGATTTCGCATCGCATCCATCATCCGGCAGTACCGTCAGTATTCCCGATCGCGATCCTCATCATCAAACAAAACAAAAACCATGGCGTCGCCTCGGAATCAAAGTTGGCCGGCTCTGTCCTATCCGCCGAGAATCCCAGCCGGGTCGGGCCGGGCCTACCCCCGTTTGTCATGGGAATATTTTCTTCAGGAACGCGCCGCACTGTGCGAGTCAACATAAGTGGCGATCCATGCCGCTGCCGCCGTCCCAAAAGGCTGCTCAAATGAGACGCATGTGCTCCTCTCCACGCCTCCTTTCCCACGATTCTGGCTGCAACAAACTCCTATCCCTGGGACTCGACCGGTGTCCAGTTTCAGGCAAGATCGATACTCGCACATGCTTCGCGCTGAAGCCAGCATCCGCACCTTGATTGCCATCACCGTCTGAAATCTCATCTTCACAGTTTTTTCTTTCTCTCTCGCGGAGTAATTTTGTCCTCAGCTGCTTCACAGAGAAGCTGATCGTCACATCCACCGGCTGATAGCACGACCGCACATAAACTTCCTCACCGACAATGATGCTGTCGCTCGTACTGACAACGAACGTTCAGCCATCAGAAAACTGCAAAACACATTCTCGTGTGGACGAATGAAATGGCTAAACGAGCACGCAAGGTGCTCCTGGTACTACCAAACAGACACTTGCTCCGCAGTCTACTGGAGGCTGTTCCCCTGTCGACGGCGCACCCGACGAAGGGGTACCGGATGAACATGAAGCGTCCTTCAGGGATCAGGAGCCACCGTCGAAAGGGATCTTGTAACGGTGCTAAGGACATCGGCTACGGATACTACAAGCTGGTGATCGTTACAGCAGTACCCACAGCAGTTTCCCCCAGATTTGAAATAGCATCCAGAGTACAGTATCTATCAACAAACTGTTGTTCGTATTGGCTACGGAGGTGGCCAGGACTGGTTGATCAGGACGTACCTCCCAAACGAATATATTGCTCTTCTTAATGTATGTCCTTAAAAAAATAACCATGGAAAAAATGAAAAAGGCCATTCATATACACAATACTAGACAAGTTTGAATGCCCTCCTTGTCAAATAAAGCAATGAATTCTTAGATCATGCGCTTGTTCATACTTACCATATTTAACAAGGTGAGCATGATGTCACCTTCAGCGGCACCACGCAGGTGTATCAGTTACAGAGCTGAAGTTATTTTAAACATAATTGACACAATGTATTGACCAAATGATCAACTTATGCTCAAAAATATTGCCATAGCATGAGCACAGACGAATTTTCACTTAGAAGCTGACATGGATTATGGTACAGCAAACACTCTGTGGCAGAAAATTTCTCACTTAATCAGAGTTCAGTTTGTTCTCAACGCTGGACGAGAATAAAAAAAGACCAAGAATGATCAGACTGGCACTCGCAAACAACTCTATGGATACAGCTCCCAAGTCAAAAAGTTTCTGAAACCTCGCAAAACTAAATAATTAAACCAGTAAAACAATCAGCAACATTTGTCTTCAAAGTCAGCACTACAAAATTTAGCAAAAGTAAGTCATTGGATTTATCTTTATTTTCAACAATGAATACTCATAATGCTATGGATATTGCCACTCTTACCAAGAAGCAAGTTGCCCAATAAGCTGAATAAACTTAGAAAAGCGCCAATTTTGACCGATACCATAAAACATGGTATTTTGACTCAGAGACAATGATGGTGTTGGCCGTTCACCTATAAGAAAACTGCAGAACATATTCTCCTGTAGAACAATGGAATGGAACGGCTAATCGAAGACGCAAGATGTTGCTGATGCCAAACGCATATTTGCCTGTCTCCTGGAGGGCCATGCCCCTGTCGACGGTGCACCTGACGAAGGATTCTCGTACCGGATGAACATGAACTGTCCTTCAGGAGCCACTTGTAATGGTGCTAAAGACAAGGGCTAATACATCGGGCACAGCAACTCAGAAGCTAGTGATCGTTACAGCATACCTACAAGGCTACAACAGTTTTTCAGTTTCGAAAAAGCATTCTTATCTGCATTAGGTCGATCCCGGGTGGCACGTATAAGGCCAGCGTTCGAGCCAGACAAGGGAATGCCGAGGCCTGCTGAAGCGTCCACAGGGAGGGCTCCCCAGGACCTTGCCGGAGAGCGGGGGCAACGCAGCGTCGCTGGCGGAGGAGTGGCAGAGTGTTGGCAGGTTTGAGTGCAGGGTCCATGGGGTCGCCGGCACCGGAGATGGTGCCGCGGTTTAGAGGGATGGCTGGGAGTGATGGAGACACGAGGGCTGGCGCCACAGCAGTGCCCGCTGGCCACAGTGACGGCGGCATATGCTTAGGGGCGTGGAGGTGGTTGGGTCAGGGTGGAGGAAGAAGGAGAATGTAGAAGCTCAGGCTGGGCTGGAGGGGGAACACGAGGGCAGCCGTTGGATTTCAATCCAACATTACCTATTGCATTAAATTGGCATTCTGAGTACCTATCGAACTGTTCATATGGGCAATGGACGATCTAGGGCGAGGACTGACAGGACATGCGCTTAATCGCTTATGATGGAAGGGTGGCTGCTTCTATCGTCCCTACTATTCACCAGGGAACACACTGTACAGCATCAGATGTAGCAGCGCCAGCAAGACTCATGACAAGAAATAGTGAGACCAGCTTAACTGTGATGCCACAAATTTACCATGGGAAACGTCCCTCGTAGATAGTACTACAGCAGTTTGAACGTCCTCCCCCTGAAATCAAAGCAAACAATTCTTAGATCGCTTGTTCATACTTACAAATTACAAAACATGTGATGGGCCTCACCTCCAGGGGCACCTTGCGGGTATATCAGTCACAGTTAGTAGACGAGCAGAAGTACAAAACATAACTGGCACAATGTATTGACCAAATGGTCAAAATCTTGGCATATCAGTAGCACAGATGAGTTCACCCTTATAAGCTGACATAGATTATGGTACAACAAACACTCTGTGCCAGAAATTTCCCACCTAATCAGGGTTCGGTTTGTTCTCAACGCTTGCTTTGCTGAGGATAAAAACACCAAGAGTGATCAGACTGGCACTTGCAAACCACTGTATGTAGAAAGCTTCCAATTCAAATTTTCTAAGAAATAAGCTCCCAAGTCAAAAAGCTGAGTGCAGCGTAGTAAACAAAAAAAAAAGTTTCCAAAATCTCACAAAACTAAATAATTAAACCAGCAAAAAATTCAGTAACATTTATCTCCAAAGCCAGGGCAATACAAAATAAGCACTACAAAATTTAGCAAAAACAAGTCATTGAATTTATCTTTACTGTCAGCAATGAATACTCATTATGATATTGATATTACCACTCTTACCAGGAAGCAAGTTGCTGAATAAACTTAGAAAAGCGCCAATTTTGACCAATGCCATGAAACATGGTATTTTGATCACACATGAACTTCCTCACTGACAATATGATGCTGTCGCTCATACTGATGACGAAACTTCACCTATCAGCAAACTGCGGAACACATTCTCCTGTAGATGAATGGAACGGCTAAACAAATGCGCAAGATGTTGACACGAAAACATATTTTGCTGTCTCAGGGAGGCATGGTGAATGCAAAGCTGCTGTCGATGGTGCACCTGACGAATGACTCTTGTACCGGAGCAACATGAACAGTCCTTCAGGAGCCACTGTGGAAAGGGATCTTGTAATGCTAAAGACACATGCTAACACAAAGGGCACAGCAACTGAAATGCTAATGATCGTTACAGCAGTACCAACAGCAGTTTTCCCGGATTTGAAATAGCATCCAGAATATCTATCAAACTGTTGTTCATACCGGCTATGGCTAGGGCTGATCAGGATATACCTAGCAAATGCTGGATGGATGACTGCTTCAACCATAAACTTGAATTGTTTCATCATGGAAAACCCTACACAGTATCAGAAGATGGCACCAGAGACAATAGACAAACTAGAAATAATAAGTAATCAACTTAACTGTGATGTCACAAATTTACAACAGGAGAAATGCAAAGAACAAAAAAGATCCACCGATAATGCTACAACAGTTTGAATGCCCTCCCGTTGAAACCAAAGCAAGCAACTCTTAGATCATGTGCTCACTTCTTACTTACAAATTACAAATTGGGTGGTGTATCTTAAACCGTTACAAATTGGGTGGTGTATCTTAAACTGTACTAGTGTACATGTTAGTGGATGAGCTGAGACCAAATGCACACATTATTTTCGGATACTTAGCATTGCATCAGGACGAGCACACAGCCACTGGAAATATAGGAATAAGCTTGCAAAATTTATGTCCCAGCTAACAGACTGGTAGCAACTCCCAATCAATCAGAGTTCACTTTCTCCTCAATACTTGATTTGCTGAGGATGAACACACCAAGAATGATCAGACTGGCACCTGCAAACCACTGTATGGACATAGCTCCAAGTTAAAAATGCTGAGTGCAGTTAAGTGAAAAAATAATTCCAAAAATTAGCAAAATTAAGTCATCAAATCTGTCAAAATTTAGCAGCATCTATGTATGTCATCTGCAGTAACTACTCAATGATATAGCAAAAATTGGTCATCTTTATGTTATGGAATGTCCACTCCAATTGAGCAAGAAGCGAGTTGTTTAAGGAAATTGCTGATTTTAAAGGAGATCACAAACCAATGGAAATAAAATTAAAGGCTTCCTTAACATGCACTACTGCCATTACGGAAAATGGAGAATTGTTAAAATAGTACTCCCTCTGTTCACAAATATAAGATGTTCTAACTTTTTTCTGAATCGGATGAATATAGACAAGCTTTAGTGTGTTTGTTCACTCATTTCAGTCTGTATGTAGTCCATACTGAAATATCCAAAACATCTTATATTTCTGAACGGAGGAAGTACCTTAGAAGGCAGAGGTTCCTGAAACAGGAAATACCCTGCAAGACCTGACGAGATGAAGTTGGCGGCGAAGTTGGTGACCGTTGCCTGGAGGGACGACAAAGCTTTGAGGCTGTTCACGTAGCACCCCCACATTGTCACGTTGAAAAGTATCACCATTCCGTATTTGAGCAACTGAGGAAGGCAAGATCACAGTCAGTGACAGTCATCGTCAGCCCTGTGTTCCGAAGCAGGGGAAATTTTGTCAAAAAATTTCAAGCAGGCAGCACTGATCTCAATCTAGGAGAAACTGAACCCTTTAAGTGCTGATCCCAAGCTACTGTACCCTTCATGTTATGCTAGTCAACACAGGGAGTAATTTCACCATGAAATAAATCGCGATTTCAGCTTGAATTCAGTCTTGCTTCTACCAGTTATAAGGTCACAGGCCCACACTCGCTATCGAATTCGCTAACTGGTAACTCGGGACAGCTATGTCGGAGATTCATGTACCGTCCGGGAGGCTGGAGCAACCTAAATTAAGGGGGCTGCAGACTTGCAGGTAAGGTGAGAAGAAGTTCAGATCGGAGGGAAAGGAGAGAGGATTGGTTCGGTACCATGGGCGCGAAGAACTTGGCGGAGATGGCGGCGAGCGCGGCGTTGAGGCCCGCCGCGAGGGCCCAGGCGTATCCGCCTCGGCTCGCCATCGGAGCTAGTCTTGCTCTCGCCGGAGATCCACTCCCCACGCTGCAGCAAACTAGCGAAGTGGTCGCCGATGCGCGGAAGGGGAAGGCCGGCCACAGCCCGGACGTGCATATGGACGACCAGGCCTTCTCGCCGCAATTACATGGGCCATGGGCCATGGGCTTTGCACATTCTTACAGCGCTAGTAAGAATGTGCAAGTAACCCTCCAAAATTTTCTCAAAAAAAAGTAACCCTCCAAAAAAAAGTAAGAATGTGTAAGTTGCTCAAAAAAAAAAGGTAAGAATGTGCAGAACCCCAAGGCAGCTTAAAGTGTGCGCTATGTCCCACCCGGAAAACATGCAAAGACTTCCAAGAGGGAATATGAGATCTTGCATCTGTCACTAGTCTTTTCTCAAAATAAAATAAAAATCTATCACTAGACTAGCGATATAGAGCAGTCCTACCAAAAGTTCAAAAAAAAAAAACATTCATACCAACGCTAATTGGACACGAGGATCTTTTATCACAAGTGCAAAAGAGATTAGTTCCCCGCAAAAAAAGAAGGCAAACAGATTCATTTTTCTGCAAAATAAGAAAAATAGTTCACGACATACGCTACCTAACCATAAGTCATGCAAATTTACCGACTCATTTAGTTATTTATCCCCATCGACATAACTCTCTCTCTCTACAATGACAAACCTATTAAGGACACTCACTGGTTCAAACATTGAAAATGTTGGCAGCTAGAGCATTTCCACCTACCTCTTTAGATTCTTATCGAAGTGGCTGGAGCCACCAAATAATACATTTGATCAAAAGAGTGCATGACCGGACAAATAAGTCGAATATGATTGCAAGAGTGCTATATGTTTTGTTTATATAGAAATAACAATGAAAAGCATTGTAAATTTTACAAACGGAGGAGGTACCATGTATCTTCATATTGCTAATTACATGATGCACCTTTTCTTTCGGGCATTTGCTATTCATCTTGTTGGGGAACGTAGTAATTTCAAAAAAATTCCTACGCACACGCAAAATCATGGTGATGCATAGCAACGAGAGGGGAGAGTGTAGTCTACGTACCCTCGTAGACCGGCAACGGAAGCGTTGACACAACGTAGAGGAAGTAGTCGTACGTCTGCCCGATCCGACCGATCCAAGTACCGAACGTACGGTACCTTCGAGTTCTGCACACGTTCAACTCGGTGACGTCCCTCGAGCTCCGATCCAGCCGAGTGTTGAGGGAGAATTTCGTCAGCACGACAGCGTGATGACGGTGATGATGTTCTACCGACGCAGGGCTTTGCCTAAGCACTGCTACGATATGACCGAGGTGGAATATGGTGGAAGGGGGCACCGCACACGGCTAAGGAACGATCACGAAGATCAACGTGTGTGTCATGAGGTGTCCCCTTGCCCCCGTATATAAAGGAGGGAGGGGGAGGTGCGGCCGGCCCCTAGGGGTGCGCCTGGGGGAGTAGGACTCCCCCTTCTTGCCTTGTTGGAGAAGGAAAGGGGAAGGGGGAAAGAGGAAAGGCCCCCCCTTCCTTGTCCTATTCGGACTAGAGGGGGGAGGGGGCGCGCGGCTTGCCCTGGCCGGCCCTCCTCTTCTCCCTTAGGGCCCATGTAGGCCCATTAACCCCCCCCCCCGGGGGGGGGGTCCGGTAACCCCTCGGTACTCCGGTAAAATCCCGATTTCACCCGGAACGATTCCGATATCCAAATATAGGCTTCAAATATATCAATATTTATGTCTCGACCATTTCGAGACTCCTCGTCATTTCCGTGATCACATTCGGGACTCCGAACAACCTTCGGTACATCAAAACACAAAAACCCTAATTACAATCGTCACCGAACTTTAAGCGTGCGGACCCTACGGGTTCGAGAACTATGTAGACATGACCGAGACACGTCTCCGGTCAATAACCAATAGCGGAACCTGGATGCTCATATTGGCTCCTACATATTCTACGAAGATCTTTATCGGTCAAACCGCATAACAGCATACGTTGTTCCCTTTGTCATCGGTATGTTACTCGCCCGAGCTTCGATCGTCGGTATTCCAATACCTAGTTCAATCTCGTTACCGGCAAGTCTCTTTACTCGTTCCGTAATACATCATCTCACAACTAACTCATTAGTTGCAATGCTTGCAAGGCTTATGTGATGTGCATTACCAAGAGGACCCAGAGATACCTCTCCGACAATCGGAGTGACAAATCCTAATCTCGAAATACGCCAACCCAACAAGTACCTTCGGAGACACCTGTAGAGCACCTTTATAATCACCTAGTTACGTTGTGACGTTTGGTAGCACACAAAGTGTTCCTCCGGTAAACGGGAGTTGCATAATTTCATAGTCATAGGAACATGTATAAGTTATGAAGAAAGAAATAGCAACAAACTAAACGATCAAGTGCTAAGCTAACGGAATGGGTCAAGTCAATCACATCATTCTCCTAATGATGTGATCCCGTTAATCAAATGACAACTCATGTCTATGGTTAGGAAACATAACCATCTTTGATCAACGAGCTAGTCAAGTAGAGGCATACTAGTGACACTCTGTTTGTCTATGTATTCACACATGTATTATGTTTCCGGTTAATACAATCCTAGCATGAATAATAAACATTTATCATGATATAAGGAAATAAATAATAACTTTATTATTGCCTCTAGGGCATATTTCCTTCAGTCTCCCACTTGCACTAGAGTCAATAATCTAGATTACACAGTAATGATTCTAACACCCATGGAGCCTTGGTGCTGATCATGTTTTGCTCGTGGAAGAGGCTTAGTCAGCGGGTCTGCAACATTCAGATCCGTATGTATCTTGCAAATTTCTATGTCTCCCACTAGGACTAAATCCCGAATGGAATTGAAGCGTATCTTGATGTGCTTGGTTCTCTTGTGAAATCTGGATTCCTTCGCCAAGGCAATTGCACCAGTATTGTCACAAAAGATTTTTATTGGACCCGATGCACTAGGTATGACACCTAGATCGGATATGAACTCCTTCATCCAGACTCCTTCATTTGCTGCTTCCGAAGCAGCTATGTACTCTTCATATGTAGATCCCGCCACGACGCTTTGTTTAGAACTGCACCAACTGACAGCTCCACCGTTTAATATAAACACGTATCCGGTTTGCGATTTAGAATCGTCCGGATCAGTGTCAAATCTTGCATCTATGTAACCATTTACGATGAGCTCTTTGTTACCTCCATATACGAGAAACATATCCTTAGTCCTTTTCAGGTACTTCAGGATGTTCTTGACCGCTGTCCAGTGATCCACTCCTGGATTCCTTTGGTACCTCCCTGCTAGACTTATAGCAAGGCACACATCAGGTCTAGTACACAGCATTGCATACATGATAGAGCCTATGGCTGAAGCATAGGGAACATCTTTCATTTTCTCTCTATCTTCTGCGGTGGTCGGACATTGAGTCTTACTCAACTTCACACCTTGTAACACATGCAAGAACCCTTTCTTTGCTTGATCCATTTTGAACTTCTTCAAAACTTTGTCAAGGTATGTGCTTTGTGAAAGTCCAATTAAGCGTCTTGATCTATCTCTATAGATCTTAATGCCCAATATGTAAGCAGCTTCACTGAGGTCTTTCATTGAAAAACTCTTATTCAAGTATCCCTTTATGCTATCCAGAAATTCTATATCATTTCCAATCAGTAATATGTCATCCACATATAATATCAGAAATGCTACAGAGCTCCCACTCACTTTCTTGTAAATACAGGCTTCTCCAAAAGTCTATACAAAACCAAATGCTTTGATCACACTATCAAAGCGTTTATTCCAACTCCGAGAGGCTTGCACCAGTCCATAAATGGATCACTGGAGTTGCACATTTTGTTAGCTCCCTTTGGATCGACAAAACCTTCCGGTTGCATCATATACAACTTTTCTTCCAGAAATCCATTCAGGAATGCAATTTTGACATCCATCTACCAAATTTCATAATCATAAAATGCGGCAATTGCTAACATGATTCGGACAGACTTAAGCATCGCTACGGGTGAGAAGGTCTCATCGTAGTCAATCCCTTGAACTTGTCGAAAACCTTTCGCAACAAGTCGAGCTTTGTAGACAGTTACATTACTGTCAGCGTCAGTCTTCTTCTTGACGATCCATTTATTCTCAATTGCTTGCCGATCAACATAAGTCAACCAAAGTCCACACTTTGTTCTCATATATGGACCCCATCTCAGATTTCATGGCTTCTAGCCATTTTGCGGAATCTGGGCTCACCATCGCTTCTTCATAGTTCGTAGGTTCATCATGATCTAGCAGCATGACTTTCAGAACAGGATTACCGTACCACTCTGGTGCGGATCTTACTCTGGTTGATCTACAAGGTTCGGTAGTAACTTGATCTGAAGTTTCATGATCATTATCATTAGCTTCCTCACTAATTGGTATAGGTGTCACAGAATCCAGTTTCTGTGATGTACTACTTTCCAATAAGGGAGCAGGTACAGTTACCTCATCAAGTTCTACTTTCCTCCCACTCACTTCTATTGAGAGAAACTCCTTCTCTAGAAAGGATCCATTCTTAGCAACAAATGTCTTGCCTTCGGATATGTGATAGAAGGTGTACCCAACAGTCTCCTTTGGGTATCCTATGAAGACACATTTCTCCGATTTGGGTTCGAGCTTATCAGGTTGAAGCTTTTTCACATAAGCATCGCAGCCCCAAACTTTCAGAAACGACAACTTTGGTTTCTTGCCAAACCACGGTTCATAAGGCGTCATCTCAACGGATTTCGATGGTGCCCTATTTAACGTGAATGCAGCCATCTTTAAAGCATAACCCCAAAACGATAGCGGTAAATCAGTAAGAGACATCATAGATCGCACCATATCTAATCAAGTACGATTACGACGTTCGGACACACCATTACGCTGTGGTGTTCCGGGTGGCGTGAGTTGCGAAACTATTCCGCATTATTTCAAATGTAGACCAAACTCGTAACTCAAATATTCTCCTCCACGATCAGATCGTAGAAACTTTATTTTCTTGTTACGATGATTTTCAACTTCACTCTGAAATTCTTTGAACTTTTCAAATGTTTCAGACTTATGCTTCATTAAGTAGATATACCCATATCTGCTTAAATCATCTGCCACGAGCCTCAACATTCATCGGACCACATGCATCTGTATGTATGATTTCCAACAAATCTGTTGCTCTCTCCATAGTACCGGAGAACGACGTTTTAGTCATCTTGCCCATGAGGCACGGTTCTCAAGTACCAAGTGATTCATAATCAAGTGATTCCAAAAGTCCATCAGTATGGAGTTTCTTCATGCGCTTTATGTTGGGGAACGCAGTAATTTCAAAAAATTTCCTACGCACACGCAAGATCATGGTGATGCATAGCAACGAGAGGGGAGAGTGTTGTCTACGTACCCTCGTAGACCGGAAGCGGAAGCGTTAGCACAACGTGGTTGATGTAGTCGTACGTCTTCACGGCCCGACCGGTCAAGCACCGAAACTACGGCACCTCCGAGTTCTAGCACACGTTCAGCTCGATGACCATCCCCGGACTCCGATCCAGCAAAGTGTCGGGGATGAGTTCCGTCAGCACGACGGCGTGGTGACGATCTTGATGTTTATCGTTGCAGGGCTTCGCCTAAGCACCGCTACAATATTATCGAGGACTATGGTGGAGGGGGGCACCGCACACGGCAAAGAGATCAATGATCAACTGTTGTGTCTATGGGGTGCCCCCCTGCCCCCTTATATAAAGGAGTGGAGGAGGGGGCCGACCAAGGAGGGTGGCGCGCCCTAGGGGAGAGTCCAACTCCCACAGGGAGTAGGACTCCCCTTTTTTCCTATTAGGAGTAGGAGAGGGAAGGAAGAGGAAGGAGGGAGGAAGGAGGGAGGAAGGAAAGGGGGGCGGCCCCCTTCCCAATTCGGGTTGGGATTGGGGGGGGGGTGCGCCCCCTCCCTTGCTCCTTTCCCCTCCTTTCCACTAAGGCCCAATAAGGCCCATATACCTCCCGGGGGGGTTCTGATAACCTCCCGGTGATCCGGTATTGTCCCAATCTCACCCGGAACCTTTCCGGTGTCCAAATATAGTCATCCAATATATCGATCTTTATGTCTCGACCATTTTGAGACTCCTCGTCAAGTCCGTGATCACATCCGGGACTCTGAACAACCTTCGGTACATCAAAATATATAAACTCATAATGAAACTGTCATCATAACGTTAAGCGTGCGGACCCTACGGGTTCAAGAACAATGTAGACATGATCGAGACACGTCTCCGGTCAATAACCAATAGTGGAACCTGGATGCTCATATTGGCTCCTACATATTCTATGAAGATCTTTATCGGTTAGACCGCATAACAACATATGTTTGTTCCCTTTGTCATCGGTATGTTACTTGCCCGAGATTTGATCGTCGGCATCTCAATACCTAGTTCAATCTCGTTACCGGCAAGTCTCTTTACTCGTTCTGTAATACATCATCTTGCAACTAACTTATTAGTTGCATTGCTTGCAAGGCTTAAGTGATGTGCATTACCGAGAGGGCCCAGAGATACCTCTCCGACAATCGGAGTGACAAATCCTAATCTCGAAATACGCCAACCCAACATGTACCTTTGGAGACACCTGTAGAGCACCTTTATAATCACCCAGTTACGTTGTGACGTTTGGTAGCACACAAAGTGTTCCTCCGGTAAATGGGAGTTGCATAATCTCATAGTCATAGGAACATGTATAAGTCATGAAGAAAGCAATAACAACAAACTAAACGATCGGGTGCTAAGCTAATGGAATGGGTCATGTCAATCACATCATTCTCTTAATGATGTGATCCCGTTAGTCATATGACAACTCATGTCTATGGTTAGGAAACATAACCATCTTTGATTAACGAGCTAGTCAAGTAGAGGCATACTAGTGACACTTTGTTTGTCTATGTATTCACACATGTATTATGTTTCCGGTTAATACAATTCTAGCATGAATAATAAACATTTATCATGATATAAGGAAATAAATAATAACTTTATTATTGCCTCTAGGGCATATTTCCTTCAGTCTCCCACTTGCACTAGAGTCAATAATCTAGTTCACATCGCCATGTGATTTAACATCAATAGTTCACATCACCATGTGATTAACACCCATAGTTCACATTGTCATGTGACCAACACCCAAAGGGTTTACTAGAGTCAATATTCTAGTTCACATCGCTATGTGATTAACACCCAAAGAGTACTAAGGTGTGATCATGTTTTGCTTGTGAGAGAAGTTTAGTCAACGGGTCTGCCGCATTCAAATCCGTAAGTATTTTGCAAATTTCTATGTCAACAATGCTCTGCATGGAGCTACTCTAGCTAATTGCTCCCACTTTCAATATGTATCCAGATTGAGACTTAGAGTCATCTGGATCAGTTTCAAAACTTGCATCGACGTAAGCCTTTACGATGAACCTTTTGTCACCTCCATAATCGAGAAACATATCCTTATTACACTAAGGATAATTTTGACCAATGTCCAGTGATCTACTCCTAGATCACTATTGTACTCCCTTGCCAAACTCAGGGCAGGGTATACAATAGGTCTGGTACACAGCGTGGCATACTTTATAGAACCTATGGCTGAGGCATAGGGAATAACTTTCATTCTCTCTCTATCTTCTGCCGTGGTCGGGTTTTGAGTCTTACTCAACTTCACACCCTGTAACACAGGCAAGAACTCCTTTTTAACTGTTCCATTTTGAACTACTTCAAATTTTTGTCAAGGTATGTACTCATTGAAAAACTTATCAAGCGTCTTGATCTATCTCTATAGATCTTGATGCTCAATATGTAAGCAGCTTCACCGAAGTCTTCCTTTGAAAAACTCCTTTCAAACATTCCATTATGCTTTGCAGAATAATTCTACATTATCTCCGATCAACAATATGTCATTCACATATACTGATAAGAAATGTTGTAATGCTCCCACTCACTTTCTTGTAAATACAGGCTTCACCGCAAGTCTGTATAAAACTATATGCTTTGATCAACTTATCAAAGCGTATATTCCAACTCTGAGATGCTTACACCAGTCCATAGATGGATCGCTGGAGCTTGCATATTTTGTTAGTACCTTTAGGATTGACAAAACCTTCTGGTTGCATCATATAACTCTTCTTTACTAAATCCATTAAGGAATGTAGTTTTGTTTATCCATTTGCCAGATTTCATAAAATGCGGCAATTGCTAACATGATTCGGACAGATTTAAGCATAGATACGAGTGAGAAGGTCTCATCGTAGTCAACACCTTGAACTTGTCGAAAACCTTTTTGTGACAATTCTAGCTTTGTAGATGGTAACACTACTATCAGTGCCCGTCTTCCTCTTGAAGATCCATTTAATCTCAATGGCTCGCCGATCAATGGGCAAGTCAATCAAAGTCCATACTTTGTTCTCATACATGGATCTCATCTCAGATTTCATGGCCTCAAGCCATTTCGCGGAATTTGGGCTCATCATCGCTTCCTCATAGTTCGTAGGCTCATCATGGTCAAGTAACATGACCTCCAGAACAGGATTACCGTATCACTCTGGTGCAGATCTCACTCTGGTTTACCTACGAGGTTCGGTAGTAACTTGATCTGAGGTTACATGATCATCATCATTAGCTTCCTCACTAATTGGTGTAGTAGTCACAGGAACAGATTTCTGTGATGGACTACTTTCCAATAAGGGAGCAGGTACAGTTACCTCATCAAGTTCTACTTTTCTCCCACTCACTTATTTCGAGAGAAACTCCTTCTCTAGAAAGGATCCATTCTCAGCAATGAATATCTTGCCTTCGGATCTATGATAGAAGGTGTACCCAACATTTTTCTTTTGGGTATCCTATGAAGATGCACTTCTCCGATTTGGGTTTGAGCTTATCAGGTTGAAACTTTTTCACATAAGCATTGCAACCTCAAACTTTAAGAAACAACAGCTTAGGTTTCTTGCCAAACCATAGTTCATACGGTGTCGTCTCAACGGATTTAGATGGTGCCCTATTTAACGTGAATGTAGCTGTCTCTAATGCATAACCCCAAAGCGATAGTGGTAATCGGTAAGAGACATCATAGATCGCACCATATCTAATAAAGCACGGTTACGATGTTCGGACACACCATTACACTGTGGTGTTCCACGTGGCGTGAGTAGTGAAACTATTTCACATTGTTTTAACTGAAGGCCAAACTCGTAACTCAAATATTTTACTTCTGTGATCATATCGTAGAAACTTTTATTTTTGTTATGATGATTCTCCACTTCACTCTGAAATTCTTTGAACTTTTCAAATATTTCAGACTTGTGTTTCATCAAGTAGATATACCCATATCTGCTCAAATCATCTGTGAAGGTCAGAAAATAATGATACTTGCCGTGAGCCTTAACACTCATCAGACCGCATACATCAGTATCTATGATTCCCAATAAGTCAATTGCTCGCTCCATTGTTCCAGAGAACGGAGTCTTAGTCATCTTGCCCATGAGGCATGGTTCGCAAGCATCAAGTGATTCATAATCAAGTGATTCCAAAAGTCCATCAGCATGGAGTTTCTTCATGCGTTTTACACCAATATGACCTAAACGGCAGTGCCACAAATAAGCTGCACTATCATTATTAACTTTGCATCTTTTGGTTTCAATATTATGAATATGTGTATCACTACGATCGAGATCCAATGAACCATTTTCATTGGGTGTGTAACCATATAAGATTTTATTCATGTAAACAGAACAACAATTTATTCTCTTACTTAAATGAATAACCGTATTGCAATAAACATGATCAAATCATATTCATGCTCAACGCAAACACCAAATAACACTTATTTAGGTTCAACACTAATCCCGAAAGTATAGGGAGTGTGCGATGATGATCATATCAATCTTGGAACCATTTCCAACACACATCGTCACTTCACCCTTAACTAGTCTATGTTCATTCTGCAACTCCCGTTTCGAGTTACTACTCTTAGCAACTGAACCAGTATCAAATACCGGGGGGGGGGGGTTGCTATGAACACTAGTAAAATACACATCAATAATCCGTATATCAAATATACCTTTGTTCACTTTGCCATCCTTCTTATCCGCCAAATACTTGGGGCAGTTCCGCTTCCAGTGACCAGTCCCTTTGCAGTAGAAGCACTTAGTCTCGGGCTTAGGACCAGACTTGGGCTTCTTCACTTGAGCAACAACTTGCTTGCCGTTCTTCTTGAAGTTCCCTTTCTTTCCCTCTGCCCTTTTCTTGAAACTAGTGGTCTTGTTAATCATTAACACTTGATGCTCTTTATTGATTTCTACCTTCATCGATTTCATCATCATGAAAAGCTCGGGAATCGTTTTCATCATCCCTTGCATACTATAGTTCATCACGAAGTTCTACTAACTTGGTGATGGTGACTAGAGAATTCTGTCAATCACTATTTTATCTGGAAGATTAACTCCCACTTGATTCAAGCGATTGTAGTACCCAGACAATCTGAACACATGTTCACTGCTTGAGCTATTCTCCTCCATCTTTTAGCTATAGAACTTGTTGGAGACTTCATATCTCTCAACTCGGGTATTTGCTTGAAATATTAACTTCAACTCCTGGAACATCCATATGATCCATGACGTTCAAAACGTCTTTGAAGTCCCGATTCTAAGCCGTTTAAGCATAGTGCACTAAACTATCAAGTAGTCATCATATTGAGCTAGCCAAACGTTCATAACGTCTGCATCTGCTCCTGCAATAGGTCTGTCACCTAGCGGTGCATTAAGGACATAATTCTTCTGTGCAGCAATGAGGATAATCCTCATATCACAGATCCAATCTGCATCATTGCTACTAACATCTTTCAACTTAATTTTCTCTAGGAACATATCAAAAATAAAACAAGGGAGCTAAACACGAGCTATTGATCTATAACATAGATATGCTAATACTATCAGGACTAAGTTCATGATAAATTAAAGTTCAATTAATCATATTACTTAAGAACTCCCACTTAGAAATACATCCCTCTAATCTTCTAAGTGATCACGTGATCCAAATCAACTAAACCATAACCGATCATCATGTGAAATGGAGTAGCTTTCAATGGTGAACATCAATATGTTGATCATATCTACTATATGATTCACGCTTGACCTTTCGGTCTCAGTGTTCCGAGGCCATATCTGCATATGCTAGGCTCGTCAAGTTTAACCTGAGTATTCTGTGTGTGCAAAATCTGGCTTGCACCCGTTGTAGATGGACGTAGAGCTTATCACACCCGATCATCACATGGTGCTGGGCATGACGAACTTTGGCAACGGTGCATACTCAGGGAGAACACTTTTATCTTGAAATTTAGTGAGAGATCATCTTATAATGCTACCGTCAATAAAAGCAAGATAAGATGCATAAAAGATAAACATCACATGCAATCAATATAAGTGATATGATATGGCCATCATCATCTTGTGCTTGTGATCTCCATCTCCGAAGCATCGTCATGATCACCATCGTCACCAACGCGACACCTTGATCTCCATCGTAGCATCGTTGTCGTCTCGCCAATCTTATGCTTCCACGACTATCGCTACCGCTTAGTGATAAAGTAAAGCATTACAGCGCGATTGCATTGCATACAATAAAGCGACAACCATATGGCTCCTGCCAGTTGCCGATAACTCGGTTACAAAACATGATCATCTCATACAATAAAATTTAGCATCATGTCTTGACCATATCACATCACAACATGCCCTGCAAAAACAAGTTAGACGTCCTCTTCTTTGTTGTTGCAAATTTTACGTGGCTGCTACGGGCTTAGCAAGAACCGTTCTTACCTACGCATCAAAACCACAACGATAGTTTGTCAAGTTGGTGCTGTTTTAACCTTTGCAAGGATCGGGCGTAGCCACACTCGGTTCAACTAAAGTTGGAGAAACTGACACCCGCCAGCCACCTGTGTGCAAAGCACGTCGGTAGAACCAGTCTCGCGTAAGCGTACGCGTAATGTCGGTCCGGGCCGCTTCATCCAACAATACCGCCAAACCAAAGTATGACATGCTGGTAAGCAATATGACTTATATCGCCCACAACTCACTTGTGTTCTACTCGTGCATATAACATCAACGCATAAAACCTAGGCTCAGATGCCACTGTTGGGGAACGCAGTAATTTCAAAAAAAAAAAATTCTACGCACATGCAAGATCATGGTGATGCATAGCAACGAGAGGGGAGAGTGTTGTCTACGTACCCTCGTAGACCGGAAGTGGAAGCGTTAGCCCATCGCGATTGATGTAGTCGTACGTCTTCACGGCCCGACTGATCAAGCACCGAAACTACGGCACCTCCGAGTTCTAGCACACGTTCAGCTCGATGACGATCCCCGGACTCCGATCCAGCAAAGTGTCGGGGATGAGTTCCGCCAGCACGACGGCGTGGTGACGATCTTGATGTTTTATCGTTGCAGGGCTTCACCTAAGCACCGCTACAATATTATCAAGGACTATGATGGAGGGGGGCACCGCACACGGCTAAGAGATCAATGATCAACTGTTGTGTCTATGGGGTGCCCCCTGCCCCCGTATATAAAGGAGTGGAGGAGGGGGCTGGCCAAGGAGGGTGGCGCGCCCTAGGGGGGAGTCCAACTCCCACAGGGAGTAGGACTCCCCTTTTTTCCTATTAGGAGTAGGAGAGGGGAGGAAGAGGAAGGAGGGAGGAAAGAAAGGGGGGCCGCCCCCCTTCCCAATTCGGATTGGGCTTGGGGGGGGGCCCTCCCTTGTTCCTTTCCCCTCCTTTCCACTAAGGCCCAATAATGCCCATATACCTCCCGGGGGGTTCCGATAACCTCCCGGTGATCCGGTATTGTCCCAATCTCACCTGGAACCTTTCAAGTGTCCAAATATAGTCGTCCAATATATTGATATTTATGTCTCGACCATTTCGAGACTCCTCGTCAAGTCCGTGGTCACATCCGGGACTCCGAACAACCTTTAGTACATCAAAATATATAAACTCATAATGAAATTGTCATCATAACGTTAAGCGTGCGGACCCTACGGGTTCGAGAACAATGTAGACATGACCGAGACACGTCTCCGGTCAATAACCAATAGCGGAACCTGGATGCTCATATTGGCTCCTACATATTCTACGAAGATCTTTATCGGTCAGACCGCATAACAACATACGTTTGTTCCCTTTGTCATCGGTATGTTACTTGCCCGAGATTTCATCGTCGGTATCTCAATACCTAGTTCAATCTCGTTACCGGGAAGTCTCTTTACTCGTTCTGTAATACATCATCTTGCAACTAACTTATTAGTTGCATTGCTTGCAAGGCTTAAGTGATGTGCATTACCGAGAGGGCCCAGAGATACCTCTCCGACAATCGGAGTGACAAATCCTAATCTCGAAATACGCCAACCCAACATGTACCTTTGGAGACACCTGTAGAGCACCTTTATAATCACCCAGTTACGTTGTGACGTTTGGTAGCACACAAAGTGTTCCTCCGGTAAACGGGAGTTGCATAATCTCATAGTCATAGGAACATGTATAAGTCATGAAGAAAGCAATAGCAACAAACTAAAAGATCGGGTGCTAAGCTAATGGAACGGGTCATGTCAATCACATCATTCTCTTAATGATGTGATCCCGTTAGTCATATGACAACTCATGTCTATGTTTAGAAAACATAACCATCTTTGATTAACAAGCTAGTCAAGTAGAGGCATACTAGTGACACTTTGTTTGTCTATGTATTCACACATGTATTATGTTTCCGGTTAATACAATTCTAGCATGAATAATAAACATTTATCATGATATAAGGAAATAAATAATAACTTTATTATTGCCTCTAGGGAATATTTCCTTCACTTTACACCGATATGACGTAAACGGCAGTGCCACAAATAAGTTGCACTATCATTATCAACTCTGCATCTTTTGGCTTCAACATTATGAATATGTGTATCACTACTATCGAGATTCATCAAAAATAGACCACTCTTCCAGGGTGCATGACCATAAAAGTTATTACTCATATAAATAGAACAACCATTATTCTCTGATTTAAATGAATAACCGTCTCGCATCAAACAAGATCCAGATATAATGTTCATGCTCAACGCTGGCACCAAATAACAATTATTTAGGTCTAATACTAATCCCGAAGGTAGATGTAGAGGTAGCATGCCGACTGCGATCACATCGACTTTGGAACCATTTCCCATGCGCATCGTCACCTCGTCCTTCGCCAGTGTTCGCTTAATCCGTAGTCCCTGTTTCGAGTTGCAAATATTAGCAACAGAACCAGTATCAAATACTCAGGTGCTACTGCGAGCTCTAGTAAGGTACACATCAATAACATGTATATCACATATACCTTTGTTCACCTTGCCATCCTTCTTATCCGCCAAATACTTGGGGCAGTTCCGCTTCAAGTGTCTAGTCTGCTTGCAGTAGAAGCACTCAGTTTCAGGCTTAGGTCCAGATTTGAGTTTCTTCTCCTGAGCAGCAACTTGCTTGATGTTCTTCTTCTTCTTCTTCCCTTTGCCCTTTTTCTTGAAACTGGCGGTCTTGTTGACCATCAACACTTGATGCTGCTTCTTGATTTCTACCTCCGCAGCCTTTAGCATTGTGAAGAGCTCGGGAATCGTCTTATCCATCCCTTGCATGTTATAGTTCATCAGAAGCTCTTGTAGCTTGGTGGCAGTGATTGAAGAACTCTTTCAATGACACTATCAAGAGGAAGATTAACTCCCAGTTGAGTCAAGTGATTATGATACCCAGACATTTTGAGTATATGTTCACTGACCGAACTATTCTCCTCCATCTTGCAGCTATAGAACTTATTGGAGACTTCATATCTCTCAATCCGGGCATTTGCTTGAAATATTAACTTCAACTCCTCGAACATCTCATATGCTCCATGACGTTCAAAACATCGTTGAAGTCCCGATTCTAAGCCGTAAAGCATGGCACACTGAACTATCGAGTAGTCATCAGCTTTGCTCTGCCAGACGTTCATAACATCTGGTGTTGCTCCAGCAGCAGGCCTGGCACCCAGCGGTGCTTCCAGGACGTAATTCTTCTGTGCAGCAATGAGGATAATCCTCAAGTTACGGACCCAGTCCGTGTAATTGCTACCATCATCTTTCAACTTTGCTTTCTCAAGGAACGCATTAAAATTCAACGGAACAACAACACGGGCCATCTATCTACAATCAAACATAGACAAGCAAGATACTATCAGGTACTAAGTTCATGATAAATTTAAGTTCAATTAATCATATTACTTAAGAACTCCCACTTAGAAAGACATCCCTCTAATCTTCTAAGTGATCACGTGATCCAAATCAAATAAACCATAACCGATCATCACGTGAAATGGAGTAGCTTTCAATGGTGAACATCAATATGTTGATCATATCTACTATATGATTCACGCTCGACCTTTCGGTCTCAGTGTTCCGAGGCCATATCTGCATATGCTAGGCTCGTCAAGTTTAACCTGGGTATTCTGCGTGTGCAAAACTGGCTTGCACATATTGTAGATGGACGTAGAGCTTATCACACCCGATCATCACGTGGTGTCTGGGCACGACGAACTTTGACAACGGTTTATACTCAGTGAGAACACTTTTATCTTGAAATTTATTGAGAGATCATCTTATAATGCTACCGTCAATCAAAGCAAGATAAGATGCATAAAAGATGAACATCACATGCAATCAATATAAGTGATATGATATGGCCATCATCATCTTGTACTTGTGATCTCCATCTCCGAAGTACCGTCATGATCACCATCGTCATCGGCGCGACACCTTGATCTCCATCGTAGCATCATTGTCGTCTCGCCAATCTTATGCTTCCACGACTATCGCTACTGCTTAGTGATAAAGTAAAGCATTACAGCGCGATTGCATTGCATACAATAAAGAGACAACCATATGGCTCCTGCCAGTTGCCGATAACTCGGTTACAAAACATGATCATCTCATACAATAAAATTTAGCATCATGTCTTGACCATATCACATCACAACATGCCCTGCAAAAACAAGTTAGACGTCCTCTACTTTGTTGTTGCAAGTTTTACGTGGCTCCTATGGGCTTAGCAAGAACCGTTTTTACCTACGCATCAAACCCACAACGATAGTTTGTCAAGTTGGTGCTGTTTTAACCTTCGCAAGGACCGGGCGTAGCCACACTCGATTCAACTAAAGTTGGAGAAACTGATACCCGCCAGCCACCAGTGTGCAAAGTGTTGTGGTTCTAACTCTGACAGTGATGTAGGGGGTATGTATGGAGAGGCTAGATCTTAGCTATGGAGGAGTTGTAAGCACACGAGGATTACGAGTTCAGGCCCTTCTCGGAGGAAGTAACAGCCCTACGTCTCGGTGCCCGGAGGCGGTCGACTAAATTATGTGTGTATGAATAACATGGGTGCCAACCCTTGATACTGAGGAGGGGGTGGCTTATATAGAGTTCGCCAGGCCCCTCTAGCCCTTAGTAATGCAAGGTTTAAAATACATTAAGACTGAGGGTTGCTGGTAACGCCCCTAATAAAGTGCTATGATGACCATAAAAGCTACTTAATGACCGACCATTTGCGTGCAGGGTGACTTTAGATCTCCTGGTAGTCGAGTGGTTGGAATTCGGTCGAGTGATCGCTTCGTGGTCGAGTGTCTTGAATGTGTCGAGTGGGATACCTCCAAGTCGATTGAAATGTGACTTCTTCTAGGGATGTCCTTGGGTAGGGTACTTAGGACAGGTCCATGCCCCTATCCTAGGTACATAGCTTCATCATTAGCCCCCGAATGGATCGAGGTTCGAGTGGGGAAGGAGTTGGGGATCTTTCCGACTGATTCTTCATGTTATATGAATGTCTTGTTTCGGATCAATTGTCACGGATGATGTCGTCAACTTCTTTCAGTCGCCTTGATCCATTCTTGGCCTCTTGTCGAGTGAATTTCTTTACTTGTGAAGTTTCGAGTGACAGTGTGAAAGGGATCTTCTGTTTGACGAGTTGTTCTGCGGCCCGCGGATTTTGCGGGATTTGAATTTCGGGAAGCGCGCGGGACGGGGGTGGCCGCAGCAATCGGATGGGATAGGACGAAAGCTCCTCGATCCCCGCGCCACCTTTTTTGCCACGTACCGTGCGCGCGCCTGTTGCGGGATTTGACGGGATTGCCTGGGCCTACCAGTCAGCCACTCAGAAGCTACCTCTTATAAGCTGCCGGCTCGGGATCCCCGAATAGTGCGCCTTCACTTTTCCCCCTTCCTTCACAAGATCCTCCGCCACCTCCGCTCCCACCTTGGTGCCGTAGGTCTGTTCGAGCTTCGCCGGCGACGATGGTGAAGGAGAAGACGTCGGCTCTGGAGCGCGCGAAGAAGGCGGCGGTGCAGGGGAAGGGGAAGAAGTCCGCTCGGGGCGGATCTTCCTCGAGGACTGCTCTGCCCAAGGATTGGATCCACGGCGACTGGATGCCGTTGGTGATTCGGCAGGATGATCTCGATGATCTGGTCGAGGGGGATTCATTCCCCACGAATCTGCGCGCCTCCCGGGGAAAGAAGTCGAACCCCAGCCTCTTGATGGTGAGTGCGTCCTCCTCGCCACCCATATCGATCATGGATTCTCTCTGCCTCCTCATCCTTTTTTCCGGAGCTCTTTATATCTGTACGCCCACTGGGTGTGTCTATTAATCTTTTTGACGAGTGGGGGCACGCTAAGTGCACCCACTAGGTGTAGTCCCCGAGACTACGGTGGACTGCTGGCAGTCGACTGTAGTCTTTATATTGTGTTGCTTTAGCTGAACTTCTTCACTCGGTCTGGTCAGGCCATGTCGAATGGAACTGTACATGGTCGGCTGCGGGCAGTCGATTTTTTTTGGTCGAACCAGTGGGGGCACGCTGAGTGCACCCAGTGGGTGTAGTCCCCGAGACTACTGTCGAATGTTTTTGATTCGGCTATAGTCTTAGAAACGCCATCATTGTCTCTTGGTTACTCGGAAGCAACTTATCTTGGATGTCTGTCGACTGATTTTTTGCAGAAATCTTGCGAACTTGTGGCTCGCTACACTGATTTGGAGAACAAACAGATCCAGCTGAACCTTGACTTGAAGCTTGCTCAGGAGAACTTGCAGAAGGCGAGGGACGAAGCAAAAGGTATGGCTGGTGAGCTTTTGTCGACTGTCCTTTCTTTCTGGCCGTCCTCAATGTTGATCTCACTTGCTGTTTCACAGACAAAATGGAGGAGGCTCTGAAGAAGAAGGATCAAGACCTTGCCGAAGCGCAGAAGGAGGCCCTGAACAAAACGAAGCTTGCTGAAGAAAAACTGGCTTCAGTCGGTACTCTTGAAAAGGAAAACTCTAGGCTGAAAACTGCTCTCGACGCGGCTAATCGAGAGGTCAGCCGTCTGAAGAATGGCAATATAGCTTTGAATGACAAGGCAAGTGAACTGGCGGGGAAGAGGAACGATCTGGAGGCTTATCTCGGTGGACTCGCCAAGAAGCTGTTCGTCATGCTCGACGGTAATTACTCCGGCCCGACTGACTTGCAGTTACCAAATCTGCGTAGAGCCTCAAACTTGATATCTAGGGGAAGGAGTTCAATCGCCCATTTGGCCACTCGGCCAGTTGCATCTCTGTTGTGCAAAATCTCTGATAGTGGAGCGTCGCTGACGACTGTAATGGAATGATCAGAGAAGTAATGTGCAACCTTCTTTGTGGTCATATAAATCCCATATACAAGCTTCTGGTAATGAGGATATCTTTGCTTTGAAGGAGTCAAAACTTCAGAAACATAATATACTGGGCGCTGAACTTTGAAGGCCTTTCCTTCTTCTTCCCGCTCGACTGTAAGTACTGTACTGACAACTTGTCCTGTGGCTGCAATGTAAATCAGCAAAGGCTCCTTGCTGATTGGGGCAGCAAGCACCGGCTGGGTGGAGAGCAGAGCTTTGAGCTCTGTAAACGCTGCATCAGCTTCTGGAGTCCACTCGAACTTGTCGAACTTCTTCATCAGTCGGTAAAGAGGCAATGCCTTTTCACCGAGGCGAGAGATGAATCGACTTAAAGCGGCCAAGCATCCTGTAAGCTTCTGGACGTCATGCACACGCACATGACGTTTCATCCGGAGTATAGTACCAATTTTTTTAGGATTGGCGTCGATTCCCCGTTCGGAAACGAGAAAACCGAGTAACTTCCCACCTGGAACTCCGAACGTGCACTTTGAGGGATTGAGCTTGATATCATACCTCCTGAGGTTGGCAAAGGTTTCAGCAAGGTCAGTCAGCAGGTCAGAATCCTTCTGTGACTTGACCACAATATCATCCATGTATGCCTCCACATTCCGACTGATTTGAGTGAGCAAACACTTCTGAATCATCCTCATGAACGTGGCTCCGGCATTCTTGAGGCCGAACGGCATGGTGACATAACAGAAGCACCCGAATGGAGTGATGAAAGCTGTTTTGATCTCGTCGGTCCCGTACAGACGGATCTGATGGTATCCGGAATAGGCGTCTAGGAAAGACAAACGCTCACATCCCGCAGTCGAGTCGACTATCTGGTCGATGCGAGGGAGAGGAAAATGATCTTTTGGGCAGGCCCGATTGATATGCTTGAAATCAATGCACATGCGAAGTAACTTGTCCTTCTTGGGGACCATGACAACATTGGCGAGCCACTCGGAGTGGTAAATTTCTCGGATGAACTCCGCTGCTAAGAGCCGAGCCACCTCCTCGCCAATGGCCTTCATCTTCTGGACGGCGGGCCGTCGAAGATGTTCTTTCATAGGTTTAAATTTTGGGTTGACTCGTAGACGGTGCTCAGCCAGCCCCCTGGGAACTCCAGGCATGTCAGCAGGCTTCCATGCGAAGGTGTCCCAGTTCTCACGAAGGAACTGGATAAGCGCTTCTTCCTATTTGGAGTCGACCGTCGTTGAGATGTGAGTCGGAGCAGCATTTGGATCGGTCGGGTGAATGTGAACTGCCTTCGTTTCACCGGACGACTGAAAAGCTGATTCTGAAGCAGGCTTCTTAGCTCGTAGCAACTCACTCGGATCTACAGTCTTCTGATACTCTTGCAGCTCGACCACCGCCATCTGAGCGTCAGCAATCTTTGAGCCTTTCTGAAAACACTCTTCTGCTTTCTTCCGATTGCCTGTAACAGTGATCACACCTTTGGGACCAGGCATCTTCAATTTGAGATACACATAACATGGTCAAGCCATGAAGCGTGCATAAGCTGGCCTGCCCAAAATAGCGTGATAAGCACTTTGGAAATCCAGAACTTTGAATGTCAACTTTTCCTTGCGGTAATTCTTGGAATCACCGAAAACCACATCAAGAGCAATTTGGCCAAGTGACTCGGCTTTCTTCCCAGGAATGACTCCATGGAAACTCATGTTACTTGTGCTGAGCCTGGACATCGGAATGCCCATCCCTTTCAATGTTTCTGCATGCAGTATGTTCAAACCGCTGCCTCCATCCATCAGGACTTTGGTCAGTCGAGTGCCTTCGACAACTGGGTCGACCACCAGAGCTTGCCTCCCAGGGGTGGCAATGTGCGTAGGGTGATCAGACTGTTCGAATGTGATGGCAGTCTGGGACCACTTCAGATAATTGGGTGTTGCCGGAGCAACCATATTTACCTCACGGTTAATAACCTTCAGTCGACTTTTGCTCTCAATATCAGCAAAAATCATCAGGGTGGAATTGACCTGGGGTACCCATCGTCACTATCTTCCTTGTCCTCAACTTTGTCCGACTCCTTTTCCTTATCTTTGGACTGCTTGCCCTGAAACTGCTGGATCAGAAGCCGACACTGTCGAGTGGTATGCTTTGGGTAAATGAGTTTACCCTCTTCATCTTTCTTGGTGTGGATGTGACACGGTAGATCCAAAACACCATTTACATCTTGGTCTTTAACTTTCTTGGGGTTCCAAGGTCCTTTGGGTTTTCCCTTAAATTTTCCCTGGGTTACGGCCAGGGCCTCCCCAGGAGCGGCTGGCTCGGCTTTCCGCTTCTGTTTTCGACTGGAATTTCCTCCGGTTTCCTGGGAGACTGCTTTATGCTTGCCACTCCGGAGTCGATCCTCATCTTCACCATTAGCGTATTTGGTGGCAATCTCCATCATCTGATTCAGAGACATCTCTCTGGTTCGACCGAACTTCAGATTCAATTCTCTGTACTTAACACCTTCTTTAAAGGCACAAACTGCTTGATGATCTGGTACATTTTCAACTGTGTGATGCAATGTGATCCACCTCTAGATGTAATCCCTAAGAGTTTCATTCGGTTTCTGCACGCAAGACCGCAATTCCGTAAGGCCTGCAGGTCGCTTGCATGTTCCTTCAAATGTGGTGACAAACACTCGGGAGAGATCCTCCCAAGTGTAAATGCTGCTGGGTGCTAACTGATTCAGCCACGCTCTGGCCGAGCCTTCTAACATGAGAGGCAGGTGCTTCATGGCTACCTCATCGTTCCCACCGCCAATCTGGACAGCCACTCGATAATCTTCGAGCCAAGTATCGGGCTTGGACTCACCGGTGAACTTACTAACTCCAGTCGCCAACCTGAAGTTGGGAGGAATTACAGCGGCTCTAATAGCTCGACTGAAACACTCCGGCCCTGAAACATGTACTCTGCTACTGGTAGGAACATCTCTGTCGTGGCCTTCTCGGTGAGCTCTATTCCTATCGACCAAACCTTGAACGAGAATGGATCTCGCATCAAAGCCTGGTTCCCTGGGGTCGACTGGAATTCTCCGCCCAACACTATGAGGGTGTCTGTCAACCTGCTGTCGAGGCACATATGATCCACTCCTTGGGGGAGGGGTTGGCACTCGATGTCGATCATCACGATCGAATCAGTGATCATACTGCTCATTCCTTCTGTACTGATCACGCCGGTCTCCATGTCCCTCACGCCTCGGAGGTGATCTTGGGCTGTGAGCCGACTGGACTGTATCCGCTGCAACGGATCGACTGTGGATCCTGTTCCGTGACTGAGAAACAGCGGAATTTTGGTCTCCCGCTGCCCGGAGCAACGCTCTGATTTGCAACAAGCCTCTGCCAGCCTCTGACTGGGAAGGCTGAATCGACTCTGCTATACGGGCCGCAGCCGCCAAGTTCTGAATCGGAGTACGATATACCTGCGGGAGTGGAAAGAGTTTACGTCGACTGGATTCTGGAGCCCGTTGACGCGCTCGCTCGTCGAGTATTCACTGGAGATTCTCCAGTCGAGTGCGCTCGGCCAAGTTAGCCAAGCGCGCGTCCTCCAAGGCTCGGGCCTCGGGGGTTTCTCCAACGATAGGAGTGTGGAGTGCATCCATGTTCCGGCGGCGAAGCTCCTCCCGCTGCAACGACGTGAGAGGCTCAGAGAGATACTCCTCGTGAGGACGCGACGGGTCGCCCCCATCTGCGCCTCCGTCAGCGCGGGGGAAATCGGGAGGACTGTGTGGCCCATCAATCACCAGAACCTCTGTAGCTGGGTCACTGTTGTCGCATTCGGATGCGGTCTCTGCGGAGCCAGTCGACAGGTCGAACAGGCCATAGAGGGATTCGTCGGGCTCGATTGCCGCGACTTGTGGGGTGGCCGACTGGCGGGCCACTGCATGCCTCACCCACCTCTGAAGCCTCGACCGACCGGAGCGCTTGCGCCGGCGAGAAACAGGGCGGGGAGATGCCACGGGAGCCGACCGATACTGGGTCGACGACTGCCGCAGGAGGACACCACGGACGCATGTGCGAAAGTGTGTCGCCCCGCGGACGGGGAGCGCGTCGACGTTGAGTGGAGCCTCCTGAAGCCAAGCGGAGTCATCGACGATGAACGTGAGCGCGCCGAGACGGATCTTGCGGCCCTCCACCAAAGCTCCGCCCGAAACCATGATCAAGGAGATCGGAAAAAATCGCAACTTCTCAAACTAGGCGCTAAGACTCCTGGCCCCATGGTGGGCGCCAACTGTCGTGGTTCTAACTCTGACAATGATGTAGGGGGTATGTATGGAGAGGCTAGATCTTAGCTATGGAGGAGTTGTAAGCACACGAGGATTACGAGTTCAGGCCCTTCTCGGAGGAAGTAACAGCCCTACGTCTCGGTGCCCGGAGGCGGTCGACTGAATTATGTGTGTATGAATAACAGGGGTGCCAACCCTTGATACTGAGGAGGGGGGTGGCTTATATAGAGTTCGCCAGGCCCCTCTAGCCCTCAGTAATGCAAGGTTTAAAATACATTAAGACTGGGGGTTACTGGTAACGCCCCTAATAAAGTGCTATGATGACCATAAAAGCTACTTAATGATCGACCGTTTGCGTGCAGGGTGACTTTAGATCTCCTGGCAGTCGAGTGGTTGCAATTCGGTCGAGTGATCGCTTCGTGGTCGAGTGTCTTGAATGTGTCGAGTGGGATACCTCCAAGTCGATTGAAAGGTGACTTCTTCTAGGGATGTCCTTGGGTAGGGTACTTAGGACAGGTCCATGCCCCTATCCTAGGTACATAGCTTCATCACAAAGCACGTCGGTAGAACCAGTCTCGCATAAGCGTACGCATAATGTCGGTCCGGGCCGCTTCATCCAACAATACCGCCGAACCAAAGTATGACATGCTGGTAAGCAGTATGACTTATATCGCCCACAACTCACTTGTGTTCTACTCGTGCATATAACATCAACGCATAAAACCTGGCTCGGATGCCACTGTTGGGGAACGTAGTAATTTCAAAAAATTTCCTACGCACACGCAAGATCATGGTGATGCATAGCAACGAGAGGGGAGAGTGTAGTCTACGTACCCTCGTAGACCGGCAACGGAAGCGTTGACACAACATAGAGGAAGTAGTCGTACGTCTTCCCGATCCGACCGATCCAAGTACCGAACGTACGGTACCTCCGAGTTCTGCACACGTTCAACTCGGCGATGTCCCTCGAGCTCCGATCCAGCCGAGTGTTGAGGGAGAGTTTCGTCAGCACGACGGCGTGATGACGGTGATGATGTTCTACCGACGCAGGGCTTCGCCTAAGCACCGGTACGATATGACCGAGGTGGAATATGGTGGAAGGGGGCACCGCACACGGCTAAGGAACGATCACGAAGATCAACTTGTGTGTAATGGGGTGCCCCCTTGCCCCCGTATATAAAGGAGGGAGGGGGGAGGTGCGGTCGGCCCCTAGGGGTGCGCCTGGAGGAGTCCTACTCCCATCTTGCCTTGTTGGAGAAGGAAAGGGGAAGGGGGAAAGAGGAAATGGGGGCGCCGCCCCCCTTCCTTGTCCTATTCGGACTAGAGGGGGGAGGGGGCGCGCGGCCTGCCTTGGCCGGCCCTCCTCTTCTCCCTTAGGGCCCATGTAGGCCCATTAACCCCCGGGGGGTTCCGGTAACCCCACGGTACTCCGGTAAAATCCTGATTTCACCCGGAACGATTCCGATATCCAAATATAGGCTTCCAATATATTAATCTTTATGTCTCGACCATTTCGGGACTCCTCGTCATGTCCGTGATCACATCTGGGACTCTGAACAACCTTCGGTACACCAAAACACCAAAACCCTAATTACGATCGTCACCGAACTTTAAGCATGCGGACCCTACGGGTTCGAGAACTATGTATACATGACCGAGACACGTCTCCGGTCTATAACCAATAGCGGAACCTAGATGCTCATATTGGCTCCTACATATTCTAGAAAGATCTTTATCGGTCAAACCGCATAACAACATACGTTGTTCCCTTTGTCATCGGTATGTTACTTGCCCGAGCTTCGATCGTCGGTATTCCAATACCTAGTTCAATCTCGTTACCGGCAAGTCTCTTTACTCGTTGTAATACATCATCTCACAACTAACTCATTAGTTGCAATGCTTGCAAGGCTTATGTGATGTGCATTACCGAAAAGGCTCAGAGATACCTCTTCGACAATCGAAGTGACAAATCCTAATCTCGAAATACGCTAACCCAACAAGTACCTTCGGAGACACCTGTAGAGCACCTTTATAATCACCCAGTTACGTTGTGACGTTTGGTAGCACACAAAGTGTTCCTCCGGTAAACGGGAGTTGCATAATCTCATAGTCATAGAAACATGTATAAGTTATGAAGAAAGCAATAGCAACAAACTAAACGATCAAGTGCTAAGCTAACGGAATGGGTCAAGTCAATCACATCATTCTCCTAATGATGTGATCCCGTTAATCAAATGACAACTCATGCCTATTGTTAGGAAACATAACCATCTTTGATCAACGAGCTAGTCAAGTAGAGGCATACTAGTGACACTCTGTTTGTCTATGTATTCACACATCTATTATGTTTCCGGTTAATACAATTCTAGCATGAATAATAAATATTTATCATGATATAAGAAAATAAATAATAAATTTATTATTGCCTCTAGGGCATATTTCCTTCACATCTGTTGCCTGAAAATCCAAATTTTAGCGGCAATGCTAATTGGCGAACTACCGCCAGGAGGCTATGCTGGTGAACGCCCTTCCCGCCGTTTGATCTGGGCCGCATGGATCTTGGGGAAAATCCGACGCCACACTAGGTCTATGGAAGTGTTCGCTATAACTGATCTCCAGGCGAATGTCCTTTTTTTTCTTCAAATTTTTTTAGTTAACCATGCACACTCACCAGTTGGACTAGAGATGTGTTTGTGAACACCCCGAGCACTCAACACCTATTATGTATCTAAGTTAATTTGTTTTTAAATTATTTTTCATTTGGAAAAATCCATTTTCCATTTTAAAAGAAAAAAATCCATACTTTTTAGTGGATTTGTTTGTTATAAACTTGTCATATGCATTTTTTATTATATGTAGCATGGAAACTTCTATGTCTTTTTAATACCCCCACGACATTTTCTTATTAAGACCATGCCATTTTAATAATTACTCCCTCTCTCCCATATAATTGTTGCTCAAACAGATGTATTTAGCTGTATTTCAGTGCTAAATACGTCCATTTGAGTGAAAATTAATATAGGGCGGAGGGAGTATTAATATGTTATTTTTTTATTAAGAGGATGACAGTTTTATTATTAAGAGAAACTGTATTTTTATTTAGTAACATAAAATACTTTTTATTTGTCAATAGGATGGCGTTTTATGATAAGAGCATGAAATTTTCATTATTAAGAGCATGACATTTTTATTATTAGGCGGATGGTAGTTTTATTATTAGCTGGTGGAAGTTTTATTATTGAGAGCATGTCACTTTTATTATTGTTGACATGACATTTTTAGTATAAAGTGGATGTTATTTTTTATTTTTTATTTTATGGAAGTATTTTTGGGGGCTTATATAGGTAAAATATTTTATCTAGAGGATGTCAATTTTATAAAGTAGCATGACAATTTTCACATTTTTTCAAAGCATGACATTTTTATAAATTTGTGCATATTTTTTGTTCATGGCAATTTTTATCTAGAAAATGAAAGTTCTAAAGTTTAGCATGGCAAAAAAATGTAAATCACTCATCTTTTTTTTGTTTTAAAGTTTTAACATGGCAATTTTGAATGAAAAAAGTTAACTGGGCCCACTAGAAACGACCGTTGAGAGCTAGTAGGAGCAGTCCCCTAGTGATCGAACACCAGCTATTTGGGTCCAGTTTTAATAGGTTTTTATCATTTATGCCATTGGTTGTCACTCACTAAGTTTTGCCACTAGGAATTTCAACTGCTAAAAAATGCTATCGCTTCCTTAGGTGCATGCTCAAAAATGCCACTCGACACCATTTGTCATATCAAATCTCGTTTGCCATGTCATAATGATTGTCATATCAAAGTGTGGGTCCCACTTGATCCCAATAGCGTTCTTATTTTCTCTAAAATTATTCGCTTGCTTACTCCAAACAAGTGGGGTCCACACTTATCATTGTGAGATAGAGAGAGCTGACATGTGGGTATAGGGTTATTTTTGTCATATAACATGGTCAACGAGTTTGACCTGACAATAACGATGTCTAATGGCATTTCTGAGCAAACATCTAATGGAACGATGGCATTTTTGAGAAAACTTCTCATGGATCGATGATATTTTTGAGCAGCTGTAATTTCTAATGGCAAAACTGAGTAGTGAGACACAACTAGTGGCATAAATGATAAAACCCTATTTTAATTTGCGGCATTGCATGAAGCCCCAAGGTGGAGATGTGGAGGCCGCATCGAGTGCAACGAGGGGAAACGTATCTGGTGCTCTTGTTATTTGAACTTTTGCAACAACAAATATTGATGTTGTGTGATTGTGTTCAATTTTTTTCATATTTTTGGAACATTTTAAAATGTGGTACGGAGGTCCGGTGCACCGGTAGCACCACAAACACCGGTGCATCATTTATTTCCCTAACAACGAGGCATGGGACACCGACGAGCCCGTGCCCGGAGTGGCGCGACAACGGCGGTGGAGGGTACTCGAAGGTTGATGTGTTCAGTTAGAGGTAGGCCGAGGGCGGCGTCAACGTAGTGGGGACATTTCGGGTCGGACATGGCGGGACGGCGCACGGTAGTGGTTGCCGACCACGGTGGCCGGGAGCGGGTCTATGGGAGGAAGATACGTGAGGAAGAAGTGTAGGTGCTGGAGGATGGTAGCCGTTGGATTCGCATTGTAGGGCTCAGACATAATTGAGGTAGCTAGCGTGCTATGTACCCGGAAAGTGCCAACGGAGGCCGAGCTCCAGGGAGCTCGGTATTTTTGAAAAAAAAATCAAAAGTCATATTTCAAAGTTTCAAATATATTCAAAAAAATTCCATAGAAACTTATTAGATTTCCGCATGCGCGTGTGAAAAAATCATTTGAATTTTTTGTATTTTGTAGGCTGTACAAAAAAGACAAAATTCCGGCCCAACAAAAAAAAGCGGCCCATTTTAGAAATACGTTTTTGTCTTTTTTCTGTACGCCACGTGTGAAAGTATATGGTTATGAATTTTTGCGCATACGCAATACACATATGTGAGAGTGTATACAAACATTTTCAAAATTTTTCACGCAGTGGAAAATCATATTTTGAAAACGAGCTCCGTGGAGCTCGGCCTCCAAAAGCCCCCACTCGCTATGTACCACCCAACTTCGGGGATGAAGCCATTTGACAATGAGACAAGTTACCCATCATCTGAAAAACATGAATGCGGATATCAAGCACATAGCGATGCCATGCATCTTATGACTCTGCACAGGCACAGATATATAAAGTTACAACATCACATTTGGGGACATATATAAAAGAAGAAGCAGAGAAGAAAAGAGACAACAAATTATGAACTTTCAGCTATATCAAGGATAATCCACGCATCCCGCACGATCGACACGGCCCTTTCTTCATCATTTATCAAACACGCAGATCCCGAGGTCACCGTCGACGCTGGCCCCGGCCGAGCCGAGCAACCCCGTCCACCTCTCCATCTCATCCCTCCCGTCGCTGTTGAGGAACAGCAATGCGGCCATATCGTCCTCGTCGCGGTCCAGCTGCGCTTGCATCTGCGAGCTCGCGCCAGCTGCCGCACCCGCCGTGGTCGCTGCCGTTGCCTCCAGAGCACCGCACTCGCCGCCGGGGCTGAGCTGCGACGCCACGAATTTGTCCAGCGCCCTCCAGTCCTTGGTGGTCTCATTGTCGGCCTGCGCGTGCTTGCGAGGTCGACGCCTGCTGCCACCGGAGGCGGCGTCCTCCTCCTCCTCGGGCGCCCTGGCCTTCTTACGCGGGAGCGGAGCGGACGGGCTCTCGAGCTGCGGCAGCTCGACTAGGTGGCTGGAGGTGTATCGCAGCAGGGCGGCGGCCCCGTCCAGCTGCTCCGCCTCCTCCTTGAAGCTCGCGCCCCTGCCCATCTGCGCCGCTGCCGCGTACGTCGACGCCATGTTCGGGTCCGGGAACGGCGCGCCGGACATGGCATTGACCTCGTTGTAGGAGTAGTTTGAGCCCCATCTCTCCATCATGCCCCGGTTCGGGTACGCCGTCCTCTTCTTGAACGCCCTGCACACCACCCATCCTTCTTCCTGTATACACACATGGACACTACCAAGAGTTAGCTGCCGGATGTGAAATAGCTTTGCAAATTCCTTTTTGAAAATATTTGCAAGTGAAAGGAATCTACTAAAGTTAGCTACCTCTCCACTGTGTAGTGGAGTCCTGAAACTTTGGTTTTCTCTGCTAGTGATTGTGGCATTCTACAATGCATTTCATGAGTAGTGCTAGTCCTAGGCTCCTAGCTAGTTGCAGACAGGATGTAAACAATGGGACGAGCGTGCTAGAATGTTCACAATGGAAACCCTAGACCAGTACATGCATGCAGCATGCGCATGCATTTCTCAAGGAGAACTCCAAAAAGGTGTTTGCAAGTGGCATGGTCAGGATGGCAACACCGGATACATGCTGGCTACATCCATAGCTTTATCAGGAAGAATAGAAGACTTTGGAAGACTCGCAAAAAAGGAGCTTATCTTGCTGCCGGTGCTTTGCTACTAGTGATGTGTTTGTCTCCATGGACCATTAGTGGTTCTGTGCTTGAGTTAGAGTACATGCATGCGCCTGGGCAAACTTGTGAGTGCTACTTTAGCAATAAAAATCCTTGTCTATCAGATTATATTAAGTCATTAAGATTTAAGATCTGCTTTCTTTTGTATGTGCTTATTCTTTTTCCCCATGAGTACGAAGCGCCAAATATATTCGTGATAATATTTTGAGGATGCATTTAAATCAATCGTCATAGAATTTCATGTTAAAAGTAAAAAACCATTCTTAAAAAGTCAAGTAAAATGCACGAGTGAAAATTTGTGTTTTATTTTACATAAAAAATATCACACACTTTTCCCTTGTGAAAAGCATGAAAAACCAACAATTTTAGTGAGTGTAATATTTGTCCACAACCATATATTGTATGTAAATTATAAAATCGATTACTGATTTCAGATGGCTAAGATCAAATGTATCCCAACCCAAGTTCTTTTTCTTACTTGTTTTTGTATTCATATAGTTTGTTTAGGTGAAAGAAAAAAAGAAAAAAAAGTTAATTTGTAGGCTAGAATCTAAACTACAGTTCTTAATCCGTTCGAAATTACTAAAAACTCAAACTTTGATCTAAGTAAAACTTTTTAAAGTTTGATCAAGTTTATAAAAGATTGCTAATTAATATCTACAATAGTCACCATACATAGTATAAAAATATATTACATGATGAATCTAATGAAACTATTTTTTATATTTAGACTTGGTCAAACTTAAAGAAGATTGACCTAAGACACACATAAACATTCAAATAATTTGGAATGGAGGGAGTAGTATCTATTTGAGTACACCCGCAAAAAAAAGTATCTATTTGAGTAACATTCATATATTGGTTGGTTCCTGTGGACCTACCAACTTCTTAATGTGGTAAACTAGTTGAAAATACCATTTGGTTGGGAATGTAAAAGCTAATTTACACTCTACATTTCCTTGATCAAAACGAGCGTTGGAAATGGTAACAGGAGTAGAGAGCTTGTAGCTTGCCTGCGGTGGCGCGTTCTCGTCAGTCTCGAGGCGGTACTCGTGCATGATCCAGTCTGTCTTCTGTCCGTTGGGCGCCCTGCCCTTGTAGAAGACGAGGGTCTTTCTCATGCCGATGAGCCTGCTCCTCTCGTGCACCGCCTTGTCCCTCCCCGTCGCCTTCCAGAACCCTGCCATGGTCGCCCTGTTCGTCCTCGTCCCCGTCGGGTACTTGCGGTCTTTGAAGCTGAAGAAGTACCACTCGTTCTGCTCCTCGTACCCGATGCCATAGTGCTCTTCAATACATTCAGATAGATTTGAGCAAAAAATTAGGACTAAGAACTGTGAACCAATGTGCATGCATGACATATGTCAGGTCATATACTCCATGGAGTATAAAAGAGTTGTAGAGATAAGGTACCTGTGAGATCCCATGGCTCGATGCGGTAGAGATCAATGTCGCGGATGACGTCGAGGTCGATCTTCTGGGAGGCCACCTTCTTGCGGAGGTAGTAGCCGACGAGCTCCTCGTCGGTGGGGTGGAACCTGAACCCAGGAGGGACGCATGATTCCATGGAGTCCATATGATCAACACCACCACCACTACCTGCGCGCATAGGTTGGATGTGCATAAAATTCAGCAACTCCTCGATCGGCCTACGAATGATATAGCTCGCGAGTACTAGTAGTACTGGCACTAGTAGTAAACAAAGAAGCATGCAGGTGCTCGCGTGAATCATTCGATGCTATGCAAGCCTGCATTTCTTTATACTCCTACTGCAAAGGTTCCTGCAGATAGGGGAGGTTCAAGTTGCAGCAGAAGGGAACAGTGGTGTTGACAGTTGGTGGGTGTGGATCGGTACTGAATGAGTAGCATACAGACTGAAGTATAGTATAGTATTCCTATGTGAGAGTGAGTGTATGGGTTTCAGTGCTTTGGTAAAATTTAATCGAGCCATGTTGGGGGTTCTGCACTCCAGTTTATCGTATGATGATATACTAGTACTCGTGGGGCAAAGCCTGAGCATGCAAGGGGCAGCATGCAGGGAGGGTTCAGACAAACGTGGGAAAGTTACAGGCCTGTGAATGATACTGTCGACTGTTGGAGTGTGGAATGAGAGGGCATGTGGGCTATAGTCAGCAGCGAATTATAGCGGCAGCAGGATGTGGTCGATCTGGTCTAACTTAACTGGGACTTGGGAGGAGTGAAATGAAAAAAGCTGAAATGTGTCTATATCGATATACTATATCACATCAACACAGTATATTGTTTAAGACAAAATAGCTCATAGGCTAGTTAGCAGCAACTGTTAATGATTCCCTACTCATCCCGATTGATCATAAAGCCCTCATGAAATGCAATGCACACAACTCAAGCACAATGCAGAGCCAGAGGCCTGTAAAGAAATGCTACCTACATCTATTGTGCTTTCTTGTTTTCTTGCAATTTAGCATCTGGACTAGTGCAAATACAGAGGAACGAGAGCGACGGAGACATATAGTCATTCCCACAGAATTGACGCGCATACAAAACAGGCTAGCTTCCTCTTTCCAAACCAGCTATCAGTGTACGATTGAGTAGCTAGTTTGCTCTGATCAAGAGCACTTGCTATATAATAATGGTGCAACAAAGCACAACTAACTAGCTAAGATGGTGCATGCATATGCATGCATGGCTAGTTCTCAACCAGACCCTAGCACACACCAGGCCGGAGCGCACGCGAATTGGGAAAATGTGCTGTACTAAATCTTGGCACGGCGAGGTGTGGGGCTGGAAATTGATCAAGCGGGAATAAAAACGTGAGGATCGGAGACGAAGAGAGGTCCAGAAGGAGGAGAGGTAATGAAGGCTCTTTCTCGGATCAGGCCTGCAAAGCGCAAAGGAGAAGCGGCTAAAAAGCCACTCACTGGAGTGGAGTGGACAGTGGAGTGCTCCGGCTGATAGCTAGCCAAAGCATGCGAACGCAAAGAGAGCGGAGGAAAAGGCGGCAGCGGCCAGGGGGCGCACACGACCACCGGTTGGCTCCGGCCCTTGCACCGTAGCACGGCCTCTGACCTCCCTGTCCCTTTGTCGAGGAATTCCACGGCACACCCAGCGCGCGGTGACCCTTCTGCTGCCCAGATGCGTTCATATTCGCTGCTGCAGCTTCTTGCAACTTGCGGCTCAACAGTTGTCTGCAGTGCCCACCGTACCGGACTACCGGCTGGCCGGGAGACTTTGTGCTGGCTAGGTAGGGCTAGGGCATGCATGAACGCATGGTACCTTCCCTCCCTAGTGTGGGGTGGATCAAGAAGAATGAGGTCCAGGGAGGGAGATCAATCATTCACTGTGTTTCGCCTTTGGCCTCTTGTGGGGTGCATCACTCACTGTCGCATCGATCTTGCATATGAGCATCAGAGACAGAGGGGAAGGAGGGGTCATCACTACCGGATCTTCTTCAATATTTTCTGTCCCTCTGAATTGAGAAAAAAACTAGTCGAGCGGGGGACGAGCCCCGTGGAATTTTAGTTAAGATTGAAATGACTGCGAGATAACATGATTTGCTACTACTAACTAGAGCCAGCAAGGACGCATGCAACCACCAAGTCCTTACACAGGGTTACAAACCAATTCTCAAATCAAGAGAAAACAAAAAAAAATGAGAAAACAATCTATGAAAGACATTGGATGGAACATAAGAATTTCAATATGAACACTTCCATTTTTTTAAGAACTAGGGAAAATCCCTACGCTCCGAACGGGACTTTAGGTTGTAGAGTTCATGAGCAAAAGTTTGCCACTGTTTACCAAAATTAATGTAATATGGGTATTTGTGTGCGTGATAATAAAAATTTCCGTAACAAATGGGGCAAGAATTGGTAATAGCAATTTTTTTATCCGTGGCACGCAGAGCATAATATGTTCTATAAGAAGTGTATCACACCAATAATCTCATAAAACATCGAAATTAGCCTAACGGCATACGACATGTCCAATTGCTATTTGGAAAATTGCGGCAACCAACCAAACATGCATATATATACTACTCCATCCGATTCAAAATAAGTGTCGTGGCTTTGAACTAAAGTTGAACTAACCTTAGTTCAAAGCTCGGACACTTTTTTTTGGATCGGAGGGAGTAACTTATTATGATATGTTGCAAAGTAACTTTTACATTTTAACACTTACCACCTTAATTAAAGAGAATCTAAGTTGGGTTGCGGAGCAAAGATGGGTGTGTTGCTTCCTTAGGTATGTGCAATGATTCATGTTTGAAAGTGTGCTAGATGTGTGGTTAAATGCTTGTGTGTATGCTTTAAAAATGATTTATCATCCTTTTCATGTGAAAAAAAATTGAATTCATTTAGTACATGTATATGATAAGTTGTCAGGCTATATATGCTGTCAACTTTAGGTATGCATATTTAAATTTAAAATGTTAGGTGTATCCTTATATACATTTTTATTTAGCATTAACAAAAAAAGGGATGCTTGGTTGAATCAAAATGCCGGCACACTCTCCATAGATGGAATGTTTGGGAATTTTATGCACTTGAAGTAATCGCATGAAGCAAACATTCTCCAATTCTAATTTGAAATGTATGCTATATAAAGACCAATTTTACTTTAACATAAGATTTTTTTAATTTAAAACACATGATTTTTTCTTGGATCGTTAGTATGACCTCAATCCATACACCTTCAAGATTGACTGCCCATCCTAACAGAATAGCCTTTTCTCATTCAAGAATAAAAGAACAGGTATATCATGGTCAATGCATACAGATTGTGCAATATATATACTAAATTATGGTTCAGTAAAAAGTATATGTTTGCACATCAATTAGACCACCTTGTATAATGAAGGATCTAGGGGGGAGGGGGGCACCTTGTCAGGACTAATTTCTAATTTAGAAGAATAAGACACCTAGGTTGCAACCACGGAGGATTGGACCTAGTGGGCTGGCTGCATACCTCGTAACTCTACGGCCGGATCTATTGGTTCTGAGAGTATCTTAGTTTTAGTATGACAAATAATCTTCAGAAGTGCCAAGTTCTAGGAAAAATTGTAAAAACTTCAGTTGATGATGGAAAAACTATGGGTGTAATGTAGGGAGCAACATGTATTGTGAAATTGTGGAACACTAATCATATGGAACTACCTCAAAAATTCCAAATAGCATGTATGTGCAAATTCAGTAATATTTAACTGCCCTGGCCAAATACCCCGTGTTTCTTCGGACCAGAATGCAGTTTTTTGAAGATCAACGCCCATGATATAAGCTGAAGCTTTTGGTTCCATACACATCAAGACCCACTGCAGCGAGATATGTGTATACCTTGGACGACATATGCATATGATATCAAAACGAATACGAAGAAAATCGATTAGCCCCAAGTGAAGAGGAAAGTGGCCAGGGGAAGAGAGGGTAACTAAAGACACCACACACACCAGTACGTATACCGCCACGGAAATTATTAAAAGAAGAAACAAAGATTGGAGATCGACGAACTATGAACACGCAAAGTAGACGGATTGATCACCCAGTAGCTTGATATGCATACACACTCACCTCAGATGATCAGCTGCGTGCTCCAGATCACAGAGATCGATCAGACCTCGATCTTCTCCCAGCTAGGGTCGATGGACTCTATTTTTCGTGATCGGCAGGAACAGGCTAGCCTGTGTGTGTAGGGAAGAAGAAGACTAAACAGGTTGATGAGATCGAGGTGCGGTGGAGGAGAGGCGAGGAGAGCTCGCAGGTATATACAGGCAGGATGAGAGAATGGAGAAAGGAGGGGGAGAAGGTGGCGAGTATAAAAAAGGGAGGTCGGGCTTTCCTTTCCGTCGCGCGTGGGCGAGGGGAATGAGCGCCTGTGGGACCCTCCTGGGCCCACAGCTGACGTCACGGACCCTTCTTTGCTACTCGATCTCATTCTCCCGGCACTGTGTACTGTAGAGTGCAGTACAAAAGGAACAGAATGAGCTTAGCCGTAGCTTTGTCTCTTTGTCTTCGAGCCATTGGCATGATAGATCCACTGTACCTTACCTATAGCTCGTTGGGAACCATGGACTCTGGTGATGGGCTAATGGCCAGCAGTTGTCCACGTCCACTTTTGAAATGGACCTAGCTCTAGCTACCTCTACAAAATATACATAGTATTCTATTTGTTTGATGATTTTTGAAGACTCTTTAATATAGTTTCTATGGAGTTTTTTCTTCTCGAATACGCTATGGCGGCGTATCATTGCATTGATAGGGGAGAAGAATGTACAAATCGGCATCAGGGACGCGTACACTACAAGGCGTGTCCGTGATACACATTGAGCATAGAATGGGTTGCTCAGCCCAAAGAGTACACTAAGTTACAGGGATGATGTTGTGAAGTCCTTTGGCTCCTGGGCAAGCCCAGGAGCGGGCGTCGTCTTGGATCGCGACTAGAAGAGAAGCAGAGGAGGGTGTGATCTTGTCAAAGATGATAGCATTGCGATGACACCAGAGGGACTAGGCTGTTAGCGCCGTGATGGTGGAGAGCCCACGTCGCTTGTCCAGGGTCGTCATAGGAAGAATCATGCTGAGCCAAGAGAGCCATCTGGTGCGGTGATCTCGGGGCAACACCAGGAGAGGATGTCTTGCCAGATTATGCAGGAAAAGACGCACTCCACAAGGAGGTGGTGTAGGGTCTCGGCTTGTTGGGAGCACAACACGCATTGTGGCTCGTGCGGAAAGCCACGCCGTTCCAGCCGATCGGCCGTCCAACAGCGGTTGGCGGAGGCGAGGTAGATGAAGAATTTGACAGAGAGGGGTGCCCCCAATTTCCACACAAGGCACCAGTGCTCAGACAACATAGAACCGGTGAATAGAGCGTTGTAGCAGGAAGACGCGGAGTAAGCCTCGTTCTCCGTCCACTTCCAGAGAATGGTGTCAGGCTCCTGGGATAACGTGACAGACTGAAGCCGACACCAGAGGTCGAGGTATTCAAGCGTGGCCACCGGACCAAGATGACCATGGATGTCTCGTATCCATGTGCGATCATGCAGGGCGGCATCAACAATACGCGAGCGGCGGCGTCGGTTCGGCACAAGGGCCGCAAGGCTCAGGGCGATGTCGGCAATGGAGTAGCCCTGGAGCCACTTGTCAGTCCAGAAGCGGCAGGAGGTGTCGTTACCAATGGTCCACGTCGTCGAGGCATGGAAGAACTGAAGGGCCTCTGGATCCGAAGGCGGCTGGAGATGATACCATGGACGAGAGCCATCCGAAGTGTGAAGCCATCGGATGTGAAGGGAAATGCCAGTGCGGTGCATATCCCGAATTCTGAGCCCACCAAGCTCAAGGGGGCGGCATACTCTCGCCCAGCTAACGAGACAAGAACTAGCACGGGCGTCCTTGCGGCCATGCCATAGGAAGTCGCGAATGATCCAGTTGGTCTTCTTGAGAATAGGTTGGGACAACGACATGTCACAATCTGGTTTCCATTAGATACTTTCTCTTGCCGCACATAATCTCGAAATAGGTTTTCGTTCCGCTTTATATAGATAAAACAATTCATGCTGTGCATACTTAGCATTGGCTAATTTGTACAAGAATTGGTTACAAGTTTTAATCGGGGTTGAGCACGCCCAAAATTTAGTGAGTGGAAGTGCGATGTGTTGGTTAATTTGGCTACGTTCAAATGATATTATGGCTGATCAAACGAAACTTTCTGATTCCTTCGGGGTTATCTTCTTGCCATTCAATCGTTTGCAATCTTGGTCTATGTAATCTTCTGCGGTCAAACGTCAAGGAGCTAATATTCGCGGATAGTCGACGACAGCAAATATTATAGAAGATTTTATGCCTCAACATGGATGGAGTGGCCTAATATGATAGTACTTGCGTTCCAAACTGTCGAAGGTGGTGTGCTATATGCAATCCATTTTTGGGTACCAGGTGGCATGAGTTCTAATTACCTTCGTAATTTTCTAAGAAATGTGCCCTATTTTTGGGTACCAGGTGGCATGTGATCTGAAGGCAATAGTTTTTTTTACTTTATCTAATTAGGAAACTGCCTGAATTAATTGGTTCAGCTTGTTTGAAATGCTAAAAAAATGCTAAACACCATCTAAAACCGAGAACATTTTAGGGCTCAAGTATCATAACTGAGGCTTGAGGGTTCAAAATAGACTTGCATTAGACTCTTGAAAAAATTGACTAAGTTTTCACATGTGGTAATGACGTAATGTCTCTTTATATTGAAGTGCCCACATATAGTGCTCTTGCATTGCACATGTCATCTATTTTTTTGGGTGCGTGAAAAACCTTGAGACAAGTCAAACGCATGCATGAGTACCCACCCTACGGCAGGCTGGACTTTTTAGCCGAGGTGGGGACATGCATAGGGTGTTATAGCATGTGGTAAAATGCTTTTCATCTGCGTGGTTAGGTTGGGTTTTGCTGCCGTCAAACTGTATGTTCTTACCTATGGTACCACACTGTGTGTGCTTTCAGCTGTGTATAGGACCATGCTGCCCAATCGACAGATGAACAAGTTACTCAGTGTGTAGAGCCGTACAGTTGTCCAGGTATGATGATCAATCCATTGTATCATTGCACCAGATTTCTCTGGTAAAAGATCACACTTCACTCCCATCAATTCTGTGGAAGATTTTGAGATGTAGAAGTTTGATTTGATGTGAGTATCACAACCACCTCAGCATAGCTACCTAGCTATATCTAGCTAGCAATTTCACATCACAGTCCAGTAAATTTCACTTCATATGTCAAATGGCAACGCAAACCAGCCGATCGATCTCATTAATCTCTTGATTACCATTCGTGTCCTACCTAGAAATTCGTGCTGTCAGCGTCGACAGAGCATGCACGCACCAAACTGATGAGGGACTAATGACATCCGTTAGCCTTAGCCATTATCATTCCATTGATTATTTCCAGAAGCATGATCAATAGGAATTATGATGTCGATCAACACTGGGGCGTAGGCATGCATTACAATACATGTGCTTGTGCTAAGTATGATACCACCTACTAATGTTAGGGCAACACCAAATCCATCCCTCATAAGGATGAATCAAATTTGGGTGCCCTCACATCATTCCGGTTCTCATTGCTTGCCAGTTGCTGATCAACTCGTGATCGAAGGTAACATATATATTTACAATATTTAAGGAATTTAACACTTATAAATATGTTAAATTATTGTGCATGTATGGATCGAATAGAGTTGCTCAGCTTATTAGAGAAAACCAAGCGATAAAGGACATGTGCACACTTATTTTATTGACCCAATCTTCTTTCTATTTGTATGAGTAGTAGATAGAAAGTTAAAAAGTTTGGTTACAAGGACAGCCCCAAAACTTTCTACGTGATCTGAACAACATTACACCAAAATCCAACTACAACTAACGGTATCATGAGCCAAGTCAATGAAATCTAAAGAGTAGCTAGTGTGATATGATGATCGATGATTAATAAAAATGTGTCTAATTAAATCAAAAGGTTGCAAATGGATAAAGCAAGGTTTTTGTTTCGTCAAGCAAATAATGTTTATTTTTCTATTCCTAATAAAACATATCAAGAATAGACTCCATTGAACTGTTTTTTTACATCAGTACAGACACAAGCGCTCATATACACGCGCATACACTCACCCCTATGATCGCATGCACACCCTACCCCTATGAGCACCTTCGAAAGACTGAGCCGGCATATCATCTTGAGATTTACGAAGTCACCGTAGGCGCCTCGTCGTCGACGGGAACGTCTCCTCCCACTAAATGCGCATCGCCAGAAATCCTGAAATAAATCCAGGAATAAATGCGAGCACCAGGATTTGAACCATGGTGGGCTGGGGATACCACAGTCCCTCTAACCATCCAACCATAGGTTGGTACACTCCATTGAACTGTTCTCGCAACACACTAGGTACTATATTATGAAGTCAAATCAAAAGTCATAAGATCATACCTCTATTATATCTCTTTCATGAAACCCTGAGCCTTCGGCATTGCGCCGCTCTAACTAGAGCGACATGGGCGGTGACCCTAGACAATTCACCACTCTATCACGACCTCCTCCCCTCACTGCCCCGACAGACACCGATTGGTAAAGCCTATGCGGTAAGAGTGGCGGCAGGCTTGTTTTCTCGCGCGACATCAATCTTGTAGAGGTAGTACACCAATCTTGTAGTTGCTTGGGGTTGCGGCGGCGGAGCAAGGAACTACTCCCTCCGTCCCATAATATAAGAACGTTTTTGACACTACACTAGTGTCAAAAACGTTCTTATATTATGGGACGGAGGGAGTAGGTTGTAGCAGTGATGGTTCTACTACCAGTCGGAGGTGTCTCTCGAGCAGGCCCACTTGGACCAGGTTTGGTCGTGGTTGGCCATGGAGGTACACTGTATTTAAAAAAAAGTTTGGCATGACAAGAAAATCCAGAAACAGTAGTTTCGTGCTGGAGACAATGTTCTTCTTTACAATTCATGCTTAAAGATGTTTCCAGGTAAAATCAAATCAAGGTGGTATGGCCCCTAAGAAATTGATGAAGTATACAACTCAGGAGCTGTCAGACACGGACAACCCCGAAGCCATATCTTGTCGATGTGCAAGCGGAGCCAAGGTAATAATTTTTTATCACGCCTGAAGAGGCGATTGCGCAACAATCCGTAAGTTCTGACCCCACTACTCTGTAATTTTATTGAAAGTGTGTGTATAAGTCGTTGAAAGAATTTAGGAATAAGCTAAAATTGTAGGTAACGTTTTCCCAAGTCAATGAGGGTTTTTTAGGTGGTACGTCATACATCTCCAATGTATATACAATTTTTGATTATTTCATTCTATTATAATCTTCCCCAAAATCCAGTTTCTTCCCTATGAACACGTGGGCTCTGCTAGAACTGCTCTTCTTGTAAGATGAAGATTTTGAAGAAGACTTTAAGGATTTATTCCTTTTCTTTTCTTCAGAACTATCATCCTTGCTCTTCTTCTTCTTCTTCTTCCCAGTTTTCCCAGAGGGAACAATCAAAAATATAGTGGCCTGACTTCTTGCATCTGTGGCACGTTCTCTTCTTGTAGTCCTGAGAAGAAGTTTCTTGAGTTTTCTTCAGGTCATAATTTGAAGACTTCCCAAAGCGGTTTTTCTTTGAGAACTTCTGAAATTTCCTCACAACCAATGCAAGCTCTGTGCCAATTTTTCCAGGGCCACCAGAACTGCAGTTAGATTCTTCTTCAGATGAAAAAACTACTTTTGCCTCCAGCGTACAGGGTCTTCCATAGCTTGGTCCATAGAGATCTCTCTTCTCAGCGTATTAAAATTCATGAGTATTGAGCCTCTCAAGAATATCAGCAGGATTGAGAGACTTGTAGTTAGTACGCTCTGGAATCATCAAGATCAGAGTATCAAAGGAACTGTCAAGTGACCTCAGCAATTTATTCACCACTTTATGGTCAGTGATATCAGGTGCACCAAGAGCTTGAAGCTCATTGGAGATGTCTGTGTGAAGGTCAAATGTGAGTTGGACACTTTTGTTGTCAAGCCTTTTCAAGCAGTTGAAGAGATTTCGAAGAACTCAACGTGAGAGTCATGCCGAGTTGAATCTCCTTCATTGTCCTTGGAGAGCATTTCCCAGATCAGCTTTGTAGATTACAACGCACCCATAAGGCCATATTGTCCTTTGGTTAGATGACCACATATGATGTTCTTCGCTTGAGAGTCCAATTGAGAAAATCACCTCACATCAACAGCAGTCACATTTTATCCTTGCGCTGGGATGCCCATCATGATGACATACCAGAGGTCATTGTCAATTGCTTCAAGATGAATGCACATCTTATTCTTCCAATAAGGATAGTCAAAGTCATCGAAGACTAGGCACTTGCCAGAGACTTTGAAGTTTCTTGTAGTCGACATAGCTTAAACTCTAGGTGGTTAAACCAAATCAATAGAACAAGGGAGCACCTTGCTCTGATACCAATTAAAAGTGCGAGTAGTCGACCAGAGGGGGTGAATGGAAGATTTTAAAAAATTCTTCAAGGAAGCAAATTCTTCGAAGAATAACAGTGCGAAAAATATACAACAAAAGGTAAACTATGCTAAGTATGCAATTTAGAATTAAGACAAAGTCATAAGAACATAACTAAGTAGGTAAACTAGGTAGCAGTATATGTAGAACATGTGAAATACATGGAAACAACCTTAAGAACTACAATCTGGAAGACAAAGAAAAGGAATGATGAATGTCTTCAAGTCAAACTCTTCAGAGGGAGGGAGACAAATTCTTCAACATAGAATTACTGAAAGTAAAGCATTGAGGAGTTTGAGCCATGGTAGCTCGATGAAGATAATGAATTTGATCTAGTTGTTGTGACAACTATATGTCTAGTTGGAGAGCTTTGAGATTCAACTAAGAAGACACTTAATGTTCACCTTATTCTCCTTGAGCTAAGGTCAGTTAGACCTCACACAATCATTCATGATAAGTCTTCAAGATGGACTTCCAAACCTTCATAGACTCATTTTATGGCACTCACAATTTCTGCTTGGATGCTTAGAACATGACACCTGACCTTCTGGAAGACCACTGTCTTCAAAGGTAACAAGCATTGGAACACACAGGATAATCTCTTCAGTGATGATCAATCACTTTGGCTTTGGTTGTTTGGGTTTTCCTCACTTAGGATTCTCTCAAGTTCTTTAGAGGATGGGTTGCTCTAGATGACACTTAGCATGCAATCACTTGGAGCAACCAACCAACAAAGGGTGGGGCAACTATTTATAGCCTTGGGGCAACCTGACATGAATTGACTATCATGCCCTTTAGACACGACCATTGTCAGGATAAGGATTCACTAGACAGCTGACACTCGCTTAGCAAAAGTAGGAAATTTGAACTCTAATTTTCCCCGTGTTAGGAGAATTGCACTGACGATTTCCTAAATCTTCAATCACACCAATTTCATCAATGACCGGAAGAACATCGTTGTAGTGACCAGACCTCAAACAGTCTGATCTCTGTGCTCCGGTGTCATCCCTGGATCAGTAATGCTGACACCACACAGTACTCGGAGGATTTATAGGAGAGTAGCAATCAGACACTTATTACATCGAGAGTCTCAAAAGAGAACTTATTACAATAAATATGGCTTAAGGCCATCTAATAACGATAACGGCGGAAGGCTTGGAAGATAAGCGAGTCCATCAACTCCAACGGCATCACTGAGTATAGAACCACGACCTAAACTCCTTAATCGTCGTCTGAGAAGTCTGCAACATTAACGTTGCAGCCCGAAAACGGGCCAGCACATGGAATATGCTGGCAATGTAACACATAGAGAGTAATGGAATGAAACAGCTATACTATATGCATATTTGGCTGGTGGAAAGCTCTATGGTTACAGTTTTTGCGTAAAGCCAAATTTTCCCTACTTCAAAGGAATAAATTTATTTAACTATCATGGTAGTTGTTAAACATTGAGAATGGTTGACAGCATTCTCAATCCCAATTAAGCATCATCATTAAACATAACCCAACAAAATTAATTTAGAGTAACATGTTGAGATTCACATGAAAATCCAGGTACTAGATACTCAAGATGTCCATAACCGGGGACACGGCTAATCATGATTAGTTTATTACACTCTGCAGAGGTTTGCGCACTTTTCCCCACAAGACTCGATCGCCTCCATTTGGTTTCTCGCACTACAGGGTGTTTGAGAAGACGGATGACCGAGACATAGTATTTCAGAAGCGCTAGCACCTTACGATCGGGTAGACCGTACCACCTACATCCCCTACATCTGCTAGTCTACCACTGTAAGAGTTCGCACAACTTAGTCAACTATGCTAGAGCCCATAATAGCTTGTGGCTGCACACGGAAGTTTCTGGTATGAATAGTCTTATGATCCCTTTGAGCCTGGGTGGCGGTCCAAAAGAAAACAGGCAAGTCCTGGAATACCCAGGTGCCTCAATCCACCCAGATGTGTGTTTAAGTTGCCACCTTAGATAAACCATTAATTAACAATCTCACATCTGTCATGAATTTCACTCACCCAATCCACGTCTACTAGCATAGCATGGCATAATAAGCAAACGTAGAAGTAACTCCCAAAGGTTTGAAAACAAACTGGTAATAGGTACTACCTCATCTACTTCCCATCCCACAATTTAATTAGATCCTAATCATGCAATGTGTGAGGATTGATCTAATGCAATAAAACTGGGTAGTAGAGAAGGTATGATCAAAGTGTTACTTGCCTTGCTGATGATCCGGGAAACCTAGCGATTCAAAATAACAGGCGGCGCACTCCGGATACTCTATCGCAAACAAACAAACGAGCATACAATAAGTACTCATCTAATGCACAGGTAAAACTCAAATAAGAGATCTAACCAGAAGGTTCAACTTAAGAACTCCGGTTGGCAAAAGAATCAAATCGAACAAAGCAACGAAAGACAAACGACGAAAGAAAACAACTTCGTTCTAGCAATCTGGATCTAGGGAAAATTTTACAATAGCAAAATCTTGTTTAAGTTGGTTAAACGGATAGAGGGTTTCGAGACGAAACTCTAGACGCTTGAATCGCCTGATTCCGATAAACGAGCTAAAAGTTAAACTAAAACGAAAATCGGATCAGGAATCGCGATCAGAAAAATCGCGGATTTAATCCGAGAAAGAAAAACGAAGAACAGATTAACGAACGAACGTTCGTTATCTGAAACTAAACGATGAACGCGTTCGTTAAAACGAACGAACGAGCGAACGCTTGCTAAATAAAAATAAACCGAAAAAACGATCTATTAAAAAAACGAAAACTAGGGTTTTCTAAAAAAACCGAAGCGGTTTCTCTCAGAAAATCGATGGCGGGGCGGCTATCTCGGCTCGGGCTCCGGGCGGCGGCGGTGGCTATGCGGGGCGATATGCGGCGCGCGGCGGCGGCGGCAGCAGCGCAGGCGGCAGGGGCGGGCTGCGGTGCGGGGCGGCGGGGTGAGGAGAGGGCGGCGGTGGGGCGGCTATTTAAGAGAGGGAGGGGGGCTGACTTGGGGAGGGGGTCGGGCGGCGGCGAGGCGGCTCCGGCTCGGACTCCTCCCGAGTCCGGCGGCTACTCGAGCGGGAGGCGTCGGCGGCTGGGCCGGCCTGGCTCGGCTGGGCCCTTGGCCCAGTCGGGCGCGGTTTTTTTTTAAATATTTCGCTCGGAAGAAAAGAATAAAAAGAAATACTAAACGGACTCGAAAATTTCTGAAATAAATTTTCGCGGGCTTCTAAAGTCAAGCCTCACAAGGTGAACATTTATTTGGACCTAAATGTAATTTTGAAAAATGCATTTTTTCCTAAATTCAAATAAAACACCGAAAAACTCCGAAATAAAATCTTATTTGATTTTATTATTAAATCCTCAATATTTCTTTATTTTGGGAAAGTAATTTTATTCCCTCTCTCATATTTTTGTAATAGAAATAATTGATGATAAATTAAATAAAATCAAATGATCCTATTCTCAAAATTTAAGAGAACTCAAATATGAAAATATCGAAATCCCTAACTCTCTCCGTGGGTTATTGAGTTGCGTAGAATTTCTAGGATCAACCAGAATGCAAAAGAAATATGATATGCATTGATGATCTAATGTATAACATTCCAAATTGAAAATTTGGGATGTTACAAACCTACCCCCCTTAAGATGAATCTCGCCCTCGAGATTCGGGTTGGCTAGAAAATAGGTGAGGGTGGTCCTTGAACAAATCTTCCTCTCGCTCCCAGGTGGCTTCATCCTCTGAGTGGTGGCTCCACTGAACTTTGCAAAACTTGATAACCTTGCTGCGAGTAACTTGGTTGGCAAACTCGAGGATCTTGACTGGCTTCTCCTCGTAGGTCAAATCGTTATCCAACTGAATAGTTTCGAAAGGCACTGTATCTCTCAACGGTATGTCAGGCATCTCCGCGTGACACTTCTTCAGCTGAGAAACGTGGAACACATCATGAACTCCTGACAATCCTTCGGGCAATTCCAACTTGTAGGCCACTTCCCCCATACGTTTCAAAACTCGATATGGTCCTACAAATCGTGGTGCTAACTTCCCTTTAACTCCAAAATGCTTTGTTCCCCGAAGTGGAGATACTCGAAGATAAGCTCTATCTCCAACTTCGTAAACTGTCTCCTTGCGTTTAGAATCTGCATAACTTTTCTGTCTAGACTGGGCTACCTTGAGCCTATCGCGAATCAACTTCACCTTCTGTTCAGACTCTTTAATCAAGTCAGGACCAAACAACTGACGGTCTCCAACTTCGTCCCATGACAATGGTGTCCTGCACCTCCTTCCGTATAAGGCTTTGAAAGGGGCCATCTTTAAACTAGTTTGGTAACTGTTGTTGTAAGAGAACTCTGCATATGGCAAATTGTCGTCCAAACTAGATCCATAATCTAGCGCACAAGCTCTCAGCATATCCTCCAAAATCTGATTTACCCTCTCGGTCTGTCCATCAGTCTGTGGGTGAAAAGCCGTACTGAACTCTAGCCTGGTACCCAAAGTTTCGTGCAACTGCTTCCAGAACTTTGAGGTAAACTGGGTTCCTCTATCTGATACGATACTCCTTGAAACTCCATGCAGACATACGATCCTGGTCATGTATATCTCTGCCAACTTAGCACTGGTGTAAGTGGTCTTTACTGGGATGAAATTAGCTACTTTCGTCAATCGATCGACTACAACCCAAATCGAGTCATAGCCTGAACGAGTCCTGGGCAATCCCATGATAAAATCCATGCCTAAGCTTATCCCACTTCCATTCGGGTATCGGCAATGGTTGTAACAATCCTGCTGGCTTCTGATGCTCTGCCTTTACTCTCTGGCATACATCACAAACTGCTACATACTCCGCAATATCCTTCTTCATTCCGGTCCACCAGAAAATATCCTTCAAATCCAGATACATCTTGGTATTTCCTGGATGTATTGAATATGGTGAATCGTGTGCCTCTTGCAAAATCAACTTCCTGATCTCCGGGTCATTGGGCACGTAAACGCGGTCTTCAAACCATAGGGTGTCGTGTTCATCCTCATGAAATCCTTTAGCTTTTCCTTTGCTCAGTTTCTCCTTTATAGCGGCAATCTCTTTGTCAGTTTTCTGAGCTTCTCTGATTTTATCCATCAAAGTTGACTGAATCTCCAATGCTGCTACATAGCCTCCTGGAACTATTTCCACACATAGTTCACGAAGATTATCCACTCACTCCTTGCGTATTTCTCCCGTCATTAATGTATTGACATGGCTCTTACGGCTTAATGCGTCAGCTACTACATTAGCCTTTCCGGGGTGATAATGCAATTTCATATCATAATCCTTGATAAGCTCCAACCATCTCCTTTGTCTGAGATTCAACTCCTTCTGGGTGAAAATGTACTTCAAACTCTTATGATCCGTGTACACCTCACAATGATTACCAATGAGAAAATGTCTCCATGTTTTCAAAGCATGCACTACGGCTGCTAACTCCAAATCATGCGTAGCATAATTCAACTCATGAGGCTTCAGTTGTCTTGAGGCATATGAAACAACTCTCCCTTCCTGCATAAGCACTGCTCCAAGTCCTCGACGTGAAGCGCCGCAGTACACCTCATAATCTTTGGTCTGGTCTGGCAAAATCAACACTGGTGAGGTAACCAAACGTTTCTTCAACTCCTGGAAACTAGCCTCACACTCCTCTGTCCATATGAACTTGGTATCCCTCTTTAATAACTCTGTCATAGGCTTCGCAATCTTTGAGAAATTCTCAATAAATCTTCGGTAGTATCCTGCGAGTCCAAGAAAACTCCGGATCTCTCCAACTGTTGTTGGGGCTTCCCACGTGGTCACGGTTTCAACTTTAGCGGGATCTACTGCTATACCTTCACCAGATATAACATGTCCGAGGAATCCTACTTCCTTTAACCAAAACTCACATTTGCTGAACTTGGCATATAATTGATGTTCTCTGAGTTTTCCAAGTACCAAACACAAATGCTCCTTATGTTCCTCTTCATTCTTTGAATAAACCAGGATATCATCAATGAACACTACGACGAACTTATCCAAAAACTCCATAAACACTTTGTTCATCATGTTCATAAAATAGGCAGGTGCGTTAGTCAGACCAAATGACATAAAGGTATACTCATACAGCCCATATCTGGTAGTAAAAGCTATCTTTGGAATATCCTGTTCTCGAATCTTCAACTGGTGGTATCCTGATCGCAGATCGATCTTGGAAAATACCTTAGCTCCTTGCAATCGATCAAACAGATTGTTGATCATTGGTAATGGGTACTTGTTCTTGATCATTACTTCATTCAATCCTCGATAATCAACAACCATCCTTAACGATCCATCCTTCTTCTCCACTAGAAGTACTGGCGACCCCCAAGGTGAAGAACTTGGGCGAATATATCCCTTATCCAGTAACTCCTTAATCTGCTTCTTAATTTCCACCAAATCCTTTGCTGGCATCCTATATGGTCTCTTTGATATTGGCCCTGTGCCTGGCAATAGCTCAATCAAGAACTCAATATCTCTATCCGGTGGCATGCCTGGCAACTCTTTTGGAAATACATCAGGGAAATCCCTTACCACTGGTACTTCCTCCTGCACAACTCCTGTTAGGCAATTTACTTGGGCCCTCTTTGGCACATGCCGGGATACATACTTGATCCTTCTCCCTTCTGGGGTAGTAAGCAAAATTGACTTACTAACACATTCAATATTCCCTTCATACTTTGATAACCAATCCATGCCTAATATCACATCCAATCCTTGAGATTTCAATACTATTAGGTCTGAGGGAAAAACATAATTACCAATCCTTAATGGTAACCGGTCACACCATAGACTAGCCACATACTCTGCTCCGGGCGAGGTTACTAACATGGGTGACCTAAGGGCTTGGGTTGGTAGGTTATACTTATCCACAAATCCCCTTGAGATGTATGAATGCGATGCACCAGTATCAAAAAGAACTAGTGCAGTAAATGACTTAACCAAAAACTTACCTATTACTGCATCGGGCTGAGCTTCAACCTCCTCCACACTAACGTGGTTCACCTGTCCCCTGTTGAAAGGGTTCGGCTTCTTCCCAGAACTTCCATTGCCATTTTGGCCTTCAGGACATTCATTGGCATAATGTCCTGTCTTCGAACACTTAAAACAAGTGACTTGACTTAGGTCCTTCTTGGCTGGGGTTGAGGGGTTGGTGCGGTTCTGGCCGTTGCTTCCTCCATTGCCATTACCATTTTTGGTGCCATTGTGATTATGCGAGCTACCTCCTCCATGGGTATGCTGAAAGTGTCCTCCCGGTCTAGGGGTAAAATGTGGCTTCTACTGAGCTCCTCAATTGTACTTTCCTTGTCCATATTTCCTCTTGCGATTTTCAATTTGCTGCTGCTTCCCTTCAATCATAAGAGCATGATCTACCAACTCCTGGTAGTTGTTGAAGGTGGCTACCATCAACTGCATGCTCAACTCATCATTCAGTCCTTCCAGAAACTTCTCTTGCTTAGCTGCATCTATAGCGACGTCATCTGGGGCATAACGTGCTAACTTACTAAATTCCTCCACATACTGGCCAACTGTCCGTCCTCCTTGGCACAAGTTACAAAACTCACGCTTCTTCATGGCCATAGCTCCTGCTGAAACATGGGCAGTACGGAAAGCCTGCTGAAACTGGTCCCATGTGACAGTGTCTACAGGAAAAATGGTTGTGAAATTCTCCCACCATGATGTTGCGGGTCCTTCTAGCTGATGTGCGGCAAACTACACCTTCTCCGCATCTGTGCATCCTGCTATGGTCAACTCCCTAGCTATCTTGCGGAGCCAATCATCTGCTACTATCGGCTCGGTGCTACTGGAAAACACCGGCGGATTCAGCCTAAGAAAACGGGCTAAGTGGTCAACAGGTGCTGCTGGTGGTGGTGGGTTGTTGTTGTTCCCCCGATTCTGATTCTGGACTAGCAACTGCATCAATGTGTTCTGCTGCTGGATCAACTGGGTGAGCTCCGGTGAGAAACCAAATCCGGGGTCACGTCTCGGAGGCATCTGTGGGTTTAGAAAATATGAGATCTAAGAATAGAGGGGGTCTAAAGAGAAAACACTACCCATATGCACATGAGGCAAAACAAACAATTCACTTCAATCAATCAAACAAAGGCATACAATCGATCTAACTATCGCAAAAGTGCTCGGACTACTATATTTACATGGTGGACTACTACTACTGATGAGGTGGTCTACTAGAAATATTCTTCGGTTGCAGATTCCATGATATCTGCTCCAGCTTCATCAACATAGTCATCATCGCTACTATCTGCTTCCGAGTCAGTGCCGTCGATGATGATGTAGTCTTCCGGACTAATTTCCTGGGGTTCTTCGTCTTCATCTACTGGCGTAGGGCCTCCCATAAATATTCCAATCTTCTTGATCAGGTCGTCATTCTTCACCACCAATACTTCAATTTCTTCTTCATAATCTTCACGTGTAGCCTTGAGTTCTTCCTTCAGTTCCTTGATTCTAGTCTTAGCCTTCTTCAGATCTATCATGTCGGCACACATCTGGTTCTCCTGTCGTCGAATGTGCTGGTTTAGCTCCTGGATAAAAGCTGCGATGGATCTATCCTTCCTGGTGCTGATCATCTCCCAGTGTTCATCTCGGCGCCCACAAATCTGGTAGATAGTATCCTTGAGATCCTTGCGGTAGACTTCTCCAATGCGTCCCATGGCAATGTGAGCTGCCATGCTCTTTCCTAGACTCCAACTTGGTGCATCAAATGAAAACTCTATGGGCTCAGTGACAGGCATGAACGTCCTGCCTGGAACTTGAACTTGGAATCATCCAGCGCTCTTCTTCAGATAAAGTGGCGTTGTAGGTTCCCGTGAAGCTTGGTACTCCTATGTTCAGGTATCTAGTGACTTCCTTCAAGTGTCGTCCAAAGGGTGTATCTTCATCCGGTTGTGTGAACTTGTTCCTTGCATCCGCCATCCTAAAGAGTAGAAAAGATGAGAGGTCAGAAGAGAAGAGAGTGAATAGTGATCTAGATCTTTTAGCTTAGTGGTCGTGTCCTACAGTTAGCGTGTGCTCTGATACCATCTCTGTAGCGACCAGACCTCAAACAGTCTGATCTCTGTGCTCCGGTGTCATCCCTGGATCAGTAATGCTGACACCACACAATACTCGGAGGATTTACAGCAGAGTAGCAATCACACACTTATTACATCGAGTGTCTCAAAAGAGAACTTATTACAATAAATATGGCTTAAGGCCATCTAATAACGATAACAGCGGAAGGCTTGGAAGATAAGCGAGTCCATCAACTCCAACGGCATCACTGAGTATAGAACCACGACCTAAACTCCTTAATCGTCGTCTGAGAAGTCTGCAACATTAACGTTGCAGCCCGAAAACGGGTCAGCACATGGAATATGCTGGCAATGTAACACATAGAGAGTAATGGAATGAAACAGCTATAGTATATGCATATTTGGCTGGTGGAAAGCTCTATGGTTACAGTTTTTGCGTAAAGCCAATTTTTCCCTACTTCAAAGGAATAAATTTTCACGGGCTTCTAAAATCAAGCCTCACAAGGTGAACATTTATTTGGGACCTTAATGCAATTTTGAAAAACGCACTTTTTTCCTAAATTCGAATAAAACACTGAAAAACTCCAAAATAAAATCTTATTTGATTTTATTATTAAATCCTCAATATTTCTTTATTTTTGAAAAGTCATTTTATTCCCTCTCTCATATTTTTGTAATAGAAATAATTGATGATAAAATAAATAAAATCAAATGATCCTATTCTCAAAATTTGAGAGAACTCAAATATGAAAATATCGAAATCCCCAACTCTCTCCGTGGGTCATTGAGTTGCGTAGAATTTCTAGGATCAACCAGAATGCAAAAGAAATATGATATGCATTGATGATCTAATGTATAACATTCCAAATTGAAAATTTGGGATGTTACAATCGTCCCTGTCGCTGAAGAACTCGACTGCACTGCAATAGATTTCCAAAGTCTTCACTCGAAGAATAGATAGGTTGAGCATCACTTTGGAAATATGCCTTTGTATCAACTAGACCTCCTTAACAGTAGATGTTCCCTATGACTCAAAATAACATAAAATAAACTATGAAAGACAAAGTCTTCATGCTCCAATTCTTCACTTTAATTTCACACCAATTTCTTCAATATAAACATACTTTTTTTGGGTTGTCTTTCTCAGTTAAACCAAATCTTCAGGGTTTTTCTCATGTATATACTGACAAACACATTCCCTTAACCCATTTGTCTACAATACTCCAAAAGCACAAAGGGGGCACTAGATGCACTTACACAATGACAACCGAAAAATCTTCGTGAAAACGTGTCCTAAGGACTAGTGCCCCAGAGTCGTAGTCATCGCCATTGAACACCCGACACCAAATCTTGCCTTGTGCATGCATGGGGAAAAACCGTAACCTCGTTGAGACAATAGGAATCAAGGCTAGAGCTTCTCAACTCCGTCCCAATGGATGAACTCAGGGAGGATCAGATCCCGGAATATCAACTCGAAGATGAAGCGCCACCATCCATCAGAATGCGCGGCCCCTCTGAGAATAAAAACCATAACCTAAACTACTAGTCAGACCCAAGGCGCCACGGTAGATCCATGGGCTTGTCGACAATGCTTGGAGGGGATGAGTGTGGAGGAAATATGCCCTAGAGGCAATAATAAAGTTGTTATTTTATATTTCCTTATATCATGATAAATGTTTATTATTCATGCTAGAATTGTATTAACCGGAAACTTAGTACATGTGTGAATACATAGACAAACAGAGTGTCCCAATATGCCTATACTTGACTAGCTCGTTAATCAAAGATGGTTAAGTTTCCTAACCATAGACATGTGTTGTCATTTGATGGACGCGATCACATCATTAGAGAAAGATGTGATGGAGAAGACCCATCCGTTAGCTTAGCATTATGATCATTTAGTTTTATTGCTATTGCTTTCTTCATGACTTATACATGTTCCTCTGATTATGATATTATGCAACTCCAGAATACCGGAGGAACACCTTGTGTGCTATCAAACGGCACAACGTAACTGGGTGATTATAAAGGTGCTCTATAGGTGTCTCCGATGGTGTTTGTTGAGTTGGCATAGATCGAGATTAGGATTTGTCACTCGGTGTATGGGAGAGGTATCTCTGGGCCCTCTTGGTAACGGACATCACTATGAGCCTTGCAAGCAATGTGTCTAATGAGTTAACCACGGGATGATGCATTATGGAATGAGTAAAGAGACTTTCCGGTGATGAGATTGAACTAGGTATGGTGTTACCGAAGATCGAATCTTGGGCAAGTAACATACCGATGACAAAGGGAAAACGTATGTTGTTGTGCGGTTTGACCGATAAGGATCTTCGTAGAATATGTAGGAGCCAATATGAGCATCCAGGTTCCTCTATTGGTTATTGACCGGAGATATGTCTCGGTCATGTCTACATAGTTCTCGAACCCGTAGGGTCCACACGCTTAACGTTCAATGACGATTTGTATTATGAGTTTCGTGTTTTGATGAACCAAAGTTTGTTCAGAGTCCCGGATTAGATCACGGACATGACGAGGAGTCTGGAAATGGTCGAGACATAAAGATTGATATATTGGAAGGTTATGTTTGGACACTGGAATAATTTCGGATAGGTTCGGGCATTTTCCGGAGTACCAGGGGGGTTACCGGAAACCCCCGGGGGGTTAATGGGCCTTCATGGGCCCTAGTGGAAGAGACGAGGTGACAGCCAGGTGGGGGCGCGCGCCCCCCGAAGCCCAACCCGAATTGGACTAGGGTTTGGGGGGGGGGGGCTTTCCTTCTTCTCCTCCCTCTCTTTCCCCCTTCTCCTTCTTGGAAGAGGAAAGGGGGGACCGAATCCTACTTGGACCAGGAGTCTAGGACTCCCCCCTTGGCGCACCACACCTTGGCCGGCCTCCTCCTCCCCCCTCCTTTATATACGTGGGAGAGGAGCACCCCAAAGGGCACCAAAGTTTCTCTTAAGCCGTGTGCGGTGCCCCCCTCCACAGTTACACACCTCGGTCATATCGTCGTAGTGCTTAGGCGAAGACCTGCGCCGGTAAACTTCATCATCACCGTCGCCACGCCGTCGTGCTGACGGAACTCTCCCTCGGCCTCAATTGGATCAATAGTTCGAGAGAAGTCACCGAGCTGAACGTGTGCTGATCACGGAGGTGTCGTATGTTCGGTACGTGGATCGGTTGGATCGCGAAGACGTTCGACTACATCAATCGCGTTACTAAACGCTTCTGCTTTCGGTCTACGAGGGTACATAGACACACTCTCCCCACTCGTTGCTATGCTTCTCCTAGATAGATCTTGCATGATCGTAGGATTTTTTTGAAATAATACGTTCCCCAACAGTGGTATCACAGCCAGGTCTATGTGTAGATGTTATATGCACGAGTAGAACACAAAGAGTTGTGGGCGATAATTTTCATACTGCTTACCAGCAACGTCTTACTTTGATTCGGCGGTATTGTTGGATGAAGCAGGCCGGACCGACATTACATGACCGCGTTCATGAGACTGGTTCTACCAACGTGCTTCGCACACAGGTGGCTGGCGGGTGTCTGTTTCTCCAACTTTAGTTGAATCGAGTTTGACTACGGCCGGTCCTTGTTGAAGGTTAAAACAACACACTTGACGAAAAATCGTTGTGGTTTTGATGTGTAGGTAAGAACGGTTCTTGCTAGAAGCCCGTAGCAGCCATGTAAAACTTGCAACAACAAAGTAGAGGACATCTAGCTTGTTTTTGCAGGGCATGTTGTGATGTGATATGGTCAAGACGTGATGAGATATAAATTGTTGTATGAGATGATCATGTTTTGTAAAAGTTAAGGGCAACTGGCTGAAGCCTTATGGTTGTCTCTTTATTGCATAAGATGCAAGCACCATATAATTGCTTTACTTTATCGCTATGCGATAGCAATAGTTGCAAAAGAAATAGTTGGCGAGATGACCATGTGACGACACGTTGATAGAGATCAAGATGATGGAGATCATGGTGTCATGCCAGTGACGATGGAGATCATGACGGTACTTTGGAGATGGAGATCAAAGGCATAAGATGATGATGGCCATATCATGTCACATATTTTGATTGCATGTGATGTTTATCTTTTATGCATCTTATTTTGCTTAGTACGACGGTAGCATTATGAGATGATCCCTTAATCCCTTACTTAAATTTCAAGGTATATGTGTTCTCCCTGAGTATGCACCGTTGCTACAGTTCGTCGTGCCGAGACACCACGTGATGATCGGGTGTGATAAGCTCTACGTTCACATACAACGGGTGCAAGCCAGTTTTGCACGTGCAGAATACTCGGGTTAAACTTGATGAGCCTAGCATATACAGATATGGCCTCAGAACACTGGAGACCGAAAGGTCGAACGTGAATCATATAGTATATATGATCAACATAGAGATGTTTACCATTGAAGACTACTCCATCTCACGTGATGATCAGACATGGTTTAGTTGATATGGATCACGTGATCATTTAGATGACTCGTGGGATGTCTATCTAAGTGGGAGTTCTTGAGTAATATGATTAATTGAACTTAATTTATCATGAACTTATTCCTGATAGTTTTTGCATATCTATGTTGTAGATCAATAGCTCGCGTTGTAGCTCCCCTATGTTTTTTATATGTTCCTAGAGAAAACTAAGTTGAAAGATGATAGTAGCAATGATGCGGACCGGGTCCGTGATCTGAGGATTATCCTCATTGCTGCACAGATGAATTATGTCCTTGATGCACCGCTAGGTGACGGACCTATTGCAGGAGCAGATGCAGACGTTATGAATGTTTGGCAAGCTCGGTATGATGACTACTTGATAGTTTAGTGCGCCATGCTTTACGGCTTAGAACCAGGACTTCAAAAATGTTTTGAACACCATGGAACATATGATATGTTCCAACAGTTGAAATTAGTATTTCAGACTCATGCCCCCGTCGAGAGGTATGATACCTCTGCCAAGTACTTTGCCTACAAGATGGAGGAGAATAGCTCAATCAGTGAGCATTTTCTCAGAATGTCTGAGTACTACAATTGCTTGAATCAAGTGGGAGTTAATCTTCCTTATAAGGTAGTGATTGATAAAGTTCTCTAGTCACTATCACCAAGTTACTGGAACTTCGTGATGAACTATAATATGCTAGAGATGACGAAAACGATTCCCGAGCTCTTCGTGATGCTAAAATCAGCAAAGGTAGAAATCAAGAAAGAGCATCAAGTGTTGATAGTTAACAAGAGCACTAGTTTCAAGAAAAGGGGTAAAGGAAAAGAAAGGGAACTTCAAGAAAGAATGGCAAGCAAGTTGCCACTCCCGTGAAGAAACCCAAAGCTAGACCTAAGCCTGAAACTGAGTGTTTCTACTGCAAAGGGAATGGTCGCTGGAAGCGGAACTACCCCAAATACTTGGAGGATAAGAAGGATGGCAAAGTAAAAGGTATATTTGATATACATGTTATTGATGTGTACTTCACTAGTATTCATAGTAACCCCAGGGTATTTGATACCGGTTCAGTTGCTATGATTAGTAACTCGAAACAGGAGTTGCAAAATGAACAGAGACTAGTTAAGGGCGAGGTGATGATGTGTGTTCCAAGGTTGATAAGATCACCATCGCACACTCCCTCTATCTTCAGGATTATTGTTGGACCTAAATAAATGTTATTTGGTGTTTGCGTTGAGCATGAATATGATTGGATCATGTTTATTGTGATGCGGTTATTCATTTAAGTCGGAGAATAATTGTTGTTCTATTTACATGAATAAATACCTTCTATGGTCATACACCCAATATAAATGGTTTATTGAATCTCGATCGTAGTGATACACATATTCATAATATTGAAGCCAAAAGATGCAAAGTTAATAATGATAGTGCAACTTATTTGTGGCACCGCCGTTTAGGTCATATTGGTGTAAAGTGCATGAAGAAACTCCATGCTGATGGGTTTTTGGAATCACTTGATACTTGCGAACCATGCCTCATGGGCAAGATGATTAAAACTCCGTTCTTCAGAACAATGGAGTGAGCCACTGACTTATTGGAAATAATACATACTGATGTATGCAGTCCGATGAGTGTTGAGGCTCACGGCGGGTATCGTTATTTTCTGACCTTCACAGATGATTTGAGCAGATATGGGTATATCTACTTAATGAAACATAAGTTTGAAACATTTGAAAAGTTCAAAGAATTTCAGAGTGAAGTGGAAAATCATCGTAACAAGAAAATAAAGTTTCTACGATCTGATCACGGAGGCGAATATTTGAGTTACGAGTTTGGTCTTCATTTAAAACAATGTGGAATAGTTTCGCAACTCACGGCACCTGGAACACCGCAGCGTAATGGTGTGTCCGAACGTCGTAACCGTACTTTATTAGATATGGTGCGATCTATGATGTCTCTTAACGATTTACCACTATCATTTTGGGGTTATGCATTAGAGACAACCGTATTCATGTTTAATAGGGCACCGTCTAAATCCGTTGAGACGACACTGTATGAACTATGGTTTGGCAAGAAACCAAAGTTGTCATTTCTTAAAGTTTGGGGTTGCGATGCTTATGTGAAAAAGTTTCAAACTGATAAGCTCAAACCCAAATCAGAGAAGTGCTCTTCATAGGATACCCAAAAGAAACTATTGGGTACACCTTCTATCACATATCCGAAGGCAAAATATTTGTTGCTAAGAATGGATCCTTTCTTGAGAAGGAGTTTCTCTCGAAAGAAGTGAGTGGGAGGAAAGTTGAACTTGATGAGGTAATTGTACCTTCTCCCGAATTGGAAAGCAGTTCATCACAGAAATCAGTTCCAGTGATTCCTACAACAATTAGTGAGGAAGCTAATGATTATGATCATGAAACTTCAGATCAAGTTACTACCGAACCTTGTAAGTCAACCAGAGTACGGTACACACCAGAGTGGTACGGTAATCCTGTTCTGGAAGTTATGTTACTAGACCATGACGAACCTACGAACTATGAGGAAGCGATGGTGAGCCCAGATTCCACGACATGGCTTGAGGCCATGAAATCTGAGATGGGATCCATGTATGAGAACAAAGTATGGACTTTGATTGACTTGCCTGATGATCGGCGATCCATTGAGAATAAATGGATCTTCAAGAGAAAGACAGGCGCTGGTAGTAGTGTTCATAGTGTTGACTACGATGAGATTTTTTTCACCCGTATAGATGCTTAAAAGTATGTCTGAATCATGTTAGTAGTTGCCGCATTTTATGAAATCTGGCAAATGGATGTCAAAATTGTATTCCTTAATGGATTTATTAAAGAAGAGTTGTATATGATGCAATCAGAAGGTTTTCTCAATCCTAAAGGTGCTAACAAAGTGTGCAAGCTCCAGCGATCCATCTATGGACTGGTGCAAGCATCTCGGAGTTGGAATATACGCTTTGATGAGTTGATCAAAACATATTGTTTTATACAGACTTGCAGTGAAGCATGTATTTACAAGAAAGTGAGTGGAGCACTACAACATTTCTGATAAGTATATGTGAATAACATATTGTTGATCGGAAATGATGTAGAATTTTCTGGAAAGCATAAAGGAGTGTTTGAAAGGAGTTTTTCAAAGAAAGACCTCGGTGAAGCTGCTTACATATTAGGCATCAAGATCTATAGAGATAGATCAAGACGCTTGATAAGATTTTTTCAATGAGTACATACCTTGACAACATTTTGAAGTAGTTCAAAATGGAACAGTCAAAGAAGGAGTTCTTGACTGTATTGCAAGGTGTAAAGTTGAGTAAGACTCAAAACACGACCACGGCAGAAAATAGAAAGAGAATGAAAATCATTCCCTATGCCTCAGCCATAGGTTCTATAAAGTATGCTATGATGTGTACCAAACCTATTGTGTACCTTGCCATGAGTTTGGCAAGGGGGTATGCTACCTCTTGAGCATGCGTTGGTTTTCCCTTGAAGAGGAAATGGTGATGCAGCAAAGCAGCGTAAGTATTTCCCTCAGTTTTTGAGAACCAAGGTATCAATCTAGTAGGAGACCACGCGCGAGTCACCTCGTACCTACACAAACAAATAAGAACCTCGCAACCAACGCGATAAAGGGGTTGTCAATCCCTTCACGGACACTTGCAAGAGTGAGATCTGATAGAGATAATAATAATAAGATAAATATTTTTGGTATTTTTATGATATAGATTGAAAGTAAAGATAGCAAAATAAAATAAATTGGAAACTTATATGACGGAGAATAGACCCAGGGGCCATAGGTTTCACTAGTGGCTTCTCTCAAGATAGCATAAGTATTACGGTGGGTGAACAAATAACTGTCGAGCAATTGATAGAAAAGCGAATAATTATGAGAATATCTAGGTATGATCATGTATATAGGCATCACGTCCGTGACAAGTAGACCGACTCCTGCCTGCATCTACTACTATTACTCCACACATCGACCTCTATCCAGCATGCATCTAGAGTATTAAGTTCATAAGAATAGAGTAACGCTTTAAGCAAGATGACATGATGTAGAGGGATAAACTCATGCAGTATGATATAAACCCCATCTTTTTATCATCGATGGCAACAATACAATACGTGTCGTTTCCCCTACTGTCACTGGGATCGAGCACTGCAAGATTGAACCCAAAGCTAAGCACTTCTCCCATTGCAAGAAAGATCAATCTAGTAGACCAAACCAAACTGATAATTCGAAGTGACTTGCAAATATAACCAATCATAGATAAAAGAATTCAGGGAAGATTCAAATATTGTTCATAGATAATCTTGATCATAAACCCACAATTCATCGGATCTCGACAAACACACCGCAAAAGAAGATTACATCGAATAGATCTCCAAGAGAATCAAGGAGAACTTTGTATTGAGATCCAAAGAGAGAGAAGAAGCCATCTAGCTAATAACTATGGACCCCGAAGGTCTGAGGTAAACTACTCACACATCATCGGAGAGGCTATGGTGTTGATGTAGAAGCCCTCCGCGATCAATGCCCCCTCCGACGGAGCGCCGAAAAAGGTCCCAAGATGGGATCTCACGGGTACAGAAGGTTGTGGCGGTGGAATTAGGTTTTCCTGGTGCCCTCTGATGTTTTGAGGGTACGTAGGTATATATAGGAGGAAGAAGTAGGTCGGTGGAGCCACGAGGGGCCCACGAGGGTGGAGGGCGTGCCCAGGGGGGTAGGCGCGCCCCCTGCCTCGTGGCCTCCTCGTTGATTGCTTGACGTCCACTCCAAGTCCTCTGGATCACATTTGTTCCAAAATCACGCTCCCGAAGGTTTCGTTCCGTTTGGACTCCGTTTGATATTCTTTTTCTGCAAAACCCTGAAATAGGCAAAAAAAAGCTAGGCTGGGCCTCTGGTTAATAGGTTAGTCCCAAAAATAATACAAAATTGTATAAATAAGCCCATTAAACATCCAAAACAGAATATATGGAACAATCAAAAATTATAGATACATTGGAGATGTATCAAGCATCTCCAAGCTTAAATCCTGCTCGTCCTCGAGTAGGTAAATGATAAAAACAGAATTTTTGATGTGGAATGCTTCCTAACATATTTTTAAATGTAATTTTTATTTATTATAGCATGAATGTTCAGATCCGAAAGATTCAAGATAAAAGTTTAATATTGACATAAAAATAATAATACTTCAAGCATACTAACTAAGCAATCATGTCTTCTCAAAATAACATGGCCAAAGAAAGTTATCCCTACAAAATCATATAGTCTGGTTATGCTCTATCTTCATCACACAAAATATTAAATCATGCACAACCCCGATGACAAGCCAAGCAATTGTTTCATACTTTTGATGTTCTCAAACTTTTTCAACTTTCACGCAATACATGAGCGTGAGCAATGGACATAGCACTATAGGTGGAATAGAATGATGGTTGTGGAGAAGACAAAAAGGAGAAGATAGTCTCACATAAACTAGGCGTATCAACGGGCTATGAAGATGCCCATCAATAGATATCAATGTGAGTGAGTAGGGATTGCCATGCAATGGATGCACTAGAGCTATAAGTGTATGAAAGCTCAACAAAAGAAGCTAAGTGGGTGTCCATCCAACTTGCTTGCTCACGAAGTCCTAGGGAAATTTGAGGAAGCCCATCATTGGAATATACAAGCGAAGTTCTATAATGTAAAATTCCCACTAGTTTATGAAAGTGACAACATAGGAGACTCTCTATCATGAAGATCATGGTGCTACTTTGAAGCACAAGTGTGTAAAAAGGATAGTAGCATTGTCCCTTCTCTCTTTTTCTCTCATTTTTTATTTGTTTGGGCCTTCTTCTTTTTTTCTTTTGGCCTCTTTTCTCTTTTTTTTCGTCCGGAGTCTCATCCCGACTTGTGGGGGAATCATAGTCTCCAGCATCCTTTCCTCACTAGGACAATGCTCTAATAATGATGGTAATCACACTTCTTTTTACTTACAACTCAAGAATTACAACTCGATACTTAGAACAAAATATGACTCTATGTGAATGCCTCCGGCGGTGTACCGGGATATGCAATGAATCAAGAGTGACATGTATGAAAAAAATAATGAAAGGTGGCTTTGCCACAAATACGATGTCAACTACATGATCATGCATGGCAATATGACAATGATGAAGCGTGTCATAACAAACAGAAGGGTGGAAAGTTGCATGGCAATATATCTCAGAATGGCTATGGAATTGCCATAATAGGTAGGTATGGTGGCTGTTTTGAGGAAGGTATATGGTGGGTGTATGATACCGGCAAAAAGTGCGCGGTAATAGAGAGGCTAGCAAATATGGAAGGGTGAGGGTGCGTATAATCCATGGACTCAACATTAGTCATAAAGAACTCACATATTTATTGCAAAAATCTATTAGTTACCGAAACAAAGTACTACACGCATGCTCCTAGGGGGATAGATTGGTAGGAAAAGACCATCGCTCGTCCCTAATCGCCACTCATAAGGAAGACAATCAATAAATAAATCATGCTCCGACTTCATCACATAACGGTTCACCATACATGCATGCTACGGGAATCACAAACTTCAACACAAGTATTTCTCAAATTCAAAAATACTCAACTAGCATGACTCTAATATCACCACCTCCATATCTCAAAACAATTATCAAGTATCAAACTTCTCATAGTATTCAATGCACTTATATGAAAGTTTTTATTATTCCTAAAAGCAAATTACCATGCTGTTCTAAAGGACTCTCAAAATAATATAAGTGAAGCATGAGAGATCAATTATTTATATAAAATAAAACCACCACCGTGCTATAAAATATATAAGTGAAGCACTATAGCAAAAACTATATAGCTCAAAAGATATAAGTGAAGCACACAGTGGCGGAGGCAGGGGGACCAGCAGGGGCCCTGCCCCTGACATTAGGACTTTGGTGCTAATTCAGTGATGAACAGTGAATAATTATAAATTATTTGATGCTTAAAGTCTTATTTTTCTATGCTTTGGCCCTCCCTAACCTGTTTTGACTGCAATCGGTCCCCCTGATCCAAATTTTCTGGCTCCGCCACTCGAAGCACACAGAATTCTGATTCATGTGTGTCTCTCTCAAAAGGTGTGTACAACAAGGATGATTGTGGTAAACTAAAAAGCAAAGACTCAAATCATACAAGACGCTCCAAGCAAAACACATATCATGTGGTGAATAAAAATAAGTAAAGTTACCGATGAACAAAGACAAAAGAGGGGATGCCTTTTGGGGCATCCCCAAGCTTAGCCTTTTTGGTGTCCTTGGATTTTACCTTGTGGTGCCTTGGGCATCCCCAAGCTTAGGCTCTTGCCACTCCTTGTTCCATAATCCATCAAATCTTTACCCAAAACTTGAAAACTTCACAACACAAAACTTAACAGAAAATCTCGTGAGCTCCGTTAGCGAAAGAAAACAAAACACCACTTCAAGGTACTGTAATTAACTCATTCTTTATTTATATTGGTGTTAAACCTACTATATTCCAACTTTTATATGGTTTATAAACTCCATTATTAGCCATAGATTCATCAAAATAAGCAAACAACACACGAAAAACAGAATTTGTTAAAAACAGAACAGTCTGTAGTAATCTGTAACTAACGCATACTTATGGAACCCCAAAAATTCTAAAATAAATTGCTGAACGTGAGTAATTTATCTATTAATCATATTAAAAAGAATTAACTAAATAGCACTTTCCAATAAAAAATGGCAGCAATTCTCGTGAGCGCTAAAGTTTCTGTTTTTTACAGCAAGATCAAAAAGACTTTCCCCAAGTCTTCCCAACGGTTCTACTTGGCACAAACACTAATTAAACACAAAAAACACAACCAAAACATAGGCTAGATAAATTATTTATTACTAAGCAGGAACAAAAAGCAAGGAATAACAATAAAACTGGGTTGCCTCCCAACAAGCGCTATCGTTTAACGCCCCTAGCTAGGCATAAAAGCGAAGATAGATCTAGGTATTGCCATGATAATGATAAGGTAAATCGCGAAAACTCATCTCATACTCCCTACGTTCAGCAGCAAGTTTTCTTTGTGGAAAGAAAAAGTAATCAAAAGGGCTAAATTTAATGGGACAAAAGTCCCCAAGATCAAGCTCGGGAGGTATTGGTTCCTCCTTTGGCCCCTCATATTGCACAACCAATTCATCATTATAAGCATTCTTTTGGCAAAAAGTCATGAGTCTTTGTTCAAGGGAAAAACCCAACCCATTATTCTGGATAGCAAAATTATCATTAAATTTAGAGATCCTATTAACAAGAACATCGGTAGGAACCTTTTTTCTAAGGTTTTCATTAAAAGCAACATGATCTAAAGATCATAAATGCATAATGTGTTCTTTATAAAAAAGGATTGCTTCTATGGGAGGACGGCCAGCATCCACCCTATAATGCGCAAAAATTTCATTGGCTTCTTTTATTATAAATCTGAACTCATGAGCTAAAAAGATGGTTGCTGCCCGCTTAACAGAAGAATGCTCAATATTAGAAAATTCTAGGAAAATCCTTTGTATGGAAGGATTCATATGTAAAAATTGTCTTTCAAGTTCAACTATGAGCAAAGATATAGCATCCGCGAGACTACTAGTTTTATGAAGGATAGATCCGCTCATGGTGGGCAAAGCATCGGCACAAGTAAAGAAATCTTGAATAACTCCCTTCCCAATAATATTGCCACTACCAATCCGAAACCTTTTAGTGTGTAAAATAGTAGAATTTTCAAGAAGATCATCAATAGCTTCAAAGTTTTCCATATTATTATCCTTATCAATGATAACCTCCCCAGTTTCCGACATGAAGGCAACAAATAGCAAAGAGAACACGCATACAAAAGGCAGGAAGGAAAAAAAAGAGGCGAACGGGAAAGAGGGCGAATAAAACGGCAAGGGTGAAGTGGGGGAAAGGAAAACGAGAGGCAAATGGCAAATAATGTAATGTGAAGGGTAGAGTTGTGATGGGTACTTGGTATGTCTTGACTTGGCATAGATCTCCCCGGCAACAGCGCCAGAAATCCTTCTTGCTACCTCTTGAGCATGCGTTGGTTTTCCCTTTAAGAGGTAAGGGTGATGCAGCAAAGCAACGTAAGTATTTCCCTCTGTTTTTGAGAACCAATGTATCAATCCAGTAGGAGACCACACGCAAGTCACCTCTTACCTACACAAACAAATAAGAACCTCGCAACCAACGTGATAAAGGGGTTATCAATCCCTTTACGGCCACTTGCAAGAGTGAGATCTGATAGAGATAATAATAATAAGATAAATATTTTTGGTATTTTTATGATATAGATTGAAAGTAAAGATTGCAAAATAAAATAGATTGGAAACTTATATGATGGAGAATAGACCCGGGGGCCATAGGTTTCACTAGTGGCTTCTCTCAATATAGCGTAAGTATTACGGTGGGTGAACAAATTACTGTCGACCAATTGATAGAAAAAAGCGAATAATTATGGGAATATCTAGGTATGATCATGTATATAGGCATCACGTCCATGAAAAGTAGAGCGACTCCTGCCTGCATCTACTACTATTACTCCACACATCGACCGCTATCCAGCATGCATCTAGAGTATTAAGTTCATAAGAACGGAGTAACGCTTTAAGCAAGATGACATGATGTAGAGGGATAAACTCATGCAATATGATATAAACTCCATATTTTTATCCTCGATGGCAACAATACAATACGTGTCGTTTCCCCTACTGTCACTGGGATTGAGCACCACAAGATTGAACCCAAAGCTAAGCACTTCTCCTATTGCAAGAAAGATCAATCTAGTAGGCCAAACCAAACTGATAATTTGAAGAGATTTGAAGATAACCAATCATACATAAACGAATTCAGAGAAGATTCAAATATTGTTCATAGATAATCTTGATCATAAACCCACAATTCATCGGATCTCAACAAACACACCGCAAAAGAAGATCACATCAAATAGATCTCAAAGAGAATCCAGGAGAACTTTGTATTGAGATCCAAAGAGAGAGAAGAAGCCATCTAGCTAATAACTATGGACCCAAAGGTCTAAGGTAAACTACTCACACATCATCGGAGAGGCTATGGCGTTGATGTAGAAGCCCTCCGTGATCAATGCCCCCTCCGGCGGAGTGCCGGAAAAGGCCCCAAGATGGGATCTCACGGGTACAGAAGGTTGCGGCGGTGGAATTAGGTTTTTGTGGTGCCCTCTGATGTTTTCAGGGTACGTATGTATATATAGGAGGAAGAAGTAGGTCGGTGGAGCCACGAGGGGTCCACGAGGGTGGAGGGCGTGCCCGGGGGGTAGGCGCGCCCCCTGCCTCGTGGCCTCCTCGTTGATTGCTTGGCGTCCACTCCAAGTCCCCTGGATCACGTTTGTTCCAAAAATCACGCTCCCGAAGTTTTCATTCCGTTTGGACTCTGTTTGATATTCTTTTTCTTCAAAACACTGAAATAGACAAAAAAACAGTAATTTGGGCTGGGCCTCCGGTTAATAGGTTAATCCCAAAAATAATATAAAAGTGTATAAATAAGCCCATTAAACTTCCAAAACAGAATATATAATAGCATGGAACAATCAAAAATTATAGATATGTTGGAGATGTATCAGGGTACGATCACTACTAGGGAAAAGGCTAGCAGCAACGCGGGTTTTAGGTGTATCAGTAGCACGGGGACCGGCGCTACTAATAAGGCGCTACAGCTAACACGTAGCAGTAGCTGTTGGGGAACGTAGTAATTTCAAAAAAATTCCTACGCACACGCAAGATCATGGTGATGCATAGCAACGAGAGGGGAGAGTGTTGTCTACATACCCTCGTAGACCGGAAGCGGAAGCATTAGCACAATGCGGTTGATGTAGTCGTACGTCTTCACGGCCCGACCGATCAAGCACCGAAACTACGGCACCTTCGAGTTCTAGCACACGTTCAGCTCAATGACGATCCCTGGACTCCGATCCAGCAAAGTGTCGGGGAAGAGTTCTGTCAGCACGACGGCGTGGTGACGATCTTGATGTTCTACCGTTGCAGGGCTTCGCCTAAGCACCGCTACAATATTATCGAGGATTATGGTGGAGGGGGGCACTGCACACGGCTAAGAGAACGATGACGAAGATCAACTTGTGTGTCTTTGGGGTGCCCCCTTGCACCCGTATATAAAGGAGCAAGGGAGGAGGAGGTCGGCCCTAGGAGGGGGCGCGCCAAGTGTGGAGTCCTACTAGGACTCCCTAGTCCTAGTAGGATTCCACCTCCCATATGGAATAGGAAAAGAGGAAGGGAAAAGGAGAAGGAAGGAAGGGGGCGCCCCCCTTCCCTAGTCCAATTCGGACCAGACCAAGGGGAGGGGTGCGGCCACCCTTGAGGCCTTTTTCCTTCTTTCCCGTATGGCCCAATAAGGCCCAATACGTATTCCCGTCACTCTCCCGTACTCCGAAAAATACCCGAATCACTCGAAACCTTTCCGATGTCCGAATATAGTCGTCCAATATATCGATCTTTACGTCTCGGCCATTTCGAGACTCCTCGTCATGTCCCCGATCTCATCCGGGACTCCGAACTCCTTCGGTACATCAAAACTCATAAACTCATAATATAACTGTCATCGAAACCTTAAGCGTGCGGACCCTACGGGTTCGAGAACAATATAGACATGACCGAGACACGTCTCCGGTCAATAACCAATAGCGGAAACTGGATGCTCATATTGGCTCCCACATATTCTACGAAAATCTTTATCGGTCAGACCGCATAACAACATACGTTATTCCCTTTGTCATCGGTATGTTACTTGCCCGAGATTCGATCGTCGGTATCTCAATACCTAGTTCAATCTCATTACCGGCAAGTCTCTTTACTCATTCCGTAATACATCATCCCGCAACTAAATCATTAGTTGCAATGCTTGCAAGGCTTATAGTGATGTGCATTACCGAGAGGGCCCAGAGATACCTCTCCGACAATCGGAGTGACAAATCCTAATCTCGAAATACGCCAACCCAACAAGTACCTTCGGAGACACCTGTAGAGCACCTTTATAATCACCCAGTTACATTGTGATGTTTGGTGGCACACAAAGTGTTCCTCCGATAAACGGGAGTTGCATAATCTCATAGTCATAGGAACATGTATAAGTCATGAGGAAAGCAATAGCAACAAACTAAACGATCAAGTGCTATGCTAACGGAATGGGTCAAGTCAATCACATCATTCTCCAAATGATGTGATCCTGTTAATCAAATGACAACTCATGTCTATGCTTAGGAAACATAACCATCTTTGATCAACGAGCTAGTCAAGTAGAGGCATACTAGTGACACTCTGTTTGTCTATGTATGCACACAAGTATTATGTTTCCGGTTAATACAATTCAAGCATGAATAATAAACATTTATCATGATATAAGGAAATAAATAATAACTTTATTATTGCCTCTAGGGCATATTTCCTTCAGTCTCCCACTTGCACTAGAGTCAATAATCTAGTTCACATCGCCATGTGATTTAACATCAATAGTTCACATCACCATGTGATTAACACCCATAGTTCACATCGACATGTGACCAACACCCAAAGGTTTTACTAGAGTCAATAATCTAGTTCATATCGCTATGTGATTAACACCCAAAGAGTACTAAGGTGTGATCATGTTTTGCTTGTGAGAGAAGTTTAGTCAACGGGTCTGCCACATTCAGATCCGTAAGTATTTTGCAAATTTCTATGTCAACAATGCTCTGCATGGAGCTAATCTAGCTAATTGCTCCCACTTTCAATATGTATCCAGATTGAGACTTAGAGTCATCTGGATCAGTGTCAAAACTTGCATCGACGTAACCCTTTACGATGAACCTTTTGTCACCTCCATAATCGAGAAACATATCCTTATTCCACTAAGGATAATTTTTGACCAATGTCCAGTGATCTACTCCTAGATCACTATTGTACTCCCTTGCCAAACTCAGGGCAGGGTATACAATAGGTCTGGTACACAGCATGGCATACTTTATAGAACCTATGGCTAAGGCATAGGGAATGACTTTCATTCTCTCTTTATCTTCTGTCGTGTTCGGGTTTTGAGTCTTACTCAACTTCACACCTTGTAACACAGGCAAGAACTTCTTCTTTGACTGTTCCATTTTGAACTACTTCAAAATCTTGTCAAGGTATGTACTCATTGAAAAACTTATCAAGCGTCTTGATCTATCTCTATAGATCTTGATGCTCAATATGTAAGCAGCTTCACCGAGGTCTTTCTTTGAAAAACTCATTTCAAACATTCCTTTATGCTTTGCAGAATAATTCTACATTATCTCTGATCAACAATATGTCATTCACATATACTTATCAGAAATGCTGTTGTGCTCCCACTCACTTTCTTGTAAATACAGACTTCACCGCAAGTCTGTATAAAACTATATGCTTTGATCAACTTATCAAAGCGTATATTCCAACTCCGAGATGCTTGCACGAGTCCATAGATGTATCGCTGGAGCTTGCATATTTTGTTAGTACCTTTAGGATTGACAAAACCTTATGGTTGCACCATATACAACTCTTCTTTAATAAATCCATTAAAGAATGCAGTTTTGTTTATCCATTTGCCAGATTTCATAAAATGTGGCAATTGCTAACATGATTCGGACAAACTTAAGCATAAATACGAGTGAGAAACTCTCATCATAGTCAACAGCTTGAACTTGTTGAAAAACTTTTTGCAACAATTCTAGCTTTGTAGATAGTAACCCTACTGTCAGCGTCTGTCTTCCTCTTGAAGATCCATTTAATCTCAATGGCTCGCCGATCATTGGGCAAGTCAATCAAAGTCCATACTTTGTTCTCATACATGGACCTCATCTCAGATTTCATGGCCTCAAGCCATTTCGCGGAATCTGGGCTCATCATTGCTTCCTCATAGTTCATAGGCTCGTCATGGTCAAGTAACATGACCTCCAGAATAGGATTACTGTACCACTCTGGTGCGGATCTCACTCTGGTTTACCTACGAGGTTCGGTAGTAACTTGATCTGAAGTTACATGATCATCATCATTAGCTTCCTCACTAATCGGTGTAGTAGTCACAGGAACTGATTTCTGTGATGAACTACTTTCCAATAAGGGAGCAGGTACAGTTACCTCATCAAGTACTACTTTCCTCCCACTCACTTCTTTCGAGAGAAACTCCTTCTCTTGAAAGGATCCATTCTCAACAATGAATAACTTGCCTTCGGATCTGTGATAGAAGGTGTACCCAATATTTTGTTTTGGGTATCCTATGAAGATTTACTTCTCCGATTTGGGTTCGAGCTTATCATGTTGAAACTTTTTCACATAAGCATTGCAGTCCCAAACTTTAAGAAACGATAGCTTAGGTTTCTCTCCAAACCATAGTTCATACGGTGTCGTCTCAACGGATTTAGATGGTGCCCTTTTTAACGTGAATAGGAAAAGAGGAAGGGAAAAGGAGAAGGAAGGAAGGGGGCGCCCCCCTTCCCTAGTCCAATTCGGACCAGACCAAGGGGAGGGGTGCGGCCACCCTTGAGGCCTTTTTCCTTCTTTCCCGTATGGCCCAATAAGGCCCAATACGTATTCCCGTCACTCTCCCGTACTCCGAAAAATACCTGAATCACTCGAAACCTTTCCGATGTCCGAATATAGTCATCCAATATATCGATCTTTACGTCTCGACCATTTTGAGACTCCTCGTCATGTCCCCGATCTCATCCGGGACTCCGAACTCCTTCGGTACATCAAAACTCATAAACTCATAATATAACTGTCATCGAAACCTTAAGCGTGCGGACCCTACGGGTTCGAGAACAATGTAGACATGATCGAGACATGTCTCCGGTCAATAACCAATAGCGGAACCTGGATGCTCATATTGGCTCCCACATATTCTACGAAGATCTTTATCGGTCAGACCGCATAACAACATACGTTGTTCCCTTTGTCATCGGTATGTTACTTGCCCGAGATTCGATCGTCGGTATCTTAATACCTAGTTCAATCTCGTTACCAGCAAGTCTCTTTACTCGTTTCGTAATACATCATCCCGCAACTAAATCATTAGTTGCAATGCTTGCAAGGCTTATAGTGATGTGCATTACCGAGAGGGCCTAGAGATACCTCTCCGACAATTGGAGTGACAAATCCTAATCTCGAAATACGCCAACCAAACAAGTACCTTCGGAGACACCTGTAGAGCACCTTTATAATCACCCAGTTACGTTGTGACGTTTGGTGGCACACAAAGTGTTCCACCGGTAAACGGGAGTTGCATAATCTCATAGTCATAGGAACATGTATAAGTCATGAGGAAAGCAATAGCAACAAACTAAACGATCAAGTGCTATGCTAACGGAATGGGTCAAGTCAATCACATCATTCTCCTAATGATGTGATCCCGTTAATCAAATGACAACTCATGTCTATGGTTAGGAAACATAACCATCTTTGATCAACGAGCTAGTCAAGTAGAGGCATACTAGTGACACTCTGTTTGTCTATGTATTCACACATGTATTATGTTTCCGGTTAATACAATTCAAGCATGAATAATAAACATTTATCATGATATAAGGAAATAAATAATAACTTTATTATTGCCTCTAGGGCATATTTCCTTCAGTAGCGCGTGCTCACCAGCGCTACTGCTACACAAGTGTAGCAGCAGCGCGCTTAATGGAAGCTCGCTACTGCTAATAGCTATAGCGCGCTTCTCCTGTGCGCTCTACTGCTACTACCGCGCTGCTGCTAACTTTTCTCTACTCGCTACTGCTAATTTTAGTAGTTTTTTGTTTTTTCGGCATATTTGTTTTGTATTTGAACAGCCTTTATAGAAGAATCTTTAGCACATACAAATGTCATCATAATACACATACAAATGCATGCGAGACCACAAATGTAATCATAGCATATACATACAAATAGTCTCGTCATAATCATCATCCAACACCAAGTGGTATCTTGTCATCATCTCGAAAATAGCGATACATGCAAGTCTCGAATACTTGCAACTACAACGTCATCCATCTAAACAAAGGTGTACGCGAGAAGAGCTATCACTATGAGTGAGAGCGGAACTATGCAGTACATGAGGTGGCGGTTACGAGTCCTCTCTCGCGCTAGCGTGAACCTCAAGTAACTAGCTTCTCCTTCTTTTCTGCTTTTGAAGCCTTTATGGCTGGCGCCCGAGAACCCATTCACTTGCGCCTAACACTCATGCCACTGGTTGTACACCCCCGGAACCTTCCCTTTGTACATGACATAGCACTTCCATCTCTCCATCAAGAAACTAGGTACCTGTTAGAGATGCATGTTCATGAAGAGGATGTACAATCATATATATGCAACAAAATATACTAGAGCAACACCGAAAAAGAAAGGGTTAGCAACTAGATGCAACATACAGTATGCAAAATAATTAACTAGAGGTACGCAGGTCATCATACGCAAACTAAGAAAGTAGCGTTACGCAAGTTCGGCAGGGACCATGGGCATCACAAAGTTTCATCGCTACAAAAATTATACAAGTTCAACCGACACATATCATCATCATCGGCATCATAAATCACTAGAAGTTCCATCCTTCCATATCATCGAGGATGGACCCTAGCTTCTTGAACGGCGTGAGGTCTAGACGTTGCATGCCTATGCGAGTTCGGACGTCAGCTCGCGATATAGGGCCATGGTGGAACATCCCCTTCTCATCGACAACTTCTTTCATGACGATCGTCGCAATGTCGCTTTGGATGCGAAAGAAGTCATTTCTAAGTTTATAATCCGCTTCTCCATGAGATTCTAGCCACTTGTGGATATGATCATCATTTCTGCTTCTCATGCGAAGCTTTTGGTGATCCGTGTTGAACTGAATCATGAGATGGACGATGTACAATCCATCCTTCTTGCTTAATTTTGGGGCATGGATGCAGGAGAAGTTAGTTTTATGTGTGAAACCCATCTTCTTGTTCCTTTGTTTCCTGATATGCATGTGGCCACCTCTAATGCTGAAGCCTTGGAGAGCATCATCTAGAATATTCATTATGTGGGTGTAGTCTTTTTTCTCGTAGTCTCTGGAAGGATCAAAATACATGGCGTGGGAGACTTGCGGGTAAAGAACGATAAGGACGGCCCGCCCGTTGCTGCGGGGACAAGACACCTCAAATTATTCCCCATATGAGAGAGAAGGAATGATTGAAATGTACGAAAGGGTTGTCCGGAACTGACTTACTTTGGATGATAAGGCACGAGGACAATTTCCCGGTCCTTATTCTGTACCATGAAGTTTTGGAGGTACTCCCTAGCAGTTTCACGCTCAAAGTCGCCGAGACTCAAGAAAGACGCGTGCATGTAGTACGGATCCGCCACACAGATTTGCAAGACTTCTTCACTCTTCATGACAGAGCTCATATGTAGCGCAAAAAGGCGGACGATTGTAAAATCGAGCCGCCTTGTCAGAAACATCTCAAAGATATGGTCAAACCATAGGAAGAACACCTCTGCGGGCCGGGTCTTGACGTAGCACTTCCCCTCAGACACACGAGCCGCGTATGTCAGATATCCTGGATCCTTTGAGGCTAGTAGGCTTTTCTCAGTCGACAACACATGGTCATGCAGTCTCCTGAGATCCCCTGATAGTGCCTCCAGCGGTTTCAGCGGTAGCATCGGCTCGCCCGTGAGATGGAACATGGCCGCACCTTTCATGGGTACACGCTCTTCAGAATGCATCGTCTGGCTGCTTTGTGCTCTGGCTTGTTTGGAGGCAGTTATCTTCCCCAATCTCTTCCTCTCCTTTTTCTTGGGCACAACTTCCAGACCCTTCCTTAACCCCTGCCCCAGGGTTCCCGGGCTAAGCACTGTACGACCCCCGGCTAGTTGAGCCTGTGTTGAGGCGACATCTTCAGGCGTGTCCTGTGAGGAATTCATGAAGAGAGACTTTTTTCAATCCTTCCAACGACCTTCCTGCCTAGGCATATCATCCATATCCTCATTAGCATGCTGATAGCCCGATTCGTCATATGGTTGACTCATCATATCTATGTCACAGCCATACGCGTTTGTATTGAGGAAACCCATTGGGTCGACCTCCGTCTCATCATCCATTCTCTGTTCTACACGACTGATTACATCATCCAGTACTATTGCACCCCCTTCATCACGTCGTCCGCCGCTCTCACTCGGCACTACAGGAGCTGGTAATTGCGTAGGCAGGGTGGTGGTCTCCGCACATGCTTGTTGATGTGTGGTTATTGGTGTGCTCTCGGCCGGCTCCAGACGAATAAGATTCTTCGGCCATAAAAGCACCCAACCCTTGCAGTTTCCAATCCGTGGCGGGGTCTCGTCGTCCTCTCCCACGGGGTATACCGGAGGAGGCAAATGCTCGTGCCCTGATTTCACACTGGACAAGCTAACCCTGAAGTGCCCAGCGGGGATCGGCTGGTTGTGGAACGTGGGTTGCATGGGGTTCATTATCATCCCCTTTCCCACGTCCACCTTCTGGCCTTTGATCAAGTAGAGTATGGTGCACGGGGTTTCTTCGCCCTGCAAACACATATGTCTATGGCGTAAAACATCCGAAAGGCAATGAAAATGGAATATTCTATATGTAATTACCGTGACGGCGTCGAGCTCAGCCAAAGACGAAGGCCCACCTAGCACGCTAGAGACTGAGGACGGGCTGCTATGAGCGGGAGCGACCGCGAGAGGAGGCCCGGTTGCCTGAGCAAGTGATGGTGCGGTGTTGTTGTTGTTCATGGAGTTGCTCCCGACGAAACTGGGCATCGGGAAATCATGTACTGTCTTGTCTGGATTTTCCTTCGTCCAGTTGATGATAGCTCGAACCAAGTTAGTAGCAAAATCATTTCTGCAGGCAGTTACAGCTGCATTGACTGCCTGCTATAGCAACTCATTTTTTTCCTCGGCTGTTTTTTCCGTGTCCTCGGCTGCTTTTTTCTCGACCGCAAGCTTCACCTTTGCATCGATGTCCGCCTGACTAAACTTCCTTTTCTGCTTCTTGGCCTCCGGGTCCTCGTTGTAAAACACCTTCCACGTGGCGCCGTCTCCAGCGCCGTGCACACGACCATGTTGCGGTCGCTGGCCCAAAGGGAGTCCCTTAAGTTCGTTCAAGGCCCGGTTGAGAGGGGTGTCCCACTTGGGCCTCATCGGAGAAGTAGGGCTTTCGGCTGCAAGCTGGTGATGCTTCTCCAGTAGTCTAATCAATTTCCTCGTGATCTGGTCCGCGTAAAAAACCTTTTTCTCCTTGTCCCACTTGTAGCGGGCCCTGATGAAGTCACGCTCCAAGGGGTTGGTGAACTTCACGAAGGGGTCTGGGAGACCCGCGGCTTCACGTTCCGCGTCCTCCTTATCCCATATGGGCCTTTTACCGAGGTAGCCATGGCTTCCGAGGCGATGCTTCCCCATGTTCCTTTGTTGAAGGCTCTTGAATTTCGCAGCCTTAGCCTTGGTTGCCTCGGTAGCACAAGTGTCCTTGAACTTTTCAAACTCATCTTCCGTAAGTGTCGGATTTTCCTCCAGAATCTTGGACAGGGGTTCGTCAGCCTCAATAGCTCGTTTCACCCTCCCTTTCCAGGAGGCCAAATGATTGCTAAACATGCCCATGGCGTGATTGTTAATCTTTTTCATCTTCGGATCATCCCACGGTTGTTCTATGTTATCACCCCGGTCGGGGAACTTGAATCTCTTGTGCAACTTCATTAGGATCAACTGTGTCAAATGTTCTTTACTCCTTAAGTCATCGTCGTTGATGCTCGCGCATTCCTATAGGATGCATCCTAATTGGTTCCCATAGCACTTGCGAGGTTCTTCCGGCTCTAATGGCTCAAACTTGCCAGGTGCCATCTTTGTGATCACAAGTCGTCCAATCCCTAGTTTGTTAGGTTTTCGTATCCTCTGCTTCTTATGCTTCCTCTTTTCGGTAGCGGCATCGGCGCCGGTACCTTCCCCGCCGGTCTCGGCGCCGCCATCGGTGCCGGCGCCGTCGGTGTCGATGTCGGCGTCAGTACCATCATCGAGGCCGGCCTGCAAACCTTGCTTAGCAATCAAATAGTCGAGGTAATCTTGTTCACCCTCATAATCCATCTCGTCTGCATCTTGGTCAGAAGGTCCAGTTTCTTCGTTGTTCGACATGTTTCCTATGATTAAGTGTCCTTGTTTATTTCTGAAAGTATGAATAAATGAGAAATGACATAAAAAAGAAATCTATGTGCCAGCACTCGATATGCCAACTATGTAGCACAAATCATGCCTTTATTCACGGCAAATTTCGGCATGACCTTTGCTAAAAAATGGACATATCGAGCGCCTGAAATTCACCGGAACGGAAATGAATCAACATTCCGGCGTAACATAGGCCACTCGGATCATTTACCAAAATTGAACCAAAACACCACATGTCCAAATGACATGTTCAAATTCCAAACATGACATGTCCAAAACATGACATATCCACATATCACATGTCCAGTTCAAATTTGCATATAAATTTAGCCTACCGAAATTTGCTTTAACAAGGGATGTTGATTTGGACAATTGCTTAACTCTAAATTTCTGTCCTATTTTAAAACCTAGCTAAATTCATAACTAAATAGATAACCTAATTAACCTACTGCCCTAACTAAAACCTAAGTAAATTAACCAAAGAAACCTAGCTAGCAGAGAGAGGGGGGTTTACAGAGGGTGTAGGGGCGAGGAGGCAGGCCCGACGACGGCCGAGGTTGGGAGGGGAGGAAGCAGAGGAGGGAGGCGAGGGCCGATGGGTCGGGGGCGAGCGCGCCGGGGTCG